>NW_023500990.1:0-600000 GCF_013461495.1 Botrytis fragariae | reverse complement strand
AAACCTCCGATACGACGACAAGAAACTCCAGTTTAGCCCACCAACCAACCCATACCTCAGCGCCTCATCCAGAGCACTTATCTCAAAAGCAGCCATTTTTGAAGATTACGATATTTACTGTAAAACACCGCTCGCCAAATCGCAATCTTTCACATCTGCCGGATCGTCGAAAATTTACGGATCTTTTGGTTTGATTCGGGACTAGTCTTTGATAGTAAGCAAAACTTTCGGATTTTGATAGTGTGAAGTAATGACGTTCGGACATTTGCGCTTTTCATGATTGACCTCGCTTCTTTTAATGTTACGTACTAAGATTTGTTGGAGTATATAAACACCTTAATTTCATCAGTAACACAGGAATTATATTGGAAAGATTGTGGCTTTCGGAATTACGTTATTTGAATTTGTGCTGGCAGAACCTGACAGGCAGTGCCAAAGGTTGAAGAAATGAGTGAGATGGAAGCAGATCAGCTTGGAGATTATCTTCGCACTATATTCCTCACATTTATAAAAGCATATAGCATCTATCAGATGAAGGTAGTCTGATAATATTGATTACATCTTTCGCTGTCAATATCTATTCTTATCATTCATCCAAACAGTATACTCTCTATCACCGTCAAAAAAACACATCGCAACATTCCTTTCCCCCAATCAAGAAGCCATCTCAATTCATCCTCAATACCCAGATAAACTCATCGATAGCCAAGCAGCAAACCTTCACACCTCTATCAGTCACAAACCTCATCTGAGTTCCTGGGGCAATTGCCAGTTGTAAGTGAGTTCAATTTACAGCTTATTCTTCTTGGTTAGAAGTCGAGTTTATATACCTAGCTTCTAAACATATATTTCGATTCATGTTCGTGAACACACATTTTCCACTCAACTTGGAGATAACTACCAAAGAGGTATCATTATATCTCAAGTGTTACCATAAGGTTTCAATATCCAGAATCAAGATTTGAGTATATAAACATCTCAATTCTGATACCAAATGATAAGATATAGATTTGCAACCCGACATCAATACCTAGGGTCCCAGACATGGAGCTTCTCCAGAGTCGGTCAAGGGTGGGATGAATGTATAGCAGAAATTTGAAAGAGATGAGCAATCCCATATCGAGATATTGAAGTTGGAATGCACTTCTATCAAATTACTCGATAATCCACTGGTTTGCGATGAAAATCATATATGCTACTAGCTAAACGCGTCTTTACTGTCATTCAGATTAGTAATTCTATTAAAAGAAAACGACAGCGAGAACATCCATCTGTATTGTCATGTCTATATCTCTATTTCAATTCTGTACCAAATCTATACATCTCACTACATTAGACTCTAAGTAAATCATTGAGAGTACATAGGTACACATTTCAAATTATGTGACTACACCTCGACCCCCCCTCAACATCTTTTTCCAATTGCCCCGTTCAATCTTATTGATTTATCAAAACGGACTAAGATGAGATTTATATAGATCCGAAGAAAAGTTTAGAAAACTGAGCTAAATAGGACGAAACTCGAAAGGTAGATTCTTCAACCTAGATACATAACTAATCAATAGACTCGCAATCTCATATCCACACTCTATCCTATCCTATCCTATCTCATCCCATTCCATCCCACGTCATCATACAATCCCCCCTCTGTCAGTATATAACCACGCACTATATACCCCTTCTGTTGACACAACAAGCCCCGTACAAATAACTATACAGTCGCTCGAAGGACTTTGGAAAACAAAATTTGTGGTCTCGCATGATCGCTACATAGCTATTGCTAGCTTTGACACGGGGATAAGATGAGAGGTTCGTGGATGCGGTTCTCGTTACTGATGGGAGGTGGGGAGGAAGATTGAGACAATGTTGCTGTTGTATCTCTATCGCTAGGTATTCATCGCTTACCTAGTAGTTACATATATCAATCACGATTTCAAATTACATCACCACTGTCATTATCATTATCTTCATCCATCTCACATCCTCATCCTCCCACATCTACCCAGGCCTCATATCACAGTATCCCACATAGAAAAATTCATCATATTCAAAACTTCATTCTATACATATTCGATCCCAAGAATATACTAAAACTAATTAACCTAGATAGTCTTCAACTAACTATTTATACATCCTCTTCCCCCTCTTCCCTTCTTCTTCTTCCATGAATGCAATGAAATAAATGAGTACATTATTTCCAGGGAGCATTGGGAGTAACTGTTCTACTCTGAAATAGTTGAACCAGAATTTTGTTCATATAGCTACTGATATTGGCTGTGAGGAATAATTTCATGCCCCTTTTTGTTTCCACTATCGAAGGACTTGCTTTATTTGTTGTTTTTATTGTTGTTGTTGTTGTTGTTGTTATTGTTATTATTATTTTTATCGTTGTCGTTGAGCTAACTATCCCTATAAATTGATATGAGTAAGAACCATGGATTTATATAAAACAACAACAAGGCTCTCTCATCACACACCACCACTCTCGTACAATTTCTTCTTCCCTATCCCCCAAGACATCAACAATCCCACTCCCACCCCTAACCCCAATCACTCCTCACTCCTCACTCCTCACTCCTCACTCCTCACTCCTCACTCCTCACTCCGCACTCCGCACTCCTCACTCCTCACTCCTCACTCCTCACTCCTCACTCCTCACTCCGCACTCCTCACTCCTCACTCCTCACTCCTCACTCCTCACTCCTCACTCCTCACTCCTCACTCCTCACTCCTCACTCCTCACTCCTCAGCACCCTAACCTAAAAATGCCCTTACCTTTCATATTTCCATCTCCGAATATCATCCACACTCTCCCCCTTTTCCCCGTCAAACTTCATCCCACCCCACCCCCCCTTCTCACACACACCCTCAGCATTTAACCCCCCACCCCACCCATCCTCCAGGACAAAATTCATTTCCAGCTAAGATGCAATAGATTCATTCACCTTGAGAGCTAGTATAACTAGTAATACAACATTAGCCAACGCAACCAAAACTATTGATCTTAGTATTCTGTTTTATAGAGATGAAAAACATGGATAGTGAGAGGCGTGAGAGGTATGATTTAGTCTCGGAGAAGACAAGGGAAGGGAAGGGTGGAGAACAGAGCAGAAACACTGGAAATTTCTGAATAATGAGTTAAGATGAAGGGGTAAGTATAAAACTAGATTAGGTCAGGCAGAAAGAAGGAAAGTGATGGTGTGAGGGGATTCATTGTTCATATGGCAGGTATTTCAGTAACATATATTTACTCTCAAAATGCTCACCTCATCTCAATTCAAAACGAAGCTCTTTCCATCTACCCTACCACCGCCTCACCCCCCCTCTCCCCCCTCAGAACTTCCCCCCTCCTCCCTTCCCCCTCACCACCCCCTTCGGCCAATACAACTCCGTCCAAACCTTCAACCTCGTATACTCATTAACCATTCCCCTCACCCGCATATCCTCTATCAACTGCCAAGCCCTCTCATCCCCACTCTCCACACATCTCTTCACCAACGCCACCACGGTGCCCGGTCTCATCCACCAGCCTCTCCTCCCCGCCGCATCAACCTTATCTTTCCCCACCAACATCATTTCCTCCAAATACCTAAAACAATCCTCATAATCCGCGTTTTCGATATGGAGACAAATCAAAATAAGTCGATCATAAGTAAGTTCATCGGGTTTGAGATTTAAAGCTTGGATTTCGGAAGCGAGGAACATAGCTTTCGATTTGGATCCTCTCCCATGAGCACCTAGACCTCGAAGAAGCGTATTGAAAGTTTCGATATTGGGTCCCGCGTCGCATATTCTGTGGAGTTCTTTGTAATAATCTATTGCTAGGTCATGACTGTGACTTAAGTTATTGGTGAAGATGACACCTTCTAGAACGACGTTTACAGCGGCGATGGGAATAGTGTATCCATCCGCTTTTAACGATTTGAGAATTTTCCAACCTTCAAGGGCATGAAATGAAGATTTTGTTAGCCAAAGATATATTGATCTTGTGGAACTTGCGTCTGGTGTGAGACCTGCTTTGGTCATGATATTTAAAATTCGGAAAGAAGTTTTAATATCTTCAATTCCGACATAAGCTTCAAGGAGAGCTTCATAATGATGTACCCCAAGAACAGTGCTACGTTTGGAAAGAAGTCCAATGGCTGATGTAGCTAAATTGGGGTCTGCATGACGCGCTGCGCAATTTAATACCGCTGTGCAAGTTCCATCTGCAGGATTCATTTCCGAGGTTTCAACCAAAAGTCTCCAGATATAACTGGTACCTTCATACTACATCAAAAGTCAACAGATGAAAATAAACTATTGATATAAAATTTGCTTACATGAAATGAACTAGCAAATGAATCCAACAAGTGATAATACATATGCATAGCCAGTACTGGTTGATCATATCGAGACTTCAATAGTCTCAAAGCTTCATCCAACTCATCCAATTCACATAATCTAAAGAAGAAGATATCGTAAAGCCATGGCTGGATTTCGATTTGATCTGCTTGCATTTGTTCAAATTTGTCCATAGCCAATTCATATTGACGATCGCGAAGTAGACCAATGACCAAATTATGCCATCCAGTAGGAGATAAACTATACCAGCGTTCCTTCATTTCTTCCAATATCTGAGTTCGTAAAAGATAGTCTGGATGAATCGCGAGTACCTATTCAACACGAACCATTAGCCATCTTGCTCCGCAGACAGATTGCGAAGTATACATACTTGTAAAACAGTATGATAAAGTCCCGAATCAGCACCAATTCCCAACCCCTTCATCTCTTCCAACAAAGTCCTCACAGCCTCTACACTTCCATTTTCAGGATCCGCATTAGCTGCAATCAAAGCATCATAATGTATCAACGCAGGTCTTTCCTGCCTGACCTTCACCAAATATTCCACCACTTCTGCGACTTGTGCATATGCCCCCTCTTCCGTCTTCAATTCTCTCAATCGTTCATGAATCTCATCGGTACTCAGTTGTTCCAAATTAAGAGGTTTCGGTATATTCGACTTCCCTTTACTATTTCGCGATCTCGGGGTATATTGTCCATTTAACACTGGAAGTGAAGTCGTGGTAGTGGTATGAAAGGATCGACTTTTTAAACATGTTGGGATCTTTTTATTCTTAAGCAAAGGACGGTTTAAGAATTTTCTGGGTAATTGAGTAAAGGTATTAGAGCGCGCAAGAATGAATGTATCTATAGAAGGACAAAGACATCGCCATAGTCCATCAATTGGAATTCTTGTGGTCGTCATTGAGTTGATCTATAATTTTTACTTTCAAGGTTCGCGGAAACATTTCTAGGCGCGGCGGAAATGTTGTAGAATCACGTGGGGACAGAGGGGAAGATATGATCCCCGCGATTCGTTGGGCGGGATTCATACGAATGACAGGGGTAATTTTAATTTGCCATGAAGGGAGTTCAAGATAGAAGAATTGGGGAAAATCGTTGTTTTGGTTGTCGTGGGCTATGATCTCGAAATATGTGATGGTTTGAGACTCTGCTGAGACATATGTATGTGTGCCTCGACGATTTCTCACATCCAATATGAACCTATCATATGCCCAGTATACCTGCCGGCATCATTTCAAGGCACATCTGCCGCATATATCGAAATTCTTCGATGTTCATCAAGAAGAAATGTAGCCGCCCCTCTGCACTTTGTGTATATTATACGTGCCCTTATGTAGCTTCTTCGAGTCCAATTTCAGCTCATTATCACCACCACCAATGTTTCAAGCTCCTCTCCCTCCTCTTCCTCTTCCTCTTCCACCTCTGCCACCACGACCTCTATCACCACCTCTGTCGCCTCTGTTACCTCCGCGACCTCTGTAGTTGTTTTGTTGTCCTTGTTGTTGATCCTTTACTAAATCGATAATTTCATCTGGCATTCGTAGATATTTGATCTGCGAACTAAGTTAGGATATATCTTTTTTACCCACATCCGACTTCCCCTAACAACAAAAACGTACATTGTTTCCTTTCACATATATTTCTGGTAACCTTGTAAATTTATCGCCATCCTGAAATTCGAAGTATTAGCTTCAGCGCATTCCAACCAAACGCCCCAGCTCCATCCTCGACAGAATCTTTCATACCGGACTCGTTTGAACCACCTCCTTCAACGTTAAATTCATCCAAGTATCGCATGATACCAAATGACCGTTCAAAGTTTCGCCATCCTTGAGCTCAACCAGCATTGGGTGACCTTGTGCGGCCGTGAGTAGGCCTAAGGGGAGCTATAGCAGATGGAATCAGTATCGCAGATTGTATGCGCGCAAGTGATGCAGCTTGTAAGAAATGTGGAAATGTAGGTATCATTTTGGGGGAGTACATACAACCATAGTGAAGATGGATAGATAGATGATATAGAGTTGTTTGCTATGCGCTCAGCTTCAGAGTGGATTTGATCTTCCAGGAATAATTGAGACGTTTAGGTTACCGTATCGAATTATGACGGATTTCGAGATTGACCAGCTAGGCAAAACGGGAGGATGTCAGAATGGTGGTACAGATTGAAGCCTTGAAACTCAGGCAACATAATAAATTCTCGGTACCGACATAAACTCGACTCTGCCAAATGTCCGAAAGGTCCGCTCATCACCACACATTAAATATCTATCACACTTCACTCATGGCCATCACTTGGAACATGTTTTGATGTCTAGATGAGTATAAAATTATATCAAAGTCGTCACCTCCAATCAACACATCCAGATACCTTTCCTCACACGCAAACAGTTCTCGTTTCTGATTTGCTATCCTATATGTATATATATATATATCCTGTACACCCATTCAGCCTTCTGGCTCTCGTACTCCGTGATAACCGCTCTGATGCTGACGACGCGTAATATCGTTTTGGTTAGTTTCTGTTAATCATGACTGCGCAATTGTGAAGGGACTCGTAAGGCAGTGGGGGAGGATGAAAATAAAAAACCTTATATCGTTATATGATTATTGATGGTTTCTTGATTTCTTTCCTTTTAGTTCTCAAGGCTTTCTCTTGTTCTTTTGGTCAAATTTTGTGTTTGATCGCTTTTTGATCTTTGGTCTAATCGTTCGGTTAAATATTGTACTGGTAGAAGTAGTACAGTATTCCGTTCAATTAACATTATATCTCGATATTGTGTTATTGCATAATACATCTTTATTGATTACTATTTATTATTAAATCTCATTGTCATTTCACTCTCTTGTACTCCTGTGCTCTCTCATCATTATGCGTAGCCTTTTGAAGGCATTCCTACTTGCGCCGGCCATAGTGTCGGCGTTTGTTTTACCACCAGCTTCAGAACAAGATGTTGATATCGAATTCGAAAAGAACGATGTTGATACTACTGGTAAACTTATATCTCAGTTCTTATTCTATATCTATCAAAACTAACTTCTCCTTCTAGAAGCTTATACCATGGGATTCGTTCGACTTGATCTTGGACATGATTCCTCATCAGCTGATGTCTCCCCTCTAGACCTCCGAGTTGATATCCTTCATTCCACAGAAGCATGCGGCTTTGGAAATGTCTTGATCGATGGTCAACCTCTTTCACAAACATTCGATTCGGAAACTTCAATCTCATCTGGAAAAGGTTCCATCTCGACATCGACGAATAAAATCGTAGTAGGATCATGGTCTTTCGATTGTATCGTTATTGATGGTAAACCACGTGGACAACTCATGAAGGTTATGATTGATTTTGTTGATGGAAAGGCAATTGAGAATTCAGGATTCTCTGTTTTATTCAGACAAACTGAAGAGACGGAAATCATGAACATCGAAACTATTTCATCGGAAGAGGATCAAGTTATCGAACATCATTCATCATCGGATAAGCAACATCATAATGGAAAGGGTCCCGAGGGAGAACATAAGCATCATATGGACAAGGGTTCTGAAGAGGAACACAAACATCATATGAGCGAGGGTCCTGAAGGAGAACACAAGCATCATATGGACAAGGGTCCTGAAGGAGAACACAAGCACCCTATGGGTAACGGTCCAGACGGAGAGCATAAACACCACATGGGCCACAAAGAGTTCAACATTCACAAAGAATTGGCTGAGCTTAGATACATGAAAGCTCAAATGAAGGAGTTAAAGTATCTCATCCATAAAAAGAAGCATCACATCTCAAAACACGCTCGAGAACATCACAACCTGGATGACAGAATCAGAGATTGTGATAGTCTTCGATGCGTCGCTGGAGTTATTAGCGAGAAGGCTCGTAAATTCTACGGAAGGATCGCTGGTGATGAGTTTGATAAAGAATCTTTCCATCATTCTCGCGAGTCACACTCAAAGAAGGATAAGAAGCATGGTAAAGGATTTCATGGGAAACCAGGTAATCACACATCCGGAAACCATACCTCTCCACATGTACCTCACGGCAAGAACAACCATACCGGTCCACACTTCCCTCCTCATCGACACCATACTCTTCCAATTTGTCATTACCCTCCTCCTTTTGATTTTCATCCTCACGGTCCCCATCATGATGGACCACATGGACCACCACATGGACCACCACACGAACCTCCCCATGGACCTCCTCCACACGAATTCGGTCCTCCTGGATTTGAACACGGAAGACACCATGGAATGCATCCTTTCCATGACGATGAAGAAGGACATGGACCTTGGGAAGGACGACCCAGACATCATGATGGACATCATGGAGATGAGTCTGAAGAATTGGAAAGACCTCATGGAGGCCATGACAACTTTGAAGATGAATTTGAAGGGCGTCATGGAAAACATGCTGAACAACATCATGAACAAGGACCACCATCGTTTGATGGCCTGGATTTCGATCACTCCGAAGAACATCATCACGGTGAACATCCACACGAGGGACCATTTGATGGACCTGAACACGACGGACCACATCACCCACATGAAGGACCATTTGATGGACCTGAACATGAGGGACCACATCACCCACACAACGAAGAACCCCACCACGGTCCACCTCACAGCGGTCCCCACGAGGACCAAGAACCCCCCTTCCACCCCGGCCCCCCAAGTTCGCATCCTGATTTCACCAGTCCCCCTCCCCACTCCGAACCCGACCACTTCGACGGTCCTCCACACCTCGAAGACGATTTCTCAGGCCCTCCTCCCCACGGCCCACCCCACGGCCCACCCCACTTCCCCTCCCACATCCTCAAATTCGCCCTCATCGGATTCCTCCTCTCCCTCTTCCTCATCACCCTCTACCGCCGCACCTGCAACCCCAAAGCTCGTTCAAACCGCCAATCTCGTCTTGAAACCCGCTGTCGCCGCCGCGCCAGTTTCAGAAACTGGTGGAACCGCATTCTAGGCCAGGAAGAAGATTTCGAAGAAAAAGATAGATTACTCCACGATGATGATGATTCCGACTGTGAAAGCGAAGACACCCCCTCCGAATTCTCAGTCGGGCAAGATATTTCTTCCTTCCGCAATGCGGTGGATGTAGTGGGTGATATGGTAGCTGCGGAGGAAGGACGAGTTTGTTCTTCTGCTCCCGCTCATTATGTTTCTATTCCCGTTCATGCTCATCAGAGAAACGTATCCGAAGATCAGATACTCCATTTTGATGGGTATACGCATGGAATTGAAGTCAGAATGGATGATGAAGAGGTATTGCCAGCGTATGAAGATAATGATGGGAGTGAAGAGGGTGGAAGTGTGGCGGATGGATTTAGATATACGCCTGGGAGTAGCGCGTATAGTCCGAGTCACTCGGCGAGTGGAAGTGTGAGTGATGTTTTGGGGGATAAAGTTTAGTTTGGTTTGGGCTTTGGGGGTTGTCGGGATTGGGATAGAGAGAGAGAAATGGAAGGGGTTGGAATAGGGAGAAAGAGGGAGAAAGAGAAAAGAGGAGAAGATCATTGCGTATATACCACGTACTGCGCATTCGCGCTTTCAATTGCTATCGCTATCCGTTACCACCTACTGTACTCGTAGAACTTCTTTATTTCATTTGTATCGATCGTATTATTCTATTTTTTCTTACCTAGCATTTTATCATATCACATACCCCACAACATACACAATACTACAATATATATAACACTCTTCCATAGAAAATCAATCTTTTCCTTCTTCCAGATATCACTCCTATCACTCCTATTATATTGTACTCTATTCCGGCCTCCCCTCTTATCCTCTCTTCTTCTCTCTCTTCTCCATCTCGTATCATATCATGCTACACATATCATACCACATATCATACCACATATCATCACTCATCACTCATCACTCATCACTCATCACTCTTCTCACCCCTCTTTGATTAGTACACAAACAGATCACAAACCATAAGCACTTCCACCCATTACATATACAAACCACAAACGACAATCACTTCCTCCCATTCCATATACACATACACATATACATCCACCCATCCACCCATCTACCCCCTCCCCCAACTCATTCACTCACCTACTCACTCACTCACTCAACAAACCTCCACTTATCTAGATGAATCTCTCAATCTCATCCTATTAATTTTCTAACTAATTCACTTACCCACATCACCTCACTCTCTACCTCTCTCTCTACCCATATAAATAACAACCATTCATTCACTCATTTACTCATCCACCCATCCCTTCCCATCCTATCTCACACTCAAGATTCAAAATTCAAAATCCAGAAATCTGCACTCTAATCCAAACCGAGTGTCCAAACACCTCCTTACACATACAAACTCACTGCTCTACTCGTCCATAAGCTATATTTATGTATATATATATACCAATCATAATCGACATTAAGATTGAGGTCGAGATCAAAGTACGATGTGTAGAAAGGTGGATGGGTAGGTATCATATGCAATGGTATCTATGTTTTTCTAGAGATTGTTCTGGTCTGGTCTGTTCTGTCTTGCTTGCTTCGGTTCTCCGAATAATACCTTTCACCTTTCCCAAAAATGAATCTCTAACAAATCCTTCCAAACACGTGCTGTAAATCCTCTCCCGCACCTGCAACCCCCAAACCCTACGAATTAATAGTCCTATTCACACTCTGCAAATGTCCCAACTTATGTCCCTTTGCATTCTTCATCTGATCCTCCGGCACACCACCTGGTAAATCCGCTGTCGAGATACCCGATACGTGTGGTGCATTTGGTATATCATTTATTCCATCCACTCCCTCCTTTCCATCTTCACTCCCATTCTGATTCCCTACATCTCTATATCCCGACGTCAGTAACTCCTTCCCTCAACACATCCTCGTTTCGAAAAATTGCACTCACTTCCTCGCCTCATGATTAACCGTCGTCGATGTCGCCGTATCGAGCCCCTTATTAATCTGTTCCAAATCCGGCACCGGCACATTTCCCTGCGGTTTCGGTAAACTTGTAATATCCAGCTGTAAATCCTCTTCTCCCGTTGGACTTGAAACTCTCAATCCCTCTTCCTCTCTCCTCTCTTCTTCTTTTTCCTTCTCAGCCTCGTTCACACTACTCGCCTTACTAACTTCCGCGCTCGCTGGACTTTCTGTTCGAAGTCCTAAATCTCTATTGCCATTGGTAGGAGAAACTTCATTTTCTCCCTTCCAATCTGCGGCTTGGACTTCGGGGACTGGGGAATTTCGGCCAGGTTCTTCAATAACACTTTCTTTTCTACCGCGGCCAGGTTCGGGATCATAGACTTTCCAAACTACGGCAAGTTTATCAAAGGCTCTTGTACCTTTACGAGAAGAACCTTTGATTCCATCCATTTTATCCCACTCGATTTCGAATATACCATTTTCATCTGGCTTGCCATTTTTCTCAGGCCCACCACCTTCGAAATATGCATTAAACCATACGTGAGCAACGGCTGTAACCATTGTCCAACCCATGGAAGCTTTATTTCTACGTTCGAAGTCGATATTGATATCGCTAGTAGGAAGAATAACTCTTGTAGAAGGTTTAAAAATGACTGCTCCTCCCCCTGTTTCCGAATCCGTTTCCGATCCGCTAGGGTTGGGTTCTGTAGCTCGTGGTGTTGGCTTCAGGTTTTTGGGTTCTTCGATTCGATCTGCGCTTTTCGATGTTGCGATTTTATCTTGATTTCCAAATCCTGCCATGTCGGATATCATATTTTTGATTCCTCCACTACCGGGTGTGTTTCCTTCTACCACGACTCTTTCTTTCTTCGTAAAGACGTGGAATAATTTGATTGTTTTGCCTTCATCAACATATCCTTCGACTTGGACTTTCACACCGTCTCTCAATCCCCAAACATGTACCTCCATAATCTCAATTTGTCGATCAACATAATGTTTTCCAGATTGCGTCCATCGATCCACATAACCAACCCATCTCAATTGACTCGGTATCGAAACACCTTGTCCAAAACCCGGTCTCATTCTTCTCTCTGTAAATCGCGCAAGTGCCTCAGATGCCTTCCATCCACACTCCGCAATCAAATAACTACAAGCCATTGTGCCACTTCTCCCCTTCCCAGCTTTACAATGTACAACCACCACCTTTCCCCCTTCTTTCTTCTCATTCTTTCCCTCACCATCCCCCGCCTCTTCCAACCAATTCCTCATTCCTCCCACAATCCCCGGAACCAACTTAAAAGGAGGCGGATGATGATCCGGCCACGGCCAATGTCTAACTCTCCCTCTCACCTCCTCGTCCGGATATCCGGTCCCCTCGGCCCTAAATTCCCATATCATCCATCCCTCTTTCCCGTGTTTATAATCGAGGAATGTAACGAGCTGATCGAGCGGATTGCGATATGCTCGTTGCGGATATGTGCCACTGGGTCCAGACGTCGCTATTATATTAGGTGTTACGTAGCAGAGATCCAGACCTGCTTCTGGGTGACGAGAACGCGGACCTGCGACAATTTGACGTAGGAGTGAGGCCATTTTGGATATAGATGGCGATGTTGTGCGTATTCTGCTATAGTTCGTTTGGTTCGAAGAAAGAAAGGAGGTATATTATTTGTTAGGGAATTTGAGTTGTGCTGATGATGTTTTTGTAGAACATTGTTCCTTCCTTGGAAAAATATCGAGTTGAATGAAGATGATATCAGGCTGGGATATTCATCACTTTGTCATTTACTTGTTGTTTATGTGAGGAGAGCCTGTACTGGTGGTAGGTTGGGAGCAGCAAGAGCCACAATGACGTATTTTTCTGTGTGGTGGTGAGAAATCTTGGCTCGAGTGTGGCTGTGCAATCAACTTTCTCTCAAAACAGACCTCGGGACCGATGAACCTCACTATGTTATCAAATCCACAATTTTATGGCTGAAATGACGAAACATTGTTTACGATATGGAATTCTATACAAGTTACTCGCAATCCGAACTTTTGGGCGTTACGGGTATTTAGTCTCACATAAATACCACTATTAACATAGACTAACCACCTAGCTCAACCCCATCTTCAGTCTCGCATACTTGCATATACTGAAATGGATGCATATGGTTACATATGGGAAGCTAAGTGAAGGGGACTTGAGTAACAATGATTATAAATACTAGGAATCGTTCAAGGTGTTGGTGGTTCCAGTAACTTAAGATGCTAATCACAATATTGGAAATGACATGAAAAAACATGAAATTTCCTCCCATTGACGTGCTCTGAATCTGGATAGGGGCATCAAGCGACACCAAATACAATCTCAAATTCAAGGAATTCCAGAGTCTCACCCTCCAGGGCACTGGACACTAGAAGAAAAATGTTTAGAACCTATCCCTTAACAATATCTGCCTTCATCAAGAACTTTTCTTCACTGTACAAGAACTTTTAGAAGGGTAAGTCAGCGCGAAATACGGGAACAACAGATTTGATCCCATATTCTTTCTTCTATTCACTTCTGAATACAAGTGCTTCCTGCCCGCCAATCTATCTTATTCCATGGCGGAACGAAGTTCCCAAATTCATCAAAGGCAGTACTTGTCGACCCTCTGTTGGGTAATAACACATTGAAATGGGTACCCTGGCGCAGCATGTCCATCAACGAGGCTGATGACAGCATATCTACCCGATGCCATGTGCAGCCCCTAAATCAGCACTTAAAAACTATGAATGCAGTCTGTTCTCAGCGAATCACACAAGTCCAGCGGCAGATTGATTGCAAAGTATTTGGTTGCTATCCAAATCGTTTGGCTCCGAACAAGTGGGCATGCATCAAAAGCTCTGGTGCCGGGGTCAGTTCTGAAAAATCTTGATAGGTCGGTATATGTTCTTCGTCATTGTGGATGAGTGTATGTCTTTGCTACACGGAACGTCCGATTAGCTTTTATCAAATTCAGGGACCAGAAATTCATGTTGGAGATGAAGCTTAAAAGCAGCAACCACTTACATGCATGAGAACTCTGGGGAAGGGAGTGAGAACGCTTTAGCTACCAGATTGACGTCACTAGAGAAACTCGACTGTATCATAACTCGAAGATCGGCTTCTAACACAGCTATTACGGAAGATGAGATAAAAGTTTCAATTACTATCGATGACAATTGAGTTCCCAAGATAGTATAGTCCGGAGAAATCAGAGAACTTCAAGATGCGCCAACTTGAAACATTCGAGGAAATTTATATCCCGCGTATTGCTGCCAAAAGTCGCTCTCCTGGTAGTCCTTTATCGTGCTTTGTGGAGGCTTAATACTTATGTCGAGAAGCATCGACCAGTCTGGAATCTTGAGTGAAACTAAGATGAATGCTGCTCGGTAAAATTTTGTTTCTACTGCGCATCTTGTGCAAATCTAAATCAACCTCCTTAGATGCTTTGACTTCACAAGACAAACCCGCTCATTTTGAATCCGGATCGTCATCCAATTCTTCAATTTCATGATTATGACTACGAGCGGAAGTTTCCTGCTCGTTATTGCTGACAAAACAAAACGTAATAGGCTCGACGGCCTTCACGTCCAAGACCGACGATTACTCTTTGGAAAGAGATGGTAACTGAGGAGTTCCGCTGTATCAAATCGTATACTCAGTATCTCCTCCCAATTTTCAGTAAGAAGAAGACACAATATTCATATCAAAAACCCTTCATGAATATCCCCATAGCATTCTCACCCCGCAGAAGCAACACAATCACAATCTTCCTTCACACGACTTTTCCTTCGTCGTGGTCGAGAAAACGGCGTATCCGAAGTAGTAGGGATTTTTCCAGGCTGAGATATCAATATGGTGGTGTAATGAATCGAGAAGTGGGATTGTTAATTGGGGTTGTCCTGTTATTGTCTCAGGACTTTGAAAAGTTGAAAAGGGGTGGCGAAGACATGATTAATACTACTGGTTCTGGAAGCGAGAATTATTTTGGGGTGGGGAATGTATGGGGGTTTGTTCTGAAGTTTGTGGGATAGACTGTGAGTTGTTGAAAGATGGATACGATGGATTGTCTGATTCTGTTAAAGTATTGTTGTTGGAGGCTTGGAAGAGGAAAAGGACGAGGGAGATGGAAGTTTTTGGTAAAGATTTCTTGCATGTGCAGAAGTGGTTCGAGGATCATAGTGGATGAGTGAATTGGTTCAAGTTGATTGGTTGATGCAAAGCAGAATTGAGAAATGATTGAAGCACTTCAAGTGCACACTTCATGAGTCATGGCTTTTCAGCGACGATCAGACTCAGAATTTCTCGGCGTATAAAATTCTATTGATCATTTGTACGTGCTGAGGCATGATTCTTTCACTTACTCTTCATATTAAATTTCATCTTATGGTTCGACTCTCGTAGCAGCTATTGCTCCAACGAGAAAGCCACATGATATTTTTTCCCTTTCTTGAATCATTGAACACCCTGCTTTAGAGCAGCATAATAAGATATACGCCAGCACCAACACAGAGTTCGATTTGATGATCAGCCGTAGTGGCTTAATGGCAGAAAGATATCTCTCTTCCAACATTTCACCTATCAACGATGTTGATCGCCAGAATATCTTCAGTCATAATTGCACTCAATATCCACCTAATAGACGATCGTGGCTAGTACCAAATAGATCATCATTTTTTCCACCCATTCTTCCTATCAAGCAGTATTTACACTGGTCCTTCTTCACTCTCATGACGGTTTCACATTGTTCAATATGAGGCACGACCACGGAGATACAAACATTGGAACACTTTGCTTCTACATCTCTCCTCATAACTCAATATTCAACATGCGCTCAGTAAAGTAGTAAATTAACCGACCACCTTATTCTATCGTTGCATTGCCCACCCTCACTCGTGACAGTAAACCAAATTTCCTTTGGTGACTTGGTTGGTGACTTGGTTGGTGACTTGGTTGGTGACTTGGTTGGTGAATTGGTTGCGTTGTGATTTGAGGTCTGTTGTCGGTGCTCTAGTTGATGTACTTATTGTGTGTGTTGCTGTTTGCTATCTTTGGCTGGGGAGAGTTCAGATGGTATTTGATCTATATCTTAATCTCTATCACACATGTAATGAAGTTGGGCTGTTATTGAAAAGACGAGGCTCTAACAAGAATTCCCCCTGTTTGAAATCCTCAAGCTTGTAGCATATTATTGTTTTCGATGCATTTAGCTATTCCTTATTCTGATAATACTGTCAACTTATCGCAAGAAGTTGAGATACATAACAGGATGACACGGGATCTCACTTCAAATCACATATATATCTAATCAGGTAAAAGACTCATCACTTGCCTTGCTCAGAAACACCATCTCTGTATTTCATCAGACTTCTCAATCCCTCACAACCCTTGAAAACAGACATCTCCATTCTCTCACACCCACGAGAAAGTGCTCTTTAAACCTGTCGCTTGAACTCTTCGCCACCCGGAATCTTGGTGTGCGTATATTTGAGATCCCCATGCACAAGACGACCTAGTTTCTTCTCCAGATCAACTATCTAACTCTCATCGACGAGGGACACGGTAAGCTAGACGGGAATAGAATGCAATATAGAGTTCATCGGAGCCGGTTCAAATGTAGATCCCGCTACTTTATTTGGAATGTAGACATGCAGACTACCCGGTAGTTCAGAAAGCTTCACATGCAAATCATGGCACTATATCGATGTATTGGGTTAAGGGTGCACAGACTGGAGGGACACCAATAAAATTGAATTTCGAGATTTCTTTTTAGTTACTGATTGGAGTGCTTTACGATCTCGTGTGATAGAACATTCCAGAACAAACAATGAAATCATAAATCTTGATGTCAATCAATTGAAGGTTGATGTATTGAGATATTTGGAAGGCGGGAAATAGCCAAGATGTCCATGCACCCACTGGCGTGTGTTGCTCTTCGTCCATGCAACTCGCACCAACGCACTTGCATTTTACCCCAAGGGATCAGATGAAGAATTTGACGTTTCTCCTGATAACAGTCATCGATACGATCTCGCTTGATAGTACATGTATGTGCTTGGTTATCCTGCAACTACCAAAATCGCATGTAGATAGGAGACCTTTACACTAGAACCTCGAATTCCATAATGAAAAATCGGTTGATACTGATACATGCACTTGCTTGCATCGCTTAACATCTATTGAAGACAAGCCGGTAAACTCATCTTCATCTTCCTCCTCACTCACAAAGTACTACTTCCATCCATATGTAGATCCATAAGAAACAACAAACTCATCAACCTATCTTCCCATCATCTCTCCCCTCCAATATCAAAAACCCAAACTCAAATCACCAACCAAAACCCTCGGAATATTGCCGTTATTTTTAAGTGCTGACACCCATCCCACTCTGCACCCCATCGAATGCACCCCCACACGTTTGCTCACTCGCCACGTGCTACGTGCATTATTCACGTCAAAAGCAAGCACGCACATAATTTAGCAATGTGGCGTTGCATAGCGTTTTAAACACAAATACACAATACGAGACCACTAAGCACGGGGATTTCCGGCTCACAACCAATCAAATACCAACCAACTAACTAACCAACCACCAAACCATCCAACTAACCATTTTCCATCTCGCAAATAACCCAAGAGAGAGAAAAAATCTCGAGTAAAATTTCCCTTCTCAATCTATCCTCCGAAAACCCCCAATAATTGTCAAACACTCCGTGAAGTGGGTATGCAAAGTGACAGGAACCACCTAACCGTGCTAACACCCCTCGTCTCACAGGGCTCCGAAATTCTAAAAAAGCCTAGGCCTTCTTTGTGGATCCATCGCATCGCTAGAGGGATGGATTTTCCTTCGGTTGATCCGGGGTTTTGGTGAATTAGCCAGAAAATCCCTGCCAGGAGGAATGATAACCCAGAGGCGAGCTCGGCGAGGAAAACGTCCAAGGTTTCGGAGATGAAGTGGATGATGTGGATGATATGCGTGGATGGATCAACGACGATCGGAAAATCAATCTTAATTTTGGCCGATCAATTTCTGGCTGTTGGTATGCAAATGTGAGAAGTGGAGTTTTTAATATGTGTTGGGTGTCATTCCAAGAGGATGGGATTGTATGGGATTTTAATGGGGTTTGGGTTTCAACATGGATTTTGCAGTATGACGGTCAGATAGACGGAAGTAAAATATATTGGAAAAAGTCAACTTCAAAATATAAGATGTTAAGATATTAGAAATGAATATAAATTGATATATATCGAAGAGGGGTAATCATGGTAGTCCAAAAGAATGATCACAAAAATGATCTATGTACAAATAAATGCTCCATCTGCCCCTACCCTAACCTTTTCAGCCATGCAAAACAATGCCGAGTATTTCCGATTCCAAACGCCCAGCTACTGGGAAAAATCCAAAAATCCCTGTTCCCTAGTTCAATCTCTATCTTAATCTCACAAAGACATGTTGTCGTGCAAAATAGTAACCGCCTCATTCCATCCCCTGCTTGCCGCGATATCACTGACAGTTCTCCCCATCTCATCCTTTGCCTCTAAATTAACTCCCGCTTTTCCCGCCACCAGTTTTAGAATTTCCGCATCCCCATTTTCAAGCGCTTGCATAATTGCGTTCCAGCCTCTGTAGATTTTATTCGGATCTGCACCATGGTCCAATAATAATTCAATCATGTCCGTAGCGCCTCCCTGGTAACGACGAAGTGATTTGACGATAGGTAGATGCTCACCAGGAGCATTGATATCTGCACCCGCTTCATTGAGAAGGTATTTGACGATTTCAATGCGGTCTTCGCGGATGGCTGTTGTGAGAGGCGAGAAGACTCCGCCGTTTTTGTCTTCAACCGATACACCAGCGGCAAGAAGCAACTTAACGGATTCTAACTGATTTGCATGAACTGCCATTTCCAGAACTCCTTTGTAAGCTCGAGGTTCCGGCATTACAGATAAAATGCGTTTGAGAATTTGAGGACTGCGAACTGCCATACAAACGGGCCAGTCTTGGCCTCGAACATTGACGTCTGCTCCACGTAATAAGAGGAGATCAATCATTTCGAGGCGTTCTTCGCGGATAGCGGTTGTGAGTGGTGACATTCCCTTCGCAGATTTGTCGTTAGGGTTTACGCCTTGGTCGAGAAGCCAATTGAGTGCTTCCATGTTATTGCAACTTACTGCCATTTCGGCAATACCTTTGGGACTATGAATATCTGCTCCGGCACTTACCAAAGCGGGGAGAAATTGAATTCGGTTATGGGTAACACATTTCCAAGCTGGATATTCACTTGCCATGGTGTTGGGATCGGCTTTGTTGCTAAGGAGGAGCTGGAAGATATCTGGTCGATCGTCTCGGATTGATGTACATAATGGAGTGTAAACGCCATCTTTCTTAGCATTAGGATCAACGCCATGTGTAAGGAGAGTACGGACTGATTCGATATTGTTGATACTGGTCGCCAATTCCATGATTCCTGGACATTTTTTGGGATCTGCTCCGTGTGTAAGGAGATATTGAAGACAAGCGGTTTGGTAGGTTGCAGGCCAGAGCATGTGTTTCGGTCCTGGGAGATTGGGGTCTGCTCCATTTTCTAACAATATGGAGACGATGTCTGCTCTTCCACATGTAATGGCTTCAAACAGAGCGGTCTTTCCCTCCTTACTTTTAGCATTGGGGTTGGCTCCATATTTGAGTAGTAATTCCATGAATTTTTTAGATGTCTTTTTGTTGATAGAAGCGATGAGAAGCGTATTACCATTCGAAGTAGCGAGATTGGCGTCACCATTATAAATCAAGAAGAGATGTGAGAAGCCAACCATGTTCTGCATGACTGATACAGCAAGAGGTGATTCCATGTCGATACCGGCAACAAGGTTAGGATCAGCTCCGTATTTCAGAAGTGTGGTAGCTCCAGCCAGAAAGGATTTATCGACAGATGCTCTCAAAGGTGTAACTCCATCTCTATCGTGTTCGTTTGGGTTGGCGCCAAAAGTAAGTAGTAGTCGTACACTCTCCGCATCATGAGCTAGAATTGCCTCTTTAAGGGCATTGACTTCTGACCCTGTATTTGCTGGTACACCGCCGTCCAATAACTTCTCTACGGCTTTGTGGTTTTTGTCGCGAATAGCAGAAATCAAAGCAGCTTTCATAGGTCCAGTATTCGAGCCCGCACTACCTCGAGGACTCCAACGTGGCATATTGTCAGGATCTGCCTTAAGTCGGATCGCCTGAGAAGGATTTATTATCATTCCATCGACATCCTTGATGAGGCTGCCAGATTCGATAGTCTCGGTATGCGATCGGGCATCATCAAGGTGATGGCTCATTTGATGGTTATCAAAGGAATTGATTAAGTCTGTATAAGATCTCTCGCCGGAATCATGCGAATTAACGGTTTGTGGACTCATGGGAGTATGAGCACCATTCGTATTATACCGTTGAAGATTTGAGCCCAGAAGCAAGGAAGTATCTCTAGCAGATGCTCTATCTCCCACTGACTCCGGATGCTGACTGGAAGATGATCTACCGGGCCATCCGTTGGTGGGTAGTGGAGGCAGAGGGAAATTTGGAAGGGGCATTTGTGGTGCTTGAACACTGTAATGGCTACTAGCGTCGCTGTTTCCTAGTCCAAGAGGCGACGGCATGATTGGCGTAGAACTTGAGCTGTCTGAAGTCTTGCTGGGTTTGCGTCCAGCCTTTTCATCCATTCTATTGAGCGCCGCAGCTAAGCCAAGGTAACCAATACCCAACTCTTTCTCAATTTTATCACTTCCCAAACTCCATTGGAAGACCAATGCGCTCATCCTCAAATCATCCCTTGTTTTACTCAATGTGCCGGCCATTTTTCTAATATCATTAGGAGTGTTACTGAAGATTTTTCCCCAACCTCGCTTGAAACTTCCAACATTTTCATGTTGAAGGAATTTAGCAAGCAATTGGTAGAACACTTGGAAATTCGCTTGGGTGGCTCGAAACTTGTGATCGAGCTCTGTTATCATTTCGATAGGGAAGTTTTGTACATGGTGGTTGCATTCTTCGAGCCCAGCTTCGATTGAAAAAAGGATGTGACAAGTGTCGAGAAAGTCATGGGCGAGGGCTTCGAAACCTTGAGGTAGCTCTTTCACCGTGGTAAGGTATTCCAAGACCCTAACCGAAATGCGATCGCTGAGAGCTGTCGTCTTCAGGCAGAGCTGCATACATTGTGCTTGTGCTTTGGAAAACTTTCCGGAATTTGGCGTTGGTGGTGCCATGATTTGTTTTTGCTGCGGGGGTGGCGCAAGATTTCTAGGTATTGTTTTTTCGGGAAGAGTCTTTTCAGCTAATGTTCTTTCGGGGAAAATGCTATATGTGTTGTGATTGGTACTTGGACTATTGGGAGATGGTGGTAAGCCCAATTCTCCTTTGGATAAAAGTTGGAAAGAGTCCTTGGAGCTTAATGAGAGAGCTTCAGCGAATGAGTATTCAGCAGCCTCGGCTCTTTGCCTGGACACTGCAGCGGCCTGTGTGCTCATACTGATTTGGGAGAATTGAAAAAGAGAGTAAATGACCAATCTGTATTCAGAGAAAAAGCAATAGAAGGTGGAGAACGGGAGACTTTATGATTATCATTTCGTAGAGTTACAGTCCCCGGACTATGCCCTCAGACCTCTTCACAGCACGAGATATTTGAATTTGATTCGCCAATAATTGACGAGCTCGATCCATTTGCAGTTATCGCTATTAAAATCTTTATCTCTGAATTACCAACAACTGCAAACTCTAATATAAGCCCAAGCTATTGAGTGAAAATAATCATGGAAGTACCAGTGATAGACTCGCCGAACGGTTGAATTCGTATTGCCATAGGCTATCTTTACCCAGATATCTCTTAGTCTCAATTTTAGGTCCAGGTTTAGACCGAAGTCTAGCCCACTAGGGGTAGAGTGGAGTCCATCGCACGAGCTGAAGTACGCGAAGTGGGTAATCAGCGCAAGGATACAACCGAGATGCAAGGAAGGGCATAGAAAAGGACACCATGAAAAGCTCAGGGTCCAATGTTCACTTAAAGTACTTGTTGGGGAACGGTTGGCTGGTTCGTTTTCAAGAGATGGAGATTCATTAGCAATTGGTTGATACCATGATAAGATGATTCGCAATTTCAAGTATCATGTTACATATGTACCGTCCCGCCACTGCTTCATTTCGATTGTGATGGAGCTACAGCCGTTCAGTCAGATCCAAATCACAATTTCCTAGAATTTTTAAAGTCCAATCATGAAGTCCATCAAATTATTCAAATATCGGTTCAATGGCAAACAGCGATCAAGCATCAAATCCATTATTTCAATTAGTCAACGCCCGGTCCAATCATGCGTGAAATCGTGTAAGTCTGTGTGGTTGCGTATAGTCGGCGAGTGTCAAATTTCTTCCTGGAACGACCGTAGTGAGATTGTAAAAAGGAGGACTAGTACTGAATAGAAAATGAAGAAGCTGAGATTATATAAAAACGGTCGGAGTTATGATTAGCTCAGGCCCTAACGCAATCGCCGATGTTCGTGTAAAAAATGCAAAATGCGCTAAGTAGGGCTCGCATTCGAAGATTCATTCTCCATTTCAGCAAGTTTTCCCGATGCCTTTTGCAAACACTGCCATCTCACTCCGCTGAAGCCTACAATACTATTGAATGCCTTATCCCTTCCCCTCATATTTTCGAGTAGTACAACCACGTGCCCATTTTGTCTCGCACTGTGCATATCGCCACCAGCTTCCCCACGAAACTTCAGCTCTAGTTTATCTTTTCCGATAGTCATTTTCGCGAGTGGAGCTAATAGCAATTCCTTCGTCTGTTGTTTTGACATTTCGATCAACTCACTGTATGGTTTATTGAACGTTTTGCAGGGCAATACGTTAGAAACTAAAGCTTCAAAACGAATAGTTTTGGTAGAAATTATGAGATGTCCTGGGACATGATGCAAAGTGCAACGAAATGACAGAAGATCTTTAGATTCTTCATGCATAGTGCCCAAACCAAAAGCTCGAAAATACATCGTCTCGGCTTTGGGACTATTCGCATCGTTGCCCACTGGCCCCACCATCACCTCCGGACTTCCGAATCGGTCAGTTGGATTCCCCAATGCGTGCTGGTTGATTTCTTTTAAGGCAGAAGAAGCACGTTCCTGAAGATATTGGATAGACCATTCTGGGTACGTGGGAATATCCCAAAAAGCCCACTTGAGCGGCGAAACAAGCAGGCGATACCGGGGATATAAAGAGCTGATAGGCCAGCAACCAAAAAATATAAGACCGACCACAAACCAGAATACCTTCATGGTGAACTGCATTGAAGCACATGCACTAAGTAGAAACACGGCTAAAAAGAGGAAAAGAGAGTGAAATGTGTTCTTCGGGCGGCGAAAGTGAATGAAACTGTCGTAGACCTCAAGTAAGTTGGCCAAATCCGCAATTTGTAACTGTAGATATGGGCCGAGTTTGTCCAAAAGAGGGCCTAGCCAGTCTTTGTTTCCATGCTGGCCCATGAGCTCTCCGGCCTTCAGAGCTGTAGTTCCTCGATCAATATTTCTTGAAAATTCATCCCGCAACGCGGACACCGATGATGGGTAATAGTAGTTCTTTGCAGTCGCGTAGACAATATACGCATACTGAACACAAAAAGGTTAGAGAAGATAATGTGTATCCGAAGCTTACTTACCAAGAATGACATGATGTATGATGTGTACCAAAGCAATAGATATGATATCAACCATTTAGATGTTCGCCATTGGTCCTCCCATCGGTAAATCTTCCTGATATCTACTGCGAATTCCTGCAATGGAGCACTAACTATGATCAGTCTTTCTACGTGTCTGCGGAGAGTGTCGATATCGAAGGGAAGTTCTTCAAAATCATCGATGTATTGCGCGGCGAAAGGGCGTGAGCCATGAAGAAGTTTCTATTGATTACTTAGAATGAGGTTGATGATTTCAAAACTGTGCAGACTCACATATCCAATCCATTTTTCCCAATTAAATTCTGTGAACCCATGATCGTCTTTCCTTTCAAAATGTTGAATGGGCGGGAATGGTGTAGGAATATTATCAACAGCTCGAACACGGTGAACATGTCTGGCGGTAACCCAAGCAACACGCATTTCCTCTCGAGTTCGCTGGATTTTGTCAACCCTCTTTTCGAAGTAGTCAATGTTATTTAGATGGTCCTCAATCGCATCCTCATCATTGCCAGCATGTTGAGCGTCCTTGGCTTGCTGTAAACCATCGTGGGCTTCAAGGAAGTCAAAGTTTGCTTGATTTGAGAGATATGGCCGACTTTTGGCCAGTTTCCCCGCAGTCTGTCTTGTGGCTTTCGATTTGATTGACGCGATAGGGTGAGCTATAGCGTCTGCAGTCCCCTGCAGGACGTTTTTGGTTCTTTCTACTCGCGATCCATTTCCCAATCTGGAGGTATTTAGTACCTTGTCTGCGTCAAAAGCTGGGCTCCGATTGATCTCTTCCACTACAGCGTCGAAAAATTCGTCCTCTTCATTATCTTTGGAAGTGAAATTGCTACCGTCAATCCTCAACAGGCGTTTGGTCTTTTCCTTTGCTTTTGATCGTATGTCATCGGGTTCATTGTGAAGTGATGAATCACTCAAGATTTGGGAAACCAGAGGTTCCTCATTACGCATCATAATCTTTTGTTTGGTTTCGTCGCAGTAATTACCTGGCTAGGTAAAGGATATCGTTTGACTCTGATCATTCTCGGGCTCGAAATATATTTATCGACCTTCTCAAAGGTGACACCAATGGTGATGATACCAGTATCTGAATGTAAATACAGGTATTTTCCAATAAATCAAGAAAGGCAATTGCCTCTATATTACTGCGAGGCTGAACGAGGCTGTATTGCCTCTGATGACGATGCCGTCGGTCGGCTTTGTTTATGTTGTTTGAACTTGTGAATTTTGCGGAGCTAACACTCCGTACGTGGAAAGCTTGGTTGTGGCTGAAGCTACCCCACCAGCATTCTGTGGCTCAAGATATCAGGCTCAGGCTCAGCCTTACCTGAACTTATCTTTGCTCCGAGCCTCTACTCTATTCTCAAGATCGACCTTCAATATTACCTCAGATTTGGACTTGTACTTTATGAAGTCACTATGTCCCCTTTTCAGGCGTGTTTGCAACACGAAGAGCTCATTATGTCGCACCCCCAAACGATCTCTCCTGACGCTGGCGATTGAGACTTCGTGCGATGATACAAGCGTCTCCATTGTAGAGAAGCATGCAAATAATTCTGCCACCTTACACTTCAATTCCAAGGTTACATCGGACAACAGATCATTTGGGGGAGTGTGGCCTATCGCAGCACATGAGTCTCATCAGAAGAATTTAGCGCAATTGGTGAAAGAAGCTATTAGGACTTTACCTCGACAAGAATCCACAGATGCATCATTTGAGAACACTATAGCCGTCGCATCACATCATGGATCCAAGTTATACAAAAAGCCAGATTTCATCACCGTAACCCGAGGCCCAGGGATGCGAGCGAATCTCATCACTGGTATTGATACTGCGAAAGGTTTGGCTGTGGCATGGCAAATCCCTCTATTAGGTGTGAACCATATGCAGGCCCATGCTCTAACGCCACGAATGGTATCCGCCCTTGAAGCGGGAAACAAAACTGAAAACGAAAAGTATGAGAATGATCCTGCCTATCCGTTCCTCTCTTTGTTGGTTTCTGGTGGACATACCATGCTTGTCCATTCTCGTCAACTTTGCGACCACGAAATCTTGGCAACAACCTCGGATCTTGCGGTTGGAGACATGGTTGACAAAACAGCACGAGATATTTTACCAGCTTCGGTAATTGGGTCTGCATCGGATGTCATGTATGGACGTGTCATGGAAGAATTCGCATTTCCCAATCCCAATTCCACCTATGATTACGAGCCCTCTCAAAAGAGTATTGCACAGATTCCAAGGCCAACAAAATATGAATGGACATTAACACCTCCCTACATGAGTACTGGTCATCGTCCATTAAAATCTTACAATTCAGAATTCTCGCTTTCTGGTGTCGGAAGCCAAATTAAGCGCATTATGAACCGAAACCCAGAAATGGATGTTGTAGAAAGGAGATTACTTGCTCAAGAGACTATGAGAATCGCATTTGAACACCTCGCTTCTAGAGTGATTCTAAATCTTGAGCGCCCAGATTTGAAGGAAACAAAAACCCTCGTTGTCTCAGGAGGTGTTGCTGCAAATCAATATCTGAAGTATATATTGAGGTCATTACTAGATGTTTGGGGGCACAAGAATATGAGGTTGGTATTTCCACCTCCAAGATTCTGTACAGACAATGCAGCTATGATTGGGTGGACAGGTATCGAAATGTGGGAAGCTGGCTGGAGGAGCGATTTGGATATACTGGCGGCTAGAAAATGGCCAATTGACCCCAGAACCGAAGGCGGAATACTTGGTTTAGATGGCTGGAAGAATGAAATTGTTTAGGTTAGCTGTCAAATTCTCCTTCTGTCGCCGTTCTTCAATCGTATGGCGATCTTATCTCCCGAGCGTCGATGTCAAAAGATCTGCGCCGAAATTGCATTTTGATATCTCCTCAGCTTCTGCCTCGTCTTCCCTTGGACATCTTCTCCTTACCGAGTTTTGACTTTCTATCAAGCTTCAGAACCTCTTTGATCGATGTAACAGTATCTAAAACGCCCCCACCCCCTCCTCCCCTTCAAGTTTTGAAAGATGCTCAACGATAGGTAGCTTAATTCACAAAGTGTAAATCAGCGGTCCTGTTTGATGTGCAAAAGCAAACTCAACCCTCTGTTGAGCAAAGAGATTAGCAGGTCCCATTTTAAGAAGGTGGATACAGGATTTGGTAGAACGGAGATATAGTTTGCATAATACCAGCTCCCAAGTTCCAGTGTGGTTTGCATTATCCTTGATAGCTCTTTTTGTGCAATTATTACTCACTTTAGGGTGTTGGATGATTGTTAATTAAAAAACAGAGGGCTGGTGGAGTGAATTTGTTTGTTATTAGTAAAGGTAGTTCATTATTGAAGGGTTTGTTTGGGTTTGACATCCTCGTCTAAAAAGATAGTGGGAGGTCTAAGGAGAGATCGGTGTGAACAGTAGGTCTGATATCGTTGTGAGCATTTCTTGAACTAATTAATTCTAAATGGAGCATTCCCTCCATGAAGTATTCATAGATTTGTCCTGATTGTCATTGTTATCTATGGACTCAAAATATGGTCAAGTCGTCTTGCTGCAGTCTTTTGTTGTCTTTGTTATGATTGTTTGCCTTTTGCCATTAGCATCTATTTTGCCAACCCGAAGTTTATAGATTGACTCAGAGCAAACTATTTGGGAAACATCACAACATCTCTGCAGAGTTTGCGCAAGTGATAATTTGTATGAGTAAGAATGAACTTATGTGACTAGGACTGGCTATATATCTGGATCACTTTACTCAGTAGTTCTTCCTTCTTATAGATATCAGACAATATAGCCTTATGCTTTCTGCATATATAAGATCTGTACACCTAATAATTCAGATTTTATCAAACTAGACGGGCACTAACAATAATAGTCGGCTCTTTAAGCGGCCGACTACTTCAAAGAAACTGATGCTAGTGTTTTGAAAAATCATCTAGTTAGATCTTCCTTGCTACTTTCACATTGGATATGAGATTTCATCATCTCATTTCCTCATTCGATTGCTCATTTCTCCGTATAGTTGCACATTTATCCATAGTAGTGGTAGTAAATTCGAATCGAATCATCTGTCTATCTACTCATTTCTTTATAAAATTGCCGAAGTACTCCCAAGATGAAGAAATCATTCACCATCATGATACTAATGTTTAAACTTGACTCGAATCTGTCTATATTAGGCCCTCTTCCCGAGCACAGAATGCACAATTTGTGATTAGTTTTTATTTTCTGTCTACAAAAGCAGCTTTCGGAACCACACATTTTCTATCCTACAGCATTACAGCAAGTTGTACATTTAGGTAATTTTATTAATCCTTCCCTCAATCAACCTAACAGACAATTGTCTTCGAGTTCTTTGGCTAATGCTCTCATTTGTTATAGAGTTCGCCTGTTTTGTACCATATACCGACTAAAATGCCTACACCACCTGGCTCTGGCTCTCAAAAGGATAGGAAAGATTCTCTATCAGGAAAACCCACAGTTCCATCATCATCTGGACCAAAGAAACCTCCTCCCGTCACAGCTCAGCCTGATGAAAGGCTACCTGCTGCACCTCTTATCTTCGATAACACTCCACAACAATCATCTGTCAATGATGACCAACAAAATGTCCGAGACGTTGCCACAGGACATAACTCAGAGGTTATACGTCCTTTCAATCTACCAACTCTGCCATCTCAGAGGCTCAATCCACGAAATATTTTTGCCGATCCCTTCAAATGGCAACCACTTCCAGGATAGCCTTTGAGTCCAGTTCATGACAGCTCTCTACCACAGAATATCTGGAGACCACAGAGCTGCGCGAGATATAGCAATACTAGGAATGATAGTGCAGCTCATGCCAATCCCTTGGGTCCAGACATCTGGAAGCCGCAAAGTTATGCAAGGGATGGTGATAGAGACAGCCATGGTTCCCGTCTTTTCACTCCTACTCCAAATCCTCGAGGAGCAAGCTCAAGAATGAATCAGGTCAGCTATAATCAGCAACGACCCCCTCCCTTAGCACATGCTGTCCCACCAACCATCAATAGGTCCACCCAACGACTCCCTCCATTGGCACCAGCTGCTCCAAAACCAAACAAGACGTATGCTCTACAGTTTTCTTCATCATCAGAGGCTAGACAACCTGCGAAAATCAAATCTGCTCCTCACCTTCCTATACCATCGCAGGCTAATTTAACTGCCAACATCAGCTCGGCTACAAGGCAACCCTTATTAACACCAGCTGTCCCACAAAACCCTCGATCAACACAAGATGTTCCACATCCCAACATCAACTCCGCTGCACAACCACCGGTAGTAGATCCCACTAATACCTTCGATTACATTCCCTCCGAAAAAGCCGAAGAGCTCCGAGATAGACTCTTCAAACTTACCTCTGACTACCAGCGTCTCTACAGCGTTTTCATGTCTAGCGGAGACGCCAGTCCCAATGCTGCTCGCTGGAATTCAGTCGACATCGATCTTCCATACCTCTTCGAAGTTCGTCAACAAATCATCAATTTCCTGGTTGCTACGGAGAGATTCGAAAATGGAGAAGAGATGAAAGACGTGCGGGGATTTAAGGAATCTCAGAAATCTTTTTTCAAGAATTTGGAGGAGGTTATCAGTGTTGCTGTTGAGAGGATGACTTGGTTGAGGAGAGATCTAGAGGGTCTGGATGGGTATGCTTATCAGCATCAGAACTGGTATTATCAGGTCATTGGAAATAATCCGCGGAGTACTTGTTTGCCTTCTGCGAAGGAGGATGAGAAAGTTGAGGGTGAAGATGCTGGAAATGATGGAAATTCTGGAGATAATAGAGATGGTGGAGAATCGATTGACAAATCTACAAGACATGGCAATGAACATGGTAACTTGGTGTCTCCATCCTTGGACTCCGAAGATGAAAAAGAGATGAGAGCGGAGAAGCGCATGAGGATGTAGTTTTGAGGGACTTGGTGTATTGTTTGGGGTTGTTTCTGGTGGTCCTGTTTAGAAATTGAACTATCATTGGCTGTAACGTTCTCCTAGATACTGGTTATTTAGATTTCTTCATTGTTTCTTTAGCATGTTTCTACACTTTCTTTTTGGGATGCCAATTAGTATTCTGGCACATTTTTTTCCAACGATCTGGAGAACTAAAGGGAGGATTTGTTGTAGCTCTAGATACATATGATAATGAAAGGGCTTGGCAATGAGAATCTTCTAAAAAATTAGCATTCAGGCTATTCGAAATGCATGACTTCCAAACAAGAGTGATTAAGAATAGATGCTATAGTATTATCAAGCTAACATTGAGTACATGTCCAAAGGCAAATGAAGAAATCTAGAATATGTGAAACCCCTCCTTTTTTTTGGCTTTTATCGCTATGAAACGCAGAAAAATAGATTCATCCAACGAAATAACTAATCAAACTGGATACATAGGGAAGTGTGATATCTCGTTTATGCTAATCACTATAAAGAAAGGGCATTGAGTAGAAGTGAAGATCAAACTAGGAAAAGTTTAGACACCGGCAGAGTACTCTTGAAGCACCAGAATAGCTCCACAATTTCAAAACTAAGAAACATTTCGATGATGAGACAACCGTCGTGCATAAGACGAATGCAGGTTGCGGGTATAACGCGCCAGTTAATCCCAGGCTACGAATTAACACTCCTCGAGACGGAGAAGGAAGTTTTCTTGCCAGCGCCCAAATCTAAAGCCAGCCTCTCTGCACTCATTTGAAAGTACTATGGCATCCAATTGTTTCCATCCCGGTTGCCCGAGCCACAGATACAGGAAATTGATGACTTTGTGATAAGTATCTTCCAAAACAGAGCCACGCTCTTCTTTAGAATGATCTTTCACCATATGATTGAAAAAAAGCTCTCGGTGAAAGCAGCCGTTGACCTGGAACGAACATAACATGCAATTTTTTGTTCCATCGTCTAGATATTGACGATCATTACCTGTGAAGAAGTTTCTCAGAAGCTCCGATCCTTGACGGCGATCAGAAAGTTGATGGGTGAGAATGTGCTGTTGCATCACGCGCTTGTGGTCGAGATCTTCATCATCAGCTGTGAGTCGATAAGTACAGCCAATTGGTGCCAACGGGCAAACATCAAGACTGCTCAAACACAAACGATGAAGCCAGAATGGAATGGAACGGGTTCCTAAGACTTTCTTATTGATGAATTCAAGATTGGGTTGGGCATCGTCGCCTGCATAATGACTCTTGGTGAGATGATCAATTAATCCTGGGATATCAAAGGGTGCAGACTGGCAATTCTCAATAAGGCACCGATAACTTCGCGAGCTATCATGTTTTCGGAAGTGTTCCATGAACTTGTCTGCTCTTTTGAATGGCTTCGTAGTTCGATGACACCCATAAACTGGACAGACTACCTGGAAGTTTTGCAAGTGGATATTCTTCATATGTCGCTGGCGTCTTGAAAAATATTTCATTAGCTATGCGTTCGATTTTTATGATGCCAGGAAAATCGGAAATATCAATGAGTAGGTAGATGAAGAACGATATTACTGCAACGAGTCAAGTTACTTACTCATAATCGCGCGGGAAACTCTTGTTGCACCCTGGGTGGTGGCAACTCAATCTGCCCTCTAGCCCTCTGAGAGGAACCTCGTGAGATCTGATATTTTAAGTTTTAGCAACAATCCCGGTTTTACATGTCATTGCTACTTACCCATCGGTTGCTCCTGATAATGTTTGGGGACTTGGTAAAACTAATGGTGCAGTGGCTATCTGGCCAGGAATTTTCTCATTATTGACGAATGGAGTCGGTGAAAACTGTTTACTTATATTACCAGCTTCTATGAAGCCAGTCATCGAAACCTCGACATTAGGTTCTGCCGGAGAAAGTTCGTTCCAGTCGCCTGAATTGAAGTCGATCGGCATATAATCTTGAGGCTCTGGTACAAGCGTAGCAGCATATGAAGTGCTCAATAGTGTAGTGTTCAAGAATGCTGGTAATGCTAGCTCATAACTTTCACTATTCTTTCTCTTCAAAAGATCGGTATTATAATCTGCGGCAGCACCGAAGTCGTATGATTGCTCGTCAATATCGTTATTCTGTCCCCTAAAGAGTTCGGCATTATGATCTGCTGCAGCACCGAAGTCGTACGCTTGATTACATTGTCTGGAGTAGCCCTAAAATTAGCGTGTCTTTTTTTTTGGCCACTCACCTGGAATAATCCAATGATTCCAAAGTAAGAAGTCGCCCTGCAGGGCTTCCGGCGTTGGTCTCCATCTAATTGGAGAGAAGTTGCGAAAATAAGCAGCCACAAAAAAATGAGGCGAGCAAGCGAGTTTGATCGGTGAACGAAGTTCTGCGTAAGAAGAGAAAAATGAGTGCCAAAACTTCGAGAAATGGTAGTGGGAACAAGCTGGTATCTTATAATTATTATGTTGAAGACAGACCCTGCAATGGGGCGACGGCATGGATGCAGAAGACGGGCCAAGCCCTACAAGAACATTGGGAGGCTTGCATAGATCACGTGTATTCCACTTCCTAAAAGGGTCACATGCATAATCTTGGTAGGTTGTGAGATATTAAGTCAGCATTCTTGTTGAAGTACCATACGTGAGTTTCCATTTGTCACTGCAATTGCTCGTTGTTGTTCTAAGAAAACTACGTAGGTAGGTACTCAATATTTCCACGGGTCTAAATGTTGGACTCCTCAACTATCATGACGTAGTTCGAGATTTAATGTCTTATGCAGTTGGTGCATTGCGGTTCGCATACTGCCAGAGAGTCCCAACAAGTTGTTGTTCTGGAGATATGTTTGAGTTGATACTTGGTCGCATATGCGCAATGGATCACGGAGACAGCGAAAGGTACCAAAACATTTTAGTCGGTTTGGCTTTAAATCGACTATTCACTTCAAATAATTTCTCCTAATACAATCATGTTTCGAAGTAGTAGCTAAGTTCTATAATTTGACAAGGCTCTATGATACTCCTTCCTTGGACTGCATGGCATTGTTGCTCGTCGTCTCAATCCATAATAGCGCGGGGCAATCGAATGATCTCGAAAGATATAGTGAATACATGACCATGCACATCTTAATTGAAATTGAAATCTGAGTTTAGATTTCAGAAAGCTGTCACAAACCTCTCCCAGTTTCTTGCTGACGGACAACTTGTCCGTACTACCGGCCATGAACAACTTTACTTCATTTTTAGCTTCATATAATGAGCTTGTCGAGCAGTGGCAAGAGCGACTTCGTATCCTAAGGGACATAGAAGAGAAAGCAGTGGAGTTTCCAGAACTTATGCGGATGATTTGGATTTTCAAACAGTCTTGCGTTGAGTTTCAAAATTTTCAGGTTTGTTTGTGGGGCTCTCCGGCAATGGGACTGTAATACTAATTTTTTTCAGGCCAAGCTGAATTACTTCAGCGCAGAATCTCTATCTGGTGATCTCTTCAATCACTGGCAAGAATTGAGCTCTGATTATAATAAGATTCGAGCTTGTTTTGCTGCTCTTGAACTGAGCGTGGACAAGTATCACCACTCCCGAGCAATGGCTGAATCGTCTCCTCATACTTCAGTCGATCTATCTCGACCATTTGTCAAATTTTCCAATATTCATAACAGCAAATCCAATGCGGCCAAAATGAGAGGCTCAAGAATCCTTAAGAAGAAGTCAAGAAAGCTCATAATTTCCATTCCGATTCATACAATCGAAGGTTCATTTTTCGACGGGACCAAAAGAGCGCGGATTGTAACAAGAGAGTCGGGGGAGTTGACCTTAATTCTTCAAGTGAGCAAAGAATATCTAACTTTGAATGCGCGACCTTCACTAGATATGGAAGAAGAAATGCGACTTTGTGAGTACATCAGGATTCTTTTTATCATCATATCTTAATTGATTCTGACTTCGAATTATAAAAGCTATTTTGCGCCATCAAAAAGCAGGGGAAGAAGAAGCACGGAAACAAGCAGAAGCAGTTGTGGAGGCAGCGCGGATAACAGCGATCAAGAAAGCAGAATTTAAAGCAAAAGTTCAAGCCGAATATGAAGCAGAGTCCCAGGCAAAAGCTGCAGCAGAATCTCAGGCAAAGGTTGAAGAGGAAGCTCAACTTCAGCAGGCCACCAGCCAACTTCCATTCAATTCTGATGACTCCGTTAGTCCAGAGAGCTGCAAGAGGGCCATCAGTAATGGTAGTATGCCTGAACCAATGTCAAGATTTCAAGCCCCTGGCATGGAAGAAATTCGACAAGCTCTGATTACTACCACGAACCAGATGTATCTCAGTCATAAACGAACAGCAAAAGCTTCCATGATCAAGCGCCGAGTTAGGAAGGAGTTTCAGCTTGGCAAGAACTTCTTTGAGGAGAATGATTGGCCAAAAAGATGTGACATAATCATCTTGAGGGCATTCAAGGAGGCCTGGGTAAGTCTTCCGTCAAGCACATGTCAGGCACAATACCAAAGAGGCTTTAAACTACAGTGAACTAACTCGCTTGGTGTCATGAGTAGCATTCCGAACTTGTGGGATATTAGATTTAAATTTCGGAAAAAACCTCGGAGATCTTTTTTATTTGAAGTGAGTGTTGTTGAGATCACAAGATCTTTCTTACCCATACTGATTTCTCATTAGGGCTCATTCACGGCACTGCTAGGTTATCACTTGGAATTGGTGGCAGAAGTTTATGGAGTTAAGCGATCATTATTGTTACTTGCTAAGAATCGCGTCTCTATCTTTTTGCGATTTGTGATCACCGCTGGGAAAGGCATTTCTATACAGAATATTACATACCATCAATGGGAGAAGCTCATATAAACATAATTTTGAAAGGCAACAAGCATAGTTGATATGAATCTGATCAAAAGATTTTTTCTTTGGTGGAGAGTGCAATTGCAGGTATATGTTGTGGACTGAACTTGACCCCGCCTTTGATGACACCGATTCACTTTGCGCCATTCCGAGAATTCTGAAGATAATATCTCTCTTGGGAAATAAATACTCTTTAGAGACTTCAGGACACCAAAAACTCACTATCGATCTACCATACAATTTCTTTCTCATACATATCATACGCCGCCAAATTTCAGCCAATGTATATACAAGATTGATCCCTCAGACAAGACTCTCGTCCGCTCTCAGATCCCAATTTCCTCATACCACTAATCAGGTTGGTAAAGCAAATATTTCACTCCATAAAGATCAATATTGACTTTTTGACTTTAGATCTTTACCATTGAATCATTCGCCGACTTTCACATCGATCAAGTAATCCGAAATCTGCCTCATGTCGATAGATAACCTCATCGTTAAATTGCGCTACAGTAAAAGCCAGCGCGAAATGATTGAAAATATTTTGAATATGGAAGGCATTGTAGCTCGAGAAGATGGCGCTAAAGTTCAAGCTATCAGAGATAATAAGCAAGACATTGCACCTTCCAAATTGCCCCTGGTCAAAGAAAAGCTATTACGCATTCACAGATACTTGCGACGTGTTAATGATGATGAGAAAAATAGAGAATGTCTCCGTATCATACCAAGGGTACTTCAGCGTTTGCAAGAGTTTAATGACAGAAAGGGGGGAACAGGGGGATCGAGTGGCCCGCATCAACTTTTCGAGCAAGTAAGAGATACGCCTGAAGAGGTTGAGGATGCCACCACCAATACCCACCACCAAAACGAAGATCCACAGCTCGAAATTGTGAAATTGATAGCGGATAATAAGAAGTTAGAGGCTGCAAACAACGAATTAATTTGTGACGTCGACAAGAATGAGGCTGAGCTTTCAGAACTTAGGGAGGAGGTGGGACGAATCAGAGATAATAAGAGTCAGCTGGAGGATTTCACCAACAGCCTAGAGGATTCACGCAACTCCACGGATAGAGCTCTCAATATCTTGACTTCCCTCAAGAAGAAAGACAAGACATACCGGGAGCGCGTTTTCGCATTGAAGAAGGAACTGAAGGCATGCAAAACAGAGAGAGACGAGGCTCTAGTAAACCTGGACCGTCAAACCGAGAGCTTCGAGAATGAACATGCGGCTTTGATTGATGATAACACAAAGCTAAAGGGGAGACTAACAAGCTTCAAGAGAAAATTGGATGATGCAATGGCGGATGTGGAGGATGCTACTCCTTATAAAAAGAGGTAGACCACAGCGTTCTTCGAGATACCAGCTGCCAGTGATTCTTTCACAATTATGGTCTAGGTTTATTTGCTTTGGCAACATTCTTTGAAGGTTGATTCAAAATTTCTTTCAAGAAGAGTGTTGGTGTTACTCGCACTTACAGTTATTTTAGTTAAAGGGTTAGCGACACTAGTTTAGTGCTTTAATGCTATGAATTTCTGATTACGACATCCCAAAAAACACTTCCAAATTTCGATTCGGTGCATAGACTTTTGTAGTAAAATTGATACCTAAGTCAGTTGGGGATTTCGAGGCCGATATGAGACTCTATCTTTCTGAAGTGAATCATGAACGCTTGCCTAGATAGCGCAAGAGCGAGGATTCAGATTTTGAATCTCATCACGCGATATAATGGCGTTCTATAAATTGATATCTAAGAAATTTTACCGAAATTTAAATCGGGTCGTCAGCGTGTATGGGACGATATCAACGAGGCTATCACCAAATCTACCCGATGCTTGATCGCTTTATGTGCATTATCCAAGGAGACACACTGCTTTGTTTATAAACCATATATTGCTGTATTAGAAGATACGAGCAAGTCATTTCTGCTTGAGAATATCGTGTTTCTCTTTGGCGGTCTGCTACAGTGAAGTATTTTCATTGTTCCCAGAAAATTTGATTTGAAAGTGAATATGTTCAACGCGTCGAACTAACTTAAATAACTCCCAATAAACATTCACAATAACCTCCACAACAACGCGCTTTCGCACCTTTGCTATTTCACAAGGCTGCGTTCAGACATATTTTTGTGCCATAAATCGAACCTTGCCTATCAAAAATCGAATAAGCGCATGTTACCCCTCTTTCCTTAAAATGAAGCAATCCTCCAGCCGTATGCCTAGTCAGCCGACAGACCAACCCAGCAACGCCATACACAGACTATCAGAAGTGCTACCTCGATTTGAATCCCTCACCGCATCCTCAGCAGCCAATCAAGCCAAAACCGAATATCGACGAGGTGAATTTCTTGAGCAGTTAGTTAGCCAGAAATATCCGGCAGTGGTGGCCGAGGAGCACATTCAATTTATTCGTGATTCTTTCACTAGCTTCAACGACCAAATTAAAAAACTACATACGGATGTACCAAGAGTAATCCAGAGACTGAGAAGAAGTGCTAGAATTGGTAATATCGACAATGATACGAATGCTGAAACGGATGGGGAGATGGCTATGGATGTTGATGACAGAAAAGATAGCGACTATAATGAAGATTGTGGGGTTATATCTCATCAGCTTACCGCAGAAGAAGAGGCAGAAGATGAGGAACGCTGGCTTCAAGCAGTCAACGCCCTCCCAAAGGAAACGACTATGACCAAGTACTTTATAGAGATGGGCTATCAAATGCCGCCTTCTCCGCCAAAGGAGGAATCGAAGGTACAAGATCAGCAAGAACTTCAACTCCCTAGGCGTAAGACTCACTCAAAGAAATGGGTCCCGAGTCTTATTAAGAACAACAAACGCGCCTCACTACCACCGGCATGTACCGAGCAGCGATTCGATGATGCATCACTACACAATACTGTACCAAACCAGAATGCTGATAAAACTGGCAATCTGGCATGGCCAAGAGAGCCGTCGCATTCCAGCTCATCAATGCCTCCTCTCAAGCGTGCGAAGACGGTGTTTTCATCCTCTGGCAGATCGAATTTTGGAGCCAAGCAGCCCCCTCGCTGTGCCTCATGTGTACAGATGAAAAAAAACTGCGATCGTAAGACTCCTTGCGGAAGATGTTCTAGCATGCGCGATTACAAAGTTTGCATTCCATACTGGAGAGATTTGCAAAGAAATTTGGAGGCAGAGCAATGAGAGTTGGGATTCTGATTCTGGGTGCGCGTGTGCACTTGGTGTGAGTCTTTTGCTTTTGGTGTTTGGGGAATAAGAGAACTGATTAGATTACTAGTAGGCTTCATTTTGTTTCTCCGTTGAATACCATAGGCCACGATGATGTTAATGAAGTACAGGGGCGAGATTCTTGTGATCTTTTCGATAAGCTGCAGTGTCATTGGCGCATCTCTCACCTTCCTTATTCGGGGTATTCATACACAAAAAATGGACAGATGATAATTTCATGACTTTTTACAGGCCAGCTTAACTAATAGAATCACTCAGGAATAGCCGTCAATGTGGTGGCGTAGAGAGTAATGTTTTCTTCTTTCGTATCCTTTCCTTCGTGATAGGTGTTTCATCTCTTCACTCACATAATTTCAGATTATTCTGAGTTTCTTGGCGTTTATGAGAGTAATGTAGAATCGTAGATAGAATGATATTGCGATGAAATATGATGTTGATGACATCGGTATCCAATGTAGCAATGCAGTGATCTTCTGCCGTTGTTTGAATAGGCCGATAGAAGCAGGTCTCATGAACAACAATTCGATCAGGCACAATCTCTTTTACATCTAGGGCAAATAATCCAGGTTATACCCGGTGATCTAGAGGATTCCCACGTTTGCTGTAGCTCACAAAATCTGAGAAAGCAAACAATCTAGGATACATATGAATCTTTAGATTTAAACATCTACAACTACATACCTTTCCCACATTCAAATTTATTAGTGAGATATCTGCTCGGAACCAAAGCAACAATGGATACAAATACTATCTCACCACTTGCAAAATTCCTAGATGTGATACCACAAGGCTGATCTCTAATCTGCCACCATCGGGCCCTCTTAGTGCCATCAACTCTCCCAAGCAAGTGAATCAGTCTTTAATTTTGAATTTTTTGCCATTCTGTCTTTACTCTCACTTATCGGTCCATGCACTGTGCCCGTTCACTCCAAACAGTCCTCCTGAAATACGCGAGTCACATCACGCTAGCCCACAATGGAACTGCTGTTTATTTCTTATTGGTGAAGCGAAATACTATAAAATTAACCACGCTAAATTGAATTCCAGACCTTGGTACAGTACCGTTGGTTAAACAATCCTCATACCCGACTACAACCTTTTTGATTTGATTACCCACAACCATCTCTGCAAGAGACTTCATACAATCCAGAACAATCTGGTAATCTTCACGATGGTTTCCTCAACCTTTTCCGACATGTTAAAATCTCCTTACCACCCTGATCACATTTTCGGCGACGAAGATACATGGTACGATGCACCCGCCGACTTACCACACCAAGAAATTGAAGAATATTTTGATGCTCTCAAGAACCAGAATCTTCGTATCGGTTTGGCTGTGAGTAATCTAATTCATTTGATCTTACCTCTATGAAAGTTATCCTTCCTAACAGAGAAAAAGACCAACAGATTTGTCAACAATCCAGAACGGAATTATTGGCCTGTACTACCTACAGCCACTCTCCGTAACGATATCGACACCTTTGTTACAGAAGAAAATCTTGGTAATGATGATCCGGAATACATTCAACTTCAGGCCATATGCGCAAAACTTTCGAACTTGCATGAGACTCATGAGCGTGACATCGAGGTAGAAGACCATACGATCAATATGACGCTCCAAAAGCTTTGGGCTGTTGGAGAAACCTTATACGAGCCGGATAATATCTATACTGGCTCTGATTATAAGAGAAAGAGAGATTTGGTCTTGGAGAGAATTAATGAGTGTTCTCGGACAAAGGAACGTCTTGAGAATGAATATATCGACACCGTATCAAAGCTTTCAAAGGAAGCGCGGGCAATCTCACAAGAATGGAAGAGGGAACGTAGAGAGAGCGAAGACGAATTGGCCGAACAACAGATGCGGGCGAACAACTCAGATACACAACGACGTCTCCAGGATGCATTGAGAGAGAAGGCGATATTGGAAGGCACATTGATTGTTTTTCAAGCCGATAACGAGTTACTTCAGACCCATTTAGATCGATTTCAAGAAGGTTATAACCATCTTCGAAGATTGAGAGACGGTGTGTTGGGAGAACGCAATCAGACCATCAATCGTGCGATCGAAGAACGAAACAACGAACGACTTCGAGTTCGAAATCTTCAAGCCCATATCGGGGTTCACCGTGAAGTGATTATTCTCGAAAGAAGTCGACGAGATATTGCGCGAGAGAACTGCAGCGGGTTGCTGAGAAGTCTGGATATGGCAAGAGGAGAGTTGACATCGGTCAGAAGAGACCTGTTGGAGGCCAGAAATAGGGCAGATGATTTGAATCAAGGCGTTGATCTACTCAAGATGAGATTGAGTGATCAAATAAACTGGAGTGATGAGCTGGAGATGAATGCAATGCAAGGAGAGGTATTCAACAGAATGACTAGAACATGGGAGCCTTCAGTTTATAAGCGTAGACTTGAGGAGTATGAGGATCGCGAGATGGAAGAGAGAACAGCAAAGCGTGCGCGCAACTACTAGCGGTGTGATAAATGATGGATATGGTTGATGTATTTCCTTAACGATAGATAGATGAGATACTCAAGAATATTATACGATAAATTGTCTTTTTTTTCATTGACACCACAACCGATTCTTTCAAGATCTTATTTCCTTTCTGTCTGCCATAGTCAGACCTGCAATGTACTTGAGTCTATCATTGCATGTCATATGAACAAGAATGGTTTTGGATTCAGGCACTCATGCCAATCCTCCCCCCCCCCTCCCCCCAGGAAAAACATTTTATCAAGAAGCAGAGCAAGCTTTCCAATTTATACACTACACGGAAATATGACTTACTTTTATATACATACGCCGGGTGACATGGACTGGAAACACGGAACTACTGCTTCAACGTTTATCCTTTTGAGAATTTGAATGCAAATAGGTTCCGCTTGGCAGTCCAAGGGTTTCCACGTGTAGGATCTCACAACCGCCGGAGTCTTTCCTCGTTTATATTCCGAGTTCATCCTAGATATTAGCTCTCTACCATTTGTTAGTTGTTGCTCAATTTTCACATTATACCATACACCTGTCCCAATCAGTAACATCATCTACAGCTGTGTCAACGAAAAGTCTGACTGCTGTAGAAGAACTAACGGTGAATCACATGGCTAACCATCACCATGATAAGTCCTAACCAATACGGAACCTTGCCGTATGCTCGAGAGGCAAATAGAATGATTATCAAATGGACCATGTTGAATAATACGGCATTTTCATTGTCGCTAATCACTCACAAACAGCCAGCGTCGCTGTACTATATATAGGACCGTATTGAAGCATGATCTTCCATCTAGCTTAAAGGTATTTCTTTGCACCAATTTGATTCTGATTCTTTACAATAACTTTCTTGACATTAATTCGACTTGATAATAGAGAAAACTTACTTTACGATTCCAACACTTGAACACAACATCTCTTCACAATATCTAACAAGATACTTGTCGAGTTCAACACACCACCGACGATATAATACATCGATTGTCACAATGTCTACTTCTCTTCAACTGAGAGACGCCGCCGCACAAACTGATGAAGATATATTCTTCGATACTCCTGAGGAGTTATTCGAGGACGCCTTAGAGGATCAAGAGGTTAGATGCATTGTAAGTTTTCCCGCACTCCCTGGAGATATATCATTTTTCCTAACTGCTTTACAGGAAACACATCCATACCTTGCCAATCCAGACAAAGACCACTATCCAGATCTTCCAACACTTTTCCTCCGAGATGAAATCCAGAATTTCAATTATCGGGAACCAGCCCCTTACGATGTGGATGATTCTGAGTATGAGATGCTTATGGTGATTGAGGACTGTCTCACCAATTTACAAGAACAATATGAGAGAAAGATGAGGAAGGAAGACAGCTGTTTTAGACGGATTATGACTCTCTATGATGAAGTTATCAACCGTCCACATGATCCTTCGAAGATACTTAAACGTGAAGCTCTCAACAAGGAGAGAACACTGTATTTCAGACGCCTGAAAGAAATTACCAGGATTCAGGCACTTCTGGACAGAGAGTATTTGGTTGAGTTTACGGAACTCAAAAACGAAGCAGTTGCCATCATAGATAAATGGCATTCAAAACAAAGCTCGCTGGCTGCAGTACCTCAAAAGCTGGTCGTTGAAGAACATATTCGCTGGACATTGCTTAGACAAAAGCAACTTGAGTACGTTCATGATAAGACGAAAGATCTAGTCAATGACCAGGCTAACCGAATCCGAGAACTTGAGTATGCACTCGCGGTAGCCCAGCAAGCACCAGCAGCTGCTCCTTTCATCTATCAAACAACAACTAGTATGACCCAAGAGGGAATTTTGGCTGACGCAAATAACATGACCGAAGAACAAGTGTTGGCTGACGCATATAAGATGATGTATCAGCAACGAATGGACCACGTCGGCCAGAATATTGTACAGCTCAATGCACATATTGCACAAGTTGATGATGTTGTAGTTCCAAATGGGCAAGAGCAAGTGAGTGCGGAAGAAATTTTTGCTCAAGCTCAAGGACCACATGACTTCCAGAACGAAGGAAATCCAGATCTCGTGACTGATTCTAGAGAGATTCACAGTTCTCCAATCGCAGATGGCCAGCTAGAGTCCCACGAGGAAACCAACATCCCTGAATCACGGCAACCATGGAATTCTCAATGCCAAGAAAGGACAAAGCTCGTGGCTAATGCTAAGAAAAATGACGATGATACCGTCTCAAATGGTCAAACTGAAATAATCGAAGAAGGAGAAATTGCTCAAGTAGAGCAGTCAGTTAATTTTCAACAGCAGAAAACTCTAGAGCCAGATACAAATCTTCCTCAGGATCAGTCTAACTTCGTGACACCCAATGGCCAAGAAGAGCCAATCACTACTGGACCCAACATTCTCGAAGGACAGGAACATGTTGATGACAGCATCCAAGACTTCCAACAGCCAGCATATCCTCTAACTAACCCCCATCTTAATGCTTCAGTCCAGATTGTTCCAGATCGACAAGTGAATCAAAACAGCTACGTCAATTATATGGAATACGAGAACGATCCAGGCCGCATGTACCCCTTGCATTCCAGCGACCCAATCAAGAAAGCATGGGCCAGAAAGAAGTTGGATCTAGATTTTGAGAAGAAGCAGAAAGATACAATAGATGAAATTATGCAGACAGGAAGAAACGAGGCTGCATTGAAGAAGTGGGCCGAGACAGTTAGTGGTCTCTCGCAAGAGATTTCACCACATCGCCGTCCTTCAACCCACATTATCAAGGACTTCGAAGAGAACGAAGAATCTGATGATGAGTATGGCCGAAAACGCACCTATGGCACATACGAAGAAGACGAGGAATGTGAGGAAGAACACAGTAGAAAGCGTGTTCGCCCAATTACCCAGGTAGGTTCATCATTGCTTGACTATTGTGAAGAATTCTTGCTAAATGAAATGCAGATCACTCGCGGTACTCCGGCGCCTTCAATTGTTTTTGAACCCACACCGGACGATTCTGCCGGTGAAGAAATGTGGGAGGAGCCAGCTGCCGGATATGTTGGTCACGATGGCGTGTACTATGACCAAGATGGACGATGCCAATACACGCAGGCTTATGCTGGACAAGAATATTTCGATCATGATGTCAACGACGGCGGCTACCCTGTCCACCAGTATACTCCACATCAACCCCAGCAACAAAGCCCAAGCCCTTCAAATGCTCCTGTTTCCCGCATTAGATCATACGTTTCGAGAGTTACTGCCACTAAGCGCAATGGCTCAGCACCTGCTAGACTTAGCAGGCAACGAATGCTACGAATTCAATGGAATCAATGGCAGAATAACCTAACTACCCCAAGATAGGATGCTAATGACTATATGGGAGTTCGGGTCGAGAAGCTGTCGCGGGCTTGATTATGGGGGCTGGGAACTGGCTATGGATCGCAAAAGTAATGACGAGTTATGTCGAAGGGACTCAATAAAATCATTCTGCAATTAATAGGGATCTTGTAATGGTGTTAGGGTATGAAGGCATTTTGGACATAAAGGAGATGAGTGTTGGAAAGTGGTGAAATTTGGTGGTGGTATTTGACTTGTGGAACGGACTGGGACGTAGAAAGGATAATACTGTACAAAATTGGTGTATGTATTGCGGTGAATATGTTTTGCAAAGGCATCTGGGGCAATAAGACTTTGTGTAGTCATTATGAGGAAGTCTGGTAGCATGGGCATATGTCTGTTGGTAGATCTTTCATGGCAGCCCTCAGTTTACACAAGGTAGGAATGATTTCTTCTTCCTACCTCTCAGTTTTGTTGGTTCTTTCCTGTTGAATTTTCGTTTGATTCCTAAAAAGCGGCAGGAATCATACATGTATATGTATCTAAATAGCATAAAAGGAAGGAACTACCTTCTCCCAAAAAATACATATTACAGTCCAAATCTTCTTTTGCTTAAACTCGTGAACAATAATTGATCAATTCTTCTCATCTCAACCATTCACAATCACTTTTGGTAGAATATACATTAAATACTCCGTTCCTATTCGAAATAGTCATCATCGCTTAATCCTCTCAAACGCCAAGTCTAAGCTGCACGATGGCCGAACTAACTGAGTGCCCCAAGCCTTCCTTCTGGGCTGTCTTCATAGGACTGGCTGAACAAGCTGTCTGGTATGTTTCCATTGTGCCCAGAAGAGAATAAATTATCACCAAGACATTCATCAGGCTAACTATTAGTCAATAGTGACCCCTCAGAATTCAGCAATAAAGAAATTGCGGAAACGGTTGCCTCACTCAGTATTCAGAGTACAATTTCTCCGTTCCCATTTGAGCTTTCACAAATCATCACGATGGTACTCGGATTCATGGTACTAATGCAAACATCCCTGCTCTCGAGTCCATCCAATCTTATGTGGTTGATAAAATCTATCTTTTCGATTTTACACAGATTCATCTTGAAACCTTACATTACGCTCTATAAACTCGTCGGTCCCTGGAAACTTCTTTATCTTGCCGTCGAAACGTTGTCAATTTTCCTTCTCATCGCTTTCTATTATCTATACCGTGGTTCTATTGCAGGTTTGGGATGCGGAGTCAAATTTCACAAACCTAGAGAGGCCCAAAGTATCACTGGTATTCCGAACATTTCTTCAGATTGTCAACTCAGAGAATGCACTATCTATCTCTCGGCATGGTGTAACAAGCCTTTCAACTTGAAAGCCATGAGGGCCAACCTGGAAAGAAAGTCCGACGATAAAATAGAGGTTTATAAAGGAGACCAAAAATTCTATTTGGGATGGAAAAGGAGAATCAGTTCTACTTCTACGGAATTCATTATAATATTCAAAGAGATGGTAGGAGATCTATGTGCTCGTTTCAGATGGACTCATGCGGCTCTTCTATTGCTGCTTGTGTTGGTCATACAGATACCAGCTGTCTCCACGACTGCTCGATTAATACCAGGAATTATTCTTCAATGTCCCGGTTGGACAGCAGGAGTATTTCTCACTTGCTACCGGTATATGGAATCAGCTGTGACAGCAAAAGCCCAATTAATACCAGGAATTTACGATCAATCCCTCGTTGCGGCGAAAGAAGTACTCCGCCCCAGCTACCAGTATATGAGAGAAGTCTTTCAGGAGGCTACGGCGGGCCTTCGTGATATTAGCTATGAAAGTATGAATGAAGAATTCCTCAAACAAAGACGGAGCGAATCTATGCGAGCGGTGGAAGTAGGCGATGGGTATGAAGTTGTTCATGACAGTAAACAAGCTTACGTTACACGCTTCCGGAATGCCAATAAGATAGTGCGAGATTGTTTATTCTTTTTGCTTCGGGTTTGGTTTCTTTATAGTTTTGTGCCATGGATTTTTTATCTTCTGCAACGAAGATTTCGCGGAGCTGGAGATAGACGTCCGGAGGCAAGACCTTAGAAGCAAAGAAAAGGCAGAAGAGAGTGGATGTTTGGTTCTCAAAACGCCTGTATAGGCCAGCGAGTTATGAACTAGGTCTAGGATGAGATCTTCAGAGGGATTCATGCTTGAAGTTCGCGTCAATAATGATTGTTGAGCTAGTAAATAGAAAACAATAATAGCGTTGGAAATATTAATAATTGTGTCTTCTGCTGACAAAGTGCTGTGACATCAGTGACTGGAGAAAACTGGGTGGTGCATAGGACCAGCTGGATCACGATTTATCCGTCTTATTGGTACTTATGTAGATAGCTTCAACACTACAAGATAACTTTTGTGCTTCATTCGAAGCTCAAGAAGTGACTCATTTGTCACCACGTACAACTCACGCCAGGTCGATCAACTATAAGCGCACACAATTTCTTCACCATATCACTCATCAACCTCAAAAGATGCAATCATCAAGTAGATTAATTCATGTATCAATTACCCTGCACACCAGCATTCTCCCCAATAAACCCACCACTCAACACCCTACCCCCTCAAATAACCCTCTTTACCTTACTGCAACGTTCCACTAAGCACCAAATTCCTACTCGAGCTCCCTACATACACTGTCTTGGGATACTCGCTAATAAACCAGTTTTGGGTTACCGAATCCCAATTACTGATATCACGTCTCGTGATACCGTATTTGAAGGTATCGGATTCGTAGGGTTCGAGCTCCATGTCGTCGAAGCCGCGGAGAACGATTTTCGGGTCTGTAGGACCGCCGAGGGATATGTACTAAGTGGTGGGGTTAGTGGGTTTTGTGGTGATGTGGGAGGAGAAGGAGATAGAATGGGGAAAGAGATGGATGAAAGAAGAGGGGGAAGCTTACAAGTTGGGGAATTTCGGTTCCAGCAATCTTGCCCGTATTCTTGATTGTAGCAGTAACAGTGTAAAGCACATCATACAAACCTGGATTACCACCCGGTTCACCACCGGCAGCGAGAAGAGGCTGTGGGGTGCTATCCTTTGAATGAGGAGGGGCTTGATCACTTTGATTTGCGACCACAGGACCATCAAGATAAGGATACACATAAAGATTAACCTTGTGAAATCCCGGTGGGAATTGTGCAGCTGATGCATTGTAATTGATTTTGCCAAATGTTGGAGCTGATGATGTTTGTCCTTTGGTGGGTGTGTAAGGGCGAGCGTGTTTGCTTTGGATGCGCAAATCAGAGTATGAGAATGTGGTATATGAAAGACCGAAACCGAATTCGTAGGACGGTTCGATATTCTTGGCATCGAAGTGACGGTAGTCGATGAATACACCTTCCTTGTAGTTCTGTTGTGGATCTGGAGAGGAGATGGTGTAATCGACATCTACACCCCAATCTTCGCGAGATTTTCCCCATGTGAAGATGGATTTTGCTTGTGGGTTTACTTCACCGTATAAGACATCTGTAATTGAATTTCCGGATTCTTGACCAGGTAGACCAGCCCACAGAATGGCGGTTACATTGGGATGATTCTTGTATGCTTCAATAATAACAGCTCCGATTGTGTGAAGGACAATGATCGTGTTTTTGTTGATGGATGCAACAAGATCGATAACAGCATCTCCATTACCCCATAATGTTAGATTATTTCTGTCTCCTTGGTTACCGTCGACTGTAATGAAAGCTTCTCCGCCATTTGCATTAGCGAAGACTAGTGCGACATCAGCACCTGTTGCGGCTGCAGTGATGGCGGCGAAATCGTAATTGTCGCTGACATTTCTGACGGTGGTGGAGCTATGGCCATATACTTCTCCTGCTTTGGCTTTCAATGCTGTAACCGGAGATATCAGATAAGGAAAGTTTGCAGTGCCAGAACCCCAACCCTGAAGTAAAGAACAGCGGTTAGTGGATTCTATCGATCAGGTTTTAAAAGGGAACACGTACCATTGCAAGTGTGCCAATATTGCAACCTCGATCTCCACAAGCATTCGGGCCACCTGGATTGTCATGGGCATCTTCTCCAATAATAGCCAAGGTCTTTGGAGTTTTCAATGGCAATGCACCTTTGGTGTTCTTCAATAGAACGGTTGACTTGGCACCAATTTCGCGGATGAGCGGAGCATGATCACCCTGCACATTAACATGTTGGTTGATTTGGGTGAAGTCTTCGTTAGCCTGGGGATGTTGATAACCATAGGTACTGAGATTCCAAGAATTGAAGTTCACTGGAACCTTGGCTGTATCCCTGCCAACTTTGTAGTATGCAGACATAATTCGAACAACCATATCATCAAGACGCCATTGCGGAATGGTTCCATTTAATACAGCGTTGGTCAAGTTAGTACCCCAGTAAGTGTTACCTGAAGCAAGATTTTGATCTCCAGCCATTGTCATGCTGAGACTAATTAGCTCATGTTACTTTTGCGAAGATGGAGGAAACCTACTCTAGTCCGGCTAATGCACTAGCAACTCCAGAATGCTGTGCCCACCAATCACTCACAACTAGCAAGTGCTGTTAGCCTATACTTATGCCAACAATTCGAAGTACATACCAAATCCTTGGAAGTCCAATTCATTTTTCAACAAATAATTGAGGGTCCAACTATTCTCTGATCCATAACTTTGATTAATTCGATTGTATGAACACATAACGGCACCAGCTCCTGCGCGAACAGCATCTGCGAATGGCCTGTACAATCTTTAACTATATCCCGCGGCGAGATATTTGATACTCACCATAAATAAAGTTCATGCATGGTCTTATCATCTACGTTTGCGGACAATGCAGCATTTCCATTGCTAGGTTCTCTGAAATGTTCTTGCTCATTCATGATGTAATGTTTAGCGCAAGCGACGACTCCAGCATCCTCTGCAACAGAGAAGTTGTCAGCAGTCATCCTCGTATTGGAATTTTGGAAGACAGAAAGTTGTTAAAAGGAATGAGTAGTCTTACGAATTCCTTCGATTGTTGCCATCATGCTAACTCCTGTAAGAACAGGGTCTGGGCTGAAACCTTCCCAATTTCTTCCACCTTCTGGTGCTCTGCCAATTGGACCTATTTTAGACTAATTAGATTCAGCATTGAATGGAATTTGACAAATCACTTACCAGCTACAGGACCCAATTGAACATCGATACCCTTTCCCCGATGTTCTCGGCCCATCGCAATACCTCGAGCATTAATCAAGTCATAACTCCATGTTGCAGCAGCATTCATTCCAGCAGGGAAAGCGGAATTCTGATCGGCTAGTCATCACGCGTCAGTCATTATATAGTCTTCATGTTGCAAGGGAACTGACTAAATCGAATGCCGAGAGGAGAATCTTGTAGGCAAAGTCCCGGGAAACCCAATCGTGGAATTGTACCAGTATTTCCTACGCAAGATTCGCCCTCCCAACCAACACCGGTGGTAAGGTTAACTTTCTCAAGGAGAGTGAGCTGGCTAACAAATTTCTTTGCTTTGGCGTATGCATCTGCCCAATCACCATTGCCATTCATCCATGGAGATGGATAACTAGGAGGAGAGAAATCTCCATCATTTTGAGCAAACGCAGAGGTCGCAAAAGATGCAGCTGATGTGATTAATACTAAGAGCTTCATTTTCGTAGCAACTGCTCGAGAAGCTTTCTAGAGATGAAAGAGAGAAAATAGAAAATTGTGGGCTCCCTCCTTCCTCTTTAAGAGAAAAACGGTAGGGATTTGTATTGAGCTGAGAGGGAAATCACAAGTGTCATAGTGAATACTGAGGGTAACCAAAAATCTCCTCCGCATATGAATCATATCGTAATTGGACTTTCGTGCAGCGTGGTAATTTCACACGGCATCATGCATATGGCTCGGGTAATCTAGACTAGCCTAGCCATAGCTTCATCTGCACGTTTCCGTGTCAAATTGGAAAAGTATGAACTCATACAGCTCTTCCCCAGATTATCAAATTAAAGTAAAATTTCCTTGTATATACCCGATGGCTGGACCCAAAAGTCTGGGGTTACTGGGGCCTAGCTTCGGAGGCTAGGAATGACTTTGTTCCTGTCCCTATGAATGGCTCGAGGGACGAGCTGCTCCGAATGTGCACCAACAAGAACACTCGACATGCATATACAATCGGTCCGAGAGTGTGACCGACGAACACTTGGGACGAGTTGTTCTTACCTAGGTATTGCAAGGTATCATGGTTCCGAATAGTGAATCGACTTCCCCTCACTTGGCGGGGTAGTGGTACAATTTTGATGGTCATTTGTGTTTGTGCATCCAATACATGCATAATTAGGCAGGGTTGACATCGGGTAAAGTACCGTAGATGTGGTTGGTCATTTCATTTGAGTTCATTTTGGGTATTCTCCCATGACCATCACGAGAAAAGGAAACTTTCCTAAGTCATGTGTCGTACTGTTGAGGCCAAGAACGAACGGCGCAGCGGCGAGCGTTTGGAGGCGCAGATAATAAGATGACAGAATGTGAACCGGTATTGAGCCGTCCATGGAACCAAATAACTGGTCAAGATTGAAACACGTGAGGAAAACCAAAGGCAGCATGTCAAGCAGTGGTGACTTCGATTTTGCCGACTACTTGACCTGCATCTTAAAATTCGATCGTGTCAAAGAACCTTACGCCTAGTACTTAAAAATTAGGCTTCTAGCAAATCAAGATAGAATAATAATGATAGTACTTCGGCATTTAGATGTAAGGGATGGAATTGCTCGCTTAGTAATGAAAATGAAGGGTAGAATATGCCTCTAGCTTGTAAGGATTGATTTTTAGATAATCTCTTACTTTTTCTCGAAGAAACTTGAATCGATAGGAAGCTATGTCTTGCAATAATAGGTCTTTTGTTTTTTCGCGACCAAACCACAATGCTGTTGATGATATTGATGAGTAAAGTTGAGATACTTTGATGTTCAACATTTCGAAATCACAACGAAATGGGTGGGGCAGCAAAGTTGTACCTGATATGGACCCTCAACCTCTTTTGCTCTTCAACAGTTTCCAGCTTGAGAGTTTATAGCATCACATCACCCCTCGAGACTCCGGCATTCGGTTAATGGGGAAAAAAATGCCAACACTCAAAGCTTTTCGGACAACCAGAAAGTCGTCTCAACATCAATTGGTGGAGACACACCCGAGTGATTAAACAGCTTTGGTTGTTAGATCTTACATGCGGAGCAACCCCCGCCGGGATGTAACCCGACTCGTGCAGGATGCAGTGAGCCACACAAACAAGAGAAGAAAAGAAAAACTCTTCACACCCCACTTTGCCTTGAATATAAAGCAGAACCACGCACTTTCATGCATCTTCAATCGATGATAAGTCTTTGTGGCTCAGTTGGTTAGAGCGTTGGTCTCATATTCCTATATGAGGTGATTGTTAACATTCACTTTAGCCATCCAAAGGTCGAGAGTTCGAGTCTCTCCAAGGACATTCGATTTTTTGGCTTCTTTTTTTGATGAAATTATACCCCGCTATTTTGCGAAGAGATGAAAGATTTCTTACTCTTTTGCCCCACCCGTTTGTGGATTAGACGTCGAACTGACTTCGAATTCATCTAAGAGCAAGGAATGGATTCTGTTGACTGTCGTGAATTCCATCATTTTGTGAATCATCCATCGAGGGATTATTGCAGCAAAGTTGCAGCAATACTTTTGAGGTGATGCTGATAGAGAACATGATGAATATTCATGCCTACATCTACGAGGTACGTATATCTATTGTCGATACACGATGAAGTCGATAAGAATTGTAAAAAGCTCAGATATCACCGACGAGATGTCGAGCACGCACGCGGTCTTTGGACGCCCGAAGATATTTTTCTTCGATCATTTCAGACCCTCCCCTCACTTCGTCGACATCAAGTTTCATGCTCTCAATAATTCACCCTCGCTGACAATATTTTCTTCTCCTCATACTCTTGGCATCTGAAGCATTTTAGATTACCTTTGTGATCACTACAGTTTATCTTCTGAGGCCGTCGCAATTCTGCCAAACACACAAATGTTTTGGAAGTTTAAAAAAGTGACCATAGCATCGAAATATTTACTTACTCCTATACAACTTCTATACAACGCAAGTGCTCACATGAATAGTCACAAATATCTAAATGCAGCATTCTCTCCTTTTATTACAAATACAGTCTATGTCCAAGTCAGACTGGTGAATAGTCATGTTTCGGTTTCAAAAATTGGGTGAATGTTTACTCCAACCGAAACTCTATACCCTGAGGATCCCCTCAAAGTACGATGGTCTCATCTCATTCAATAAATTCTACAGGTACTTTCCAAATTCTGTTGCATATCTGAGTTTCCCGAGGGTCAATTAAATGGATTCTTTTGGGTTTTGTTGCACATCTGGCTGGCCCGAGAGTTAAATAGATGGACTTAGGTGAATTCCACTCAGGGTTTGTTGCATATCTGAGCTTCCCGAGAGTTTATTACTTGATATTCTTGTAATTGGCGAGGTAATCACCTCATAAATTGCTTTCCCTCCATTACTTATTACCTAGGTACTGCTAAGTACTTAGACTTCTGTCTACCTATCTCATGCTACCCAATGAATACCATTCCCGTGAATACATAATTCTCTTGGCATACATAGCAAATGACTACCACAATCATGCATGAGATGGAATTATACGGCTATTCAAGAAGTGAATAAATACATCATCATTATTAATTTCCACAACATGCAGACTGATCAACAGCGAGTTCGCCGCATTCGCTCGCTTTACAGTTCCGTTATGTATTTCATTACGGCCGGCTTCACGATTCAACTGATATATCATCATATCAACTTGCACTTCTTCAGCTCCTCTGTCTACAAAATCTATCTCATTAATCTTTATGCAATTTGAGTGCGAGTTAGAACAAAATCATTCAAAATCATTATTTTTCTCTAACCAAAAGAAATTACTTCCGCTCATATTACTCGATCGATCTCACATCTTTACACCATCTATCTGGATAGCTTCACAAACCCTTCAAAACAAACCCTGTTATCTCATGACTCCTCAACCCACCCAATAAAACCCAAACAACAACACCCACCCACCACCCTCTACCCTCCAAACCATGAACACCAAATCCTTCGCCACCTACCCCATCCTCTCCTTCCCCATCACCACCCTCCTCCTAACCCTCTTCTTCATCTTCCTCCTCTACATCCCCCGCCTCCTCTACCTCTATCTCCGAACCCGCATTTTCCGTTTCTGGAAACGCAACATGGCAAAGCGGATATCTCATTTCGAGGCCCTTGATCTCGCGCGTTCGGCGCAGGGTTTGGAGGAGGGGGAAATGAATGGGAATAGGGATGGAAAAGATACAAAGAGAAAATCAAAACGAAGATGGGACTGGGATTTGGAGAAAGGAGAAGCAGAAGCGAAAGAAGAAGAAGAAAATGAATGGGTGACGAAGGGAGAGATGGCGAAGGAGTGGGTTTGTGAAGGAGAGGAGAAGAGGGAGGGAAGGAGGCTGGGACTGGTGGGGAATGGGAGGAGAGTGGCGGAGGAGACTAGGTGGTTGCATTGTGTGGGGAGGGATGGGGGTGAGGGGGAGGAGGGGAGGGAGTTTGGGGGTGGAGATAGGGAGGATGAGAACGAGAAGAAGAGGGAGAAGGAGGTGTGGTGTGAGATTCGGATGGATAAGGAGATTGGGGTTTGTGTTCAGTGAGAGAGGGAGGGATAGGGAATCTCCGGGAGGGCGCGGACACAAGCGCCTAGGGTATCATCATATTGTCTATATCTGGGTATCGATATAACGGGATTCCACAGCATCCGGAAATCTCAACTCCTCATTTCTAATCCCATAGTCACGAAACCTAAGAAGCACAAAATGTGAAGATGAAAGTCCAGTAAAATTTTTACAAAGGGAAAGATAGATAGATAGATAGATAGATAGATAGATAGTAGAGCTAGTCTCTCTCACAGTTTTCCCACATATTTTTATTTCAGTTGAGTATCGATAATTACGCTCTTTCAACTCTCATGAATGTAAAATTCGTATTCGTGATTTGGAATGTGAATTATGAATTCACGGATATTTTATAGGTATATATATCTATCTAGTATCTATCCATCCATCACCTAAGACGCATGCATCCAACAAATTTTCTATGAGGAAGTGAAGGAAGAGAAGAAGAAAAAGAAAGATACACAAAAATGAAGGGACGACAAAAGAATCACACGATGAAAGATTTCCATGAGATAACAATTGTCGCAATTACACAGAGAAATAAGACTCACATTCAGATTCAAGGTGCTGTGAATGAACCTACCACGATATATGCGAAGTCAATTTACATGATTCAAGCAAATCATGGATTGAATTAGATGTATTGAGTGATTCACAGGAATGAATGAGATTGATACGCGAGAGAAAGAAAAGGAGGAGAGAAGAGAGAGCGTACTTAGATGAAGGTCTTCGGGTTTGAGTTCATATTTGATATTGATTATCAAGACAATGAGATTCAAGAGTTGACTCCTGCTATCTTTGCAAAAAGAAAAAAAAAAGCTTTTTTTAGGTTTGTATTGACTATGTATGCTATCCATAAAGTGTTTATTTTATCTATGCCTTCCCATAATATAGATAAAAATTTGAAAATTGAAAATGAAAAGATGATTTCCCTCAACGCCATTTCGTGCATCGGTCCACCTATCTGTCCACCATTAAAAAAGAAAAAAGAGTATGTATGCTAGCTTAATGATTTTTCCACCGTCCATTCAATGATAAGAAGAAAAGTATTCGTAATGACAAATAAAAATATGCAAGAACTCCCAAACTATGCATGTATGCGCCCCCGCTTGGGTATGAAAATGTAAATGCGAATTAAAGCGCGAAATCAAATTCCTTGAAAGCAGCCTTGAAAGACTCAGCATCTTGTTTCTCCTCGGCCTCTGTTTGAGCACAGTCTCTCCACTGGGTTCTCTTTTCCAAACTTAGAAGTTTTGCTAGGACCGTTCTACCAAATTGGAGATTGAAGCGAACATTCCAATCAAATGGCATTGTAATGCATTTGGTAATTCCCTCTGGAGCTTCTTCAGTCGGAGGTGTCCAGATCCATACGCGAAAGAAATCGCCATCATTTTGACCGATTCCTGGATCCCTCACCTCGAAGGCTGGGTATTGAAGATTTTCGGCTTCGACTCGGAAGGCGGCTTCAACAAGACCCTTTTGGATGGTTTCAATAGGCATAGGAATGAGCTGCCAATGTGTATGAACACCATTGCCTTTACTGATCTCATAAGTAACAGCTCCCAGCTTGTTTTCGCTGCGTTGTGCAATCATTTTCTGCAGTGCCTCCTTGTATTTGTTCATTTCAACGTAGGTGTTATTTTTTGACTCTTCCTCCGGGATTAGGGCCAATGTAGGCGAATGAGAAAGAGGAATGATCAACGCATGTGCAGGAAAGTTAATGCCCAAGGAAGCATTTGTAGTCGCTGTAGTCAAAGGTCCTTTTGCAATTGTCAAATATGCATCATCGCCGATCGAAGCAATAAGGTGAGTAGCCAAGTTTGGATTTGAAAGACAGAAGAAACATTCACCAGGCCCAGGGGGTGGTTGTCTTTGACCTCTACGTCCTCGACCACGTTTATGATCATTGCCACCGCCATATCTAGAATATGGTTCCGGTTCAAGAGCTGTTCGTTTCCTCTCGTTGGGCCGAGCTACAAATGGCGACGCTGTGGTACCAGTGGGCAATGGAGCAGTTGGGTCGACTGTTGCTTGTAAAGTGAATGCATATAAGGCTTTCTGTTTCCGAGGATTGCCATGAGGAGCCAAGGAAATGAATCGAGTGAGGGGTCGAACGTCAGGTTCATCTGAAGTTGGGGCGTGAAAGAAAGGTTCTCGCTCATAAAAACAATCCGGAGACGCAGAAAAGTGATAACGAGGTTTCAAAGCTGCACAAAGATCTGCGATATGATCTCCTGCAACGGGATCTTTTGAGTCATCAGGGATTGGTATTTTGGATCCCGTTCGAATCGATTTTGGCCACAGGGTCGTTAAAAGAATATCCGCCGTGTGCGCTCCATGAAGAGCTTTTGCATCTCCAACAGTATGAAAAGGTAGATACGATTCCTTCGATAAACCTCCAATGATATTCTCATCAAGTTGACCACCGAGCGCAACTATCTTAATTCCTTCTGAAGTCTTCGTAGTACTCCTCTTTGCGAGATAGTGTAGGTTTGGACATATCTAAGAGCATGAGTGTTGGGATTCCCCGCGTTCAAAGGGTCAATTAACGCACCTCCTCATCTTTCTCAATCTTCTCGATGATTTTTTGGGGTAAAGGTAATGATCCGACAGTAAAGTATGTAGGTAAAGGTATGGGTATCTTTCCCGTAATGAGGTCTGTAACTGTATCTTCGGCTTCTGTGTCTTCAGCTCCAGCGAAAAGGTTCCCAGCCACGATAGCAAGGGCAAAGTTATTCTTGAGTTGCAGCGATGTTAATTTGGTAAAGACATTGCGTATGTGACCGTTCACGTCGCCGAGAACAATTCTGTCAATCAATTAGTTCAGTTCGCAAAAGGTGAGGTGAGGTAAGTTAACATGCGACCATAAATGGAAAGAAAAGCTCAGAAATACCGCCAATACCTATCGTCATTGAACTTTTAAAAGAGAAAACTTACATCTTAGATGCCATGTTGATCTTTGAAGCCGCCAGATTGTGTGAGAACCGTAGGTTGTGGTGAAGATCCAAAGCCTCAGAATAGTATGGTATCGTAAGGATAATATTTACTTCAAAAGTTCTTTGCGACGCGATTTGACTTCTCGATAAGAAAGCTCGAAAGCTCATATCTTAGCGTCACGCTAATGCAAGGACGGCAGAGTGGAGACTCTTGCTCGGGCGGTCAAAAAGGGCAGAAAATGATGGCAAAAAGAAGTGAAATAGAAGAGAAGTAAAGAAAAGTGAATGATAAAATTCAGTACAGAGATGATAAAGGAGAGAGAGGAAAAGGAGTAATGAGGTGAAAGAAGAGGGTTAGAAGGTGCTCTAGATAGAATTTCATGGATTGATAATAGAGAGACTTTATCCATTGACTACCTACCTACCTACTGATGAACTCTAACTGGTAACTGCTTATATAAGCAAACATCCATTTCTTCTTATCAAAAAATAAAAATTTCCATTCTCTCTGCGATTGTGGATTTTCGTTGATTGGGGACGACATAACTTCACGATGCCTGCCACAACCTCCGGAAGAATAATTAAGACCCGTAAGGGCAAGAAGGGTACTGCCCATCAAAAGAATCATCGATGGGAATCTTTCACTACAAAAATCTCGAAATTAAACTCCCTCGATCCCTTACGAAGAGTTCGTCGTCATGACCTCGATGCCGAAGATACTTCTGCGACAACCTCATATTTCAAAGCCAGTCTAGAGAAATGGACCGAACTCAATTTGTCGTCTGGGTTCCAATCCTTTACGGAGGAGGTACTTCCATTATGCGACAGTTTACCGCAGATTCTACATTTCCAGGATAAGATTATGGGTCTCTTCGTCACTTATATGGAGGGAAACCAAAGGGAATCATTGGAGCCATTGTTGGAGTTAATTACAGATTTTGCCCATGATTTGGGTCCTCGATTCGAAAAACATTATGCGAAAGCTTTGGAATTGGTTACGTCGACGATAGCAGGCACTGGAAAAGATGTCGCAGTTATAGAATGGTGTTTTACATGCCTCACATTTTTGTTCAAGTATTTGTCAAAACTTATTGTACCAGATTTACGACCTACATATGATTTAATGGCACCATTGCTCGGAAAAAGTGCCCAACCTCCACATATTGCCCGGTTCGCTGCGGAGGCTATGAGCTTTCTCATCAAAAAAGCTGGCGCACCTGCCCACCGAGCGAAGGCTCTTCCATTAATCGTAAACCATGCGAAATCAGATCTTTTGAGTATCGCGGATACCAAACAATTCGGCCTATACTATCATGGAATAATGACCATGTTTGCGGAGGCTATGAAGGGTAATGGGTTAACCGTACATACGTCGGGTTCAACGATTTTCAAATCTCTTTTCCTCGCCATTGAAGAGAGTGACTTTGGAGAGAAAGAGGCAATGCCGTGGATTGACGTTATATGTGGTGTTTTGACCAGTATAGTTCATCATACAACCCCGGAAACAATCAAAGAGATCCTTGAACAAGTACTGGAGGAGGCAAACACTATCACCGATTCCTTTACACAGTCAACGACAATGTATGACTTCAACAAACTTTTACTTTCAGCGCGGACCATAGGGATTGTAGCTGGTGTTCGGCGAGCTTCGAGAGTTCAGAATTGGCCAGCCTTGTTACAAGCATTATCTAATATTTTGAAGGCAGTCTCCAAGAACGCATCTTTTGTGGCAGCCGACGACAAACATTTGGATTTGTGGAAATACCTCATTGAAAGTATAGCTATTGCTCTGACATATTCTCCAATGGATTCTACAATCCCGTTTATTGCCCCTTTCATGGATGCCCTGACCAAGGATCCGTTGGCCAAATGGTTCTTGACATTTTGCTCATATTTGTCACAAGGAGAGCCTGAACGCTTCCAAACTATTGCGTTACCTTACTTCAAAAGGTGAGTTCAATTATTTCATTTATCTGCAACCACATGCTAATTTGATCCTAGATTCATTGTTACGCACTGGTCTGACGCGGAGAATGGAGATACCTTGTGTGTATTATTACCAAAGATGGTCGCCTCAGGAGTACTTCCAAGTCAATATGGAAAGGATGCATTTTCGTTACCACAGTCTTGGCAGGACCAGATTGTCAGCAAATTTGAACGATTAGAACTACAACCATTCCCGGAACAGGTATCGCCAGCTACATATAATCGCAGCCCAAAAACATGGCATGATCGATGCTTACCTAAATATAATGCTCTATTAGAAATCTTGGAGTGCACTGCTGTACATCCTTCAACGAACGCAAGAATATCGGAAATCCTACTTCGCAAGCTCAAACTTGCACTCAGACCATCTTCTTCACTTGCGCCAGAGGAAGCTCATTTCATCGTTGGTCGAGGGTTCAGTGCTTTCTCTCGCATGACAAAAGGAACTGGTGAGGCTGACAGGGCTTTGGAACCATTATTACGTGCAGCAGCCCCTCGATATGCCCGATTGCCAAATTTCCTAGAAGCTTTACTAGGCTACAAGGCCAGTCTCAAATTGTCTCCTAAACCCGACGGTGTCAAATCGGACGAGGAAGAGGATACCAGTGACTCTGAAGCCGAGTTCGACCTCTTGGTACGATCTTTGGTAGAGAATCTTTCATCCGAATCTAGCGAATTGCGCCTTCTTTCTCTGCGATTACTGGAGCATATTCATGATACTGATCATGGAAAATCTTCGGAAGCAATTACACTCATGATCATGATTGAGCAGACTCCAATGGATTTGCAATCTGCTCGTTCCGCTTCTATGCATATTCGCAAGCTTGCTTCAATCTATACTTCACAGATGGCGATACCTTGGATGAAATATGCTATACCATCATTTTGTTTTGGTATGCTTACTGTAAAGATGGCGCAAATCTGGGACGATGCTAGTGCTGCCCTCAAACAGATCTCAGAATCGAAAGTTGGTGAGGAAGCAGTTGCAGTCTTGACATTCAAGTGGTTAGAAACACCATCAGTGAGATGGAGCGGGCCCCCCGCACCCATGCAAAAGGATCAAAACAACGGATTAACCGACTTTGAGTGTTCTAATTTGAATAACTTGGACAAACTTGCAAAAGAGACTGAGTCGGAAGTTCTCAATGCACGTGATACTATGCTTCAAAAATTCGAGGTTGCTCAACAACTAGTGGATGCTCAACCGAATACTGCTAGATCTCAGGCTCTTCGTGTATTGGCTGCAATTCCTATGATTGGTGAAAGGCGATCTCGACAGCTCATTCCAATGTTCCTCTCTTGGGCCGGCAAAGCATCGGAGGAGATTGATCAGACCGGAGATGAAGACGAGGCTGTCGTGAGCGACTGGACAAGAAAAGATCAGAAGGCTCTTTTGGATGTTTTGGGTCTTTTTGGCAACCCGAAGTCTATTTTCAAGACAGATGAGGTTTACGAAGCACTTTTACGATTATTGGCGAATGGTGACATTGAAACTCAGAAAGCTGCCTTGAAAGCCGTCTTAACATGGAGGAACAAAAGCATCAAACCTTACTCTGAGAACCTCTTGAATCTGCTGGATGAAGCTCGCTTTAAAGATGAAATCACGATTCTCCTTCAGGGACAAACTCTGGTTCAACCTGAGCATCGCGAAGCACTTATGCCAGTTCTTCTCAGATTACTCTATGGACGTACAATTTCTCGAAAAGGCGCTGCGAGTGGAAAACAAGGAATGGAGGCAAGAAGACTGACAGTGTTAAGAAATTTGAGCGTTGAGGATATTGGAGGCTTTTTAGATATTGCCCTTGGTGATCTCAAAGATTTGGATTTGGTGAAGGATGGAGCAGTCCAAATGCCAATCTTTGAAAAGGAATTATTGGGTGCAAGGAAGCAAGTTGGTTTCACAAACATGATGGAGTCAGTATTGAAGGAATTAGCCACTAAAGTTGTGCCTCTCACTCGAAAATTACTGGAAGCTGTCTTATATTGTACAGTAATCGCCACACGACAACTGCAGGGAGAGCATGTTGAAGAAACTGAAGATGAGGAAGTTTCCAGCAAAATTTCTCTCTTCAAAGTTGTTCGACAGACTGGATTGAAGTGTCTCGTACTACTGTTCAGCAACTCGACAGATTTTGACTGGTCTCCCTACATGGATCTAATTGTGACCGAAATTGTTCTGCCAAGACTCGATAACTTACCAATCGAAACAGCTCAGGGCATCTCCGGTCTCCTTAGATTGTTTTCCGTCTGGTCATCTTCGATGAAGACAGTGTTACTTCTTGGTAGCCACGAAAAAATCTTACCAAAAGTAGCAGAGTGTTTAGCACCTCCAAAATCGAAGGATGAAGTCAAACTATTTGCTCTTTCCATCATCCGGGGTGTCATTAAATGTGCACAAGAAGAAGGAGCAGAGGGCGACTCAGTGAAGCAAGAGCTTCTGAATCCCAACATGGATCAATGTCTGATTCAAATTGGAACAATTCTACGCGACCAGAACGACATGAGCAAAAATCTGTTAGAAGGTTGTGTCGAAACCGTTTCCGAGTTGGCGCCTTTCGTATCGACTTCCACACAAGGTCGCAACTTGGTGGATGTATCTGTATTCTTACTTGATCAACCCTCGCGTAGGGTTACCCCTAAGACCAAAGCCGGCTTACTTCTGGTTCTAGAGCATTTTGTACCTCTCTACGATCTTCAAAACGATGTTGACCTCAGGGATCGTGTTTATCATACTATCACTTCCTTATTTGGTTTCTTCAAAGACAAGGTTAGCAGAGAGGTACTATCACGTGTACTATTGGTGTACTCAGACAAAGATCCTGTCTTGAAAGAAGTAGCCGCCTTGTGTTCAGATCTCAATTCTTTTGCCCAAGGACGGCTCGATGAACCAGATTACGATCGCCGAGTGAAGGCTTTCCACGCCATCAACGCCAAAAGAGATGTCGATTTCAATTCTCATCAGTGGTCACCACTACTTTTCAACATGCTATTTTATATCAAGCATGATGAGGAACACGGAGTATTGTCATCAAACTCTTCAGATGGAATACGTCGATTCATTGAAACAGCTAAAGATGCCAAGCAAACTTCAGAGTTCCCAGCTTTCCAAAACATGCTTTCCACAATCTTAATTCCAGCTTTATTTGCTGGCGTTCGTGAGCCTTCAGAGATGGTTCGTCGTGAATACATGAACGTTATGGCTCATTTAGTCCGTAATTTCTCAGATTGGTCTCAAGTCAGCGACATGCACAATCTTCTGGCTGGTGAAGACGAGACAGAATCCTCATTCTTCAACAACATTATTGCAGCAGGTAAAGGTAGGCAATCTAGTGCTCTGGGAATGCTTTCTTCTGCTGCCGAGAAAGGAGAATTAAGTAGCAAGAACGTCAGCCACTTTTTCATCCCTCTTATCGAACATTTTATCTTCGACAGAGCCGAGGGCAATGATGCACATAATCTTGCTGCTGAAGCTACGACGACTGTTGGAATTCTTGCAGGTTCGCTAGAGTGGCCGCAATATCGTGCTCTTCTGAAACGTTTTATTGGATATGTTCAAGCCAAACCTGATCTCGAGAAACAAATCATCCGTCTTCTTGGAAAAGTTATTGATGCTTTGGCACTTGCCGCTCAACCACCTGCCGATACTGACATGGAGACTGATGTTCCCAAGATATCAAGCAAATTGGCCACTACTATGCCTAAAGAGCCTAAGTTTTCTGATGATCTTATTACCAATATTTTACCACCATTGACAGATTATCTCCATGACAAGGATGAATCGACAGTCAGCTTGCGTGTTCCTGTTGCGGTCATCATTGTTAGGCTTCTCAAACTATTGCCGGAAGAGAAAATGACAGAACGACTTCCAGCCGTCTTGACTGATATTTGTCATATTCTCCGCAGTAAAGCACAAGAATCCCGGGATCTCACTAGGGATACTTTAGTAAAGATTTGCGTTTTACTTGGTCCTTCTTGCTTCGGCTTTGTGTTAAGAGAACTTCGGAGTGCTTTAGCAAGAGGTTCACAGCTTCATGTACTGTCATACACTATGCATTCCATGTTGGTAGCTACGACACCAGAATATGCACCAGGTGACCTTGATTATTGCTTGCCTTCAATCATTGCAATCATCATGGATGATATTTTTGGTGCAACAGGACAAGAAAAGGACGAGGAAGGATATATCAGCAAGATGAAAGAAGTCAAGAGCAGTAAAAGTCATGATTCTATGGAATTGATAGCCAAGACCGCTACTCTAAGCCGACTGACAGACTTGATTCATCCAATTCGAGTATTGTTGAAGGAGAAACTAAACATTCGAATGGTTCGCAAAATCGATGAACTTTTGAACAGGATCAGCTCTGGACTACTCAAAAATACAGCTGCCGGAAGTCGTGATAGTTTGGTCTTCTGTTATGAAGTTATTCAAGATGTTTACAACAGCCGAAAGCCTCAAGAAAAGGCGAGTAGAGACGATTATCGATTCAAACGCTACCTACTACAAAAGGGTGCCAAACGTGGTGGGGAACGCGGCGCTACGACAATCTACACCTTCAAGCTTATCAAATTTGCCTTTGACGTTATGAGATCTGTCGTCAAGAAGTACGATACAATTCGAACACCTAGCAACCTTGCAGGCTTCATCCCAATGATTGGCGACGCGGTTGCTGAAGGAGAGGAGGAAGTAAAGGTTGCGGCCTTCAAATTACTTAGTACCATTGTCAAGGTTCCACTTAAAATTGATGGTGATGGAACAAATCTTTACCGGGTCGCGGTAGATGAAGCCATCAAATGTGTAGCCTCATCCTCTTCGACAACTTCGGATATTGCTCAAGCATCCTTGAATCTACTCTCGGTCGTTCTCAGAGACCGAAAAGATGTTCCAGTCAAAAGTAGATCGATTGACGATATCTTAAAGAAAATGAAGGATGACATTACAGAACCAGAGCGACGACACATCACGTTCAAGTTCTTAAGATCCGTGCTGGACTCAAAGATTGAGACTGCTGTAGTATATGACACTCTGGACTATGTCAGCACAGTCATGGTAACAAATGACGACAAAGATACAAGAGATTTGGCACGCGGTGCATTCGTTCAGTTCCTCAGAGAATTCCCACAAAAGAAGAGTCGATGGAACAAGCAATTAGAATTTATAGTTGCAAATCTAAAGTACGATAGAGAGGGTGGAAGAATGTCCATCCTTGAAGTCATTCTTCTCCTATTGTCAAAGACTTCGGATGATATTGTTCAAGAGGTTGCAGCATCTAGTTTTGTACCTTTGATCTCGGTCATTGCCAATGACGAAAGCGAGAAGTGTCGTATGGTGGCCGGAGAAGTCCTCAAAGAAACATTCAAGAGAGCCGATGAAAGCCGCATGACGGATTTCCTCACCATTCTACAATCACTCGTTAAGCAAAACAAGACTTCAGCTGTCCGAGTAGCGCTACAAACTTATGCATTATATTTTGAATCTCGATCCGACATGGAAGATTCAAATATCAGTTTCGTACTCGGAACTATTTCGAAGATCCTGGAAACTCCAGACGACGACGAGGAAGATTATTGGCAATTGATTTACACCTCCCTCGAACTTACTGGAACCATGTGTCAGAAGTTCCCAGAGAAGCTTTTCTCTTCCAAGACTGCATCCTTATGGTCTTCGGTCCGAGCATGCCTTTCATACCCGCATACATGGGTGAAAGTAGGTGCGACAAGACTTAGCAGCATATACTTTGCAGACTTTGCCAGAACCAATGCCGAAGCTGGTCTTGAAGGCTTACCACTTAAGGGCTCAGGTGGTCTCCAACTCAGTGGAGATGATATCTCTGATTTCATTCACCGGATCGTTAGGATGTTCAGAGGGCCAATTCTCACACAAGTACTCGCAGATGAAGTTGTCAAGAATCTTATTTTCCTCGGTCGCTGCGCCGCTTCTAATAATCTCAAACAAAAACCCAAGGCAGACGCCGAAGAAGAAGATCTAGAAGCCGAAGCTGAAGTCGAACAATCAGGAGAACCTAATGTTTCGAATAGTGTCCTGCAATATCTTTTCGGTCGCGTATCCTTCGTCTTGAGAAAAGAAACTCATCCAGCCACAGCAGACAATTTGATCCCTAAGACTTCCGCTCTTCAACTCCTTGAAATCCTGTGCAGCAAACTGGAGCCGGAATCACTGGTTCCCTCGCTGAGAACTATCATTCTCCCTCTGCATAATCTCACGGATCCTTCCATTCATATGCCGTACTCCACGGACGAACTCTTCCGCAATAATTACGAAGCGCTCAAGTCGTCGAGTGAAGAGTTGTTGGAGACGCTAAAGAGGAAGGTCGGAACGCAGGAATACACGGATGCGTTGCTGAAGGTGAGAGAGGGAGTTAAGGAGAGGAGAGCGCAGAGGAGTGGGAAGAGAAAGATTGAGGCGGTCAGTATGCCGGAGAAATTTGGAGAGGAGAAGAGGAAGAAGACGGAGAGGAAGAAGGAGAGGAGGAAGGAGAAGGGGGAAATGTTTAGTAAGAAGAGGAATATGTGGTAGATTTGGAGTGGTGGTTGGGATGTGATGTGATGTGATGTTATTGGTGGAGGGAGGAAGGAAGGGAGAAAATGAGGGAATTGTATGTATGTCATGGGCGCTTTAAAATGGAGTTTGGGAAGGGGAAAATTTGTACTTTTGAGATTTGAGTGATTGACTTTGTGTTGCAGTGAGTTAGTCGCTGGATTTGCTATATTAAAGTAGAAGAAAGAATCTTATTGGTAATTTATTCACTTGCTTTTGTTACGTGTTACATGTTTTTCTTTAGATGCATGTTGTGTTTAGTATGTAGTGTGTAGTGTGTAGTGTGTAGTGTGTAGTGTGGAATTACCAGAGTAAGTAGGTATGATATTTTGAACCATTCATCACACGACTTTGATTAATCGTAAGATGAATTTACGGATTTGTGGGGAGAGAGATACTGAGAGGGTTTCGTTTCTTCGTCTTGTAAGTAGGTATGTTAGTAGGTAGATGGGTACATTTAATTGAGTATTCATATTCATATTTATTTGAGATGAGCGGTAAATTTTTGTAAGATGACATCTGAAAGGGAGTTGGTATATATATACATATAATGTAGATTTGGTATCGTGGTCCTATAATCTTGTGCTAGCTAGATATCTAGGTATTGTTACATTTTTGAATCCATAACGCCGATTGCTTTTATACAGGTTTCCTTTCGTGAGATTTGAGTTTGTTTTCGGATGTGTGTGTATGTGTGTATGTATGTTATCTCAGTGTTCGTTCAGAAAGTGGAGTTGAGAATTTCTGAGATTGTTGTGGTTTTGAGGTCGTGAGCTGGATGACTTTTATATTTGTTTCGGGAATACAGTTGGTGTTTTCTAGTGAAACTTGATTCTTGGTGATCGGGCTGATCTCGCGTGATGTATCGTGAGGTGTTGATTTTGGCATGCATGTACTCCGGATACCTGCTTAATCCAGACCTGGTCGAAAATCTCTCCTTCTGTTATCACTCTCCGTCTTCATCTCCAATAATTTCTACACCTTCTCTTAGCCTCTCGAGAACCAACTACATCCTCTATCTCCCCTCCCCTTCGCTCCCTGCATTCCCTTCTTCCTCCCCCTCCCTCTTCCTCTCCGTACTCGTCCCATCACTCCAAAATTCCAAATTCCCATCCTCACTCAACGTCCCCTTCTTAACCAACATCCCCTTCTCCCTCATCAAATCCTCAATCGTCAATTTGCGATCTCCAAATATTCCCAGGTGGTCGGAAATCACATGTCGGTTTTTGCAGCTGGGACAGGTGATGAGGATGGAGCCGGAGTGGTAGCCTTGTTTGGAGATGCGGTGCGTGGAGCGCGCGGAACAGGGCTGGCAGGTGAAGGTTAGGTCGTAGGAGGGTTGAGGGGCGCGGGGAGGTGTGGGGGTCGAGGGGGAGGAGGAGCGGTCGGTGAGGGGTTTGGAGGGGGTACTGTAGAGACGGGAGGAAGTGAGGGAGATGATGCGAGAGGGGAGTTTGGAGGTTGGGGATTGATATCGAGAGAGAGCTCGGAAAGCTGCGAAGGTGGAGGATTTGAGTGACATGGTGTAGAAATGGTTTCGCTATGTGTTTGGAGGAGGACGTGTAGATTTGATCTCTGTTCTGTGTGTGAAACGGAGAGATGTGATGGTAGAATGAAAGGACCCGTATCAAGATTCTCCTACTTGTATAGATAGGAATTGATGTGTGAGGTATAAAAACGGGATCCTTTTTTTTTAATAATAAAAATTCGATAACAGAAGAGAGGAGTGTTTATTATTGAGATGAAAGTTCTTAGGAAGTAGAAGTTTGGGGAAGGCTACGGAATTGATTGCGATAAGGAAATTTATTTCACTTACCGCTTTATGATTCTGCCGATATGACGAGGACAAGGCTGGTCCGATCAAAAGCTTTGATGTTTTATCAATCTTAGCTAGCCCTCTTCTAGAAAGAAGAAAGAGCAGACGATATGTGTGAGGGGTGGTGTCAATCTTGTTGTTAATACTGCTAGTGCTTGCTAGCGTTGTGTGAATTCTCATGAGACTAGATGTGATAGCTGAAGTTATATGGAGTCTTATTTATTATGTAGTAGGGAATATTGCTACTACTACTGCTACTACTGCTACTACTACTGCTATTACCACTGCTATTACCACTACTATTACTACTACTACTACTACTACTACTATATACAACTACTGCTACTGTGTATGATGAAAGCCAATAATCTATTCTCCTCACCGCCTTGACCTTCAAGGACTAGCTTAGTCCTTGAGAGTTCTTTGATTGGCGGCAAAATGACTATGATTATTAAGCCGAGCAGCCCACATAGCACTACCAGTACTGGTAAAGTACCTAGTCATTACTAGTACAGTCTTTGAAAGATTCCATCTCAAATGTATTGAACCTTCATGATTTGGTCTTCGAAAGAGCCTTTTCGACCTTTGATTGCTTGTACTTAAGGAACTATTCTCTTCCTCTTCTCACAATATACAAACCATACTTCGACTAATTTGTTTGTCAATCTTACCTTACTTCACATTTCTCAACACAATTCCATGGCCATTATCTCGGAGCCTTGATCTTATCTAACCCCTCACCAGACTGACCACCAGCGAACTTCGAAGTTCCTCGAATCTGGCAGAGATATACCATACGAAAACATTCCTTGGGAGAAACTGAATTATCAAAGGAAATTGAAAGATTTTTAAAGATGATTTCGGGACGTGGTAGGGCTAGAATTCGTGCGCCTCGCAGGGTATGTACATATTCACTTCCTTCCACTTCCATACCTACCTACTGAGGTCCTCCATACTTCCTCCTCTTACACAAGCTACCTACCCCTTCCGGCGAATGAATAACTTCAGTAAACTTTCAAAACTTTGTTTGCGCCAAGGTTAGAATTGCAAGTAATTCAAAATGCCTCCCACTCAAGGACAGTCTTTTGATGCGGCAATTGCACACGCTATTAATACAAGTCAGATGGTAGCTTACCTCGAACCACTCTTTCTCCAGTCGCGACTATCTTGCTATTCTTAGTATCCTTGCTAACTGGTACTCTTCCACTACATAGGCCTTTGGACGTGCCGGCGAAAAAAACGAGTTCGAGATTCAATGGGAGATTTTACAAAATGCACTTCAGGAAATCCATGAAAAGAATGCAGGAACACTTTCCTTCGAACAATTATATCGGGCGTCTTATAAGATCGTACTGAGGAAAGATGGAGATTTACTTTACGAACGAGTCAAAGTTTTCGAGGAGCAATGGTTCGCCGGAAAAGTCATGCCAGCTATTCGAAAACTTATCACTGCAAATCTGGTCAATGTCGCTGCGGGTGGCGTTTCTGGGACTGCCGCAAACGAACGAAGACTTACCGGTGAACAGTTTCTAGAAGGACTGAAGGCTTCATGGACGGATCATAATTTATGTATGGGTATGACAACTGACGTCCTCATGTACATGGATCGAGTTTATTGTGGCGATAATCGCAAGGCTTCAATCTACACTACAGCTATGGGACTTTTCCGGGATCACATTCTACGTTCACCACTTCTGGACAATTCAAGCATGATTACCTTCGATATTCTAAATTCGGTCATCTTGGATCAGATTGGAATGGAGAGAGAAGGTGATGTCATCAATCGACATTTAATCCGTTCTGTCATCTACATGCTTGAGGGTCTATACGAAACCGACGCAGAGAACGAAAGTGAGAAGCTATACATTACTGTTTTCGAGCCTGCATTTTTAGCAGCTAGCAGAAAGTTTTACCAAGCAGAATGTCAAACGTTATTGAGGGACTCACCTGCTAGTACTTGGTTGCGTCAAGCGAAGAGACGACTCGATGAGGAAGCTGATAGGTGTGATACGACTATCGCCCATTTCACAAGTAGGAAGATTCAAAAAGTTGTCGAACAAGAATTGATCAGCAGTCATCTGAATGAATTTCTTGCGATGGAAGGAAGTGGTTTGCAGGCCATGATCGAAAACGACCGGTTTGAGGATCTATCCATTTTATATCAACTTATCACTAGGATAGATGCAGGTAGAGGACCGCTGAAGATCGCACTACAAGGTCGTGTGGTACAACTTGGTTTGGAAATCAATAAAATTATCGCCAGTGGTGATTTTGAAACTCCTGTCGCAGCTGAGGATACCAAGCCCGAAGCAGAAGAGGACGAAGCTGAAGGTGCGAAGAAGAAGGCTAAGCCGATGAATGCTGCCGCGAAGCAAACACTTGCAGCCATTAAGTGGGTTGATGAGGTCCTACGATTGAAGGATAAGTTCGACAATATGTGGAAGAAATGCTTCAATGAAGATACCATTCTGGAAACAGCTATCACTAAGAGCTTCTCAGATTTCATTAACCTATTCGATCGATGTTCCGAGTACGTCTCCTTGTTTATTGACGATAATCTCAAGCGTGGTATCAAGGGCAAAACCGAGGTTGAGATCGACGAAGTACTAGACAAGGCCACCACTTTACTTCGATATATTCAGGACAAAGATATGTTTGAAAGATATTACAAGAAACATCTTGCGAAACGTTTACTACTCAACAAATCCGAAAGTACTGATGTGGAGAAGCAAATGATTTCTCGAATGAAATTGGAAATCGGAAATTCATTTACGACTAAGCTGGAAGGAATGTTCAAGGATGTTACCATGTCCGAAGAACTTACCCAGAATTATAGAAAGCACATCGACAACGTGGGAGATAAGGATCGAAAGCCAATCGAATTATCTGCTATTGTTCTTTCTACCAATTGTTGGCCTACGGAAATCATTGGTGGTATTCCTTCATCAGAAGACGGACCTCGACAATACTGCAATTGGCCTCTGGAATTACAAAGATTACAAGATTCATTCAAGGCATTCTATCTCAAAGATCGAAATGGTAGAATGTTGACCTGGTTAGGTAATCTAGGAAATGCTGATGTTCGATGTCATTTCCCAGCTATTCCAGGAGAAACAGGCCCGAAGAGTAGGGAAAGAAAGTACGAATTAAATGTGAATACTTATGGCATGATCATTTTGATGCTCTTCAATGATCTACCAGATGGCGCAACTTTATCGTATGAAGAAATTCAAGAACGTTTGAACATTAGCGATAAAGATTTACCACGTGCCTTGATGCAACTGTCTGGTCCACCAAAATCTCGAGTTCTTCTTAAGAAACCTGGAAAGCCTAATGAATTACCTACAGCGGGTGATGTTTTTACATTCAATGCCGGTTTTGTTAGTAAAGCTGTCAAGATTAAGGTTCAAGCAATGGGTGGGCAAACTAGCAAGGTCGAAGGAGCTGAAGAAAGAAAATTGACTGAGGAAAGAAATGATGAACATCGAGGAAATGTTATGGACACAGTCATTGTCAGAATCATGAAGTATGTCTTTCCTGCTCTCAATCCAATGAATTACATACTAACAAAATATTATAGGGCACGTAAAGAATGTCCTCATCAACAACTCGTTACAGAAGTCATCTCACAACTTTCACAACGCTTCCAGCCTAATATCAATATGATGAAACGACGTATTGAAAGTTTGATTGAAAGAGAATATTTGGAAAGAATTGAAGATGCCAAAGTACCTACTTATAAGTATTTGGCTTGATCGTTCTCAATCGACTCTTTCTTTGTATCGGATAATTCCATGGGTTTGGTTGGCTGGATAGAATGTATTCACGGGTGGAGTGCGTTCGGGGATCTTTGGGAAATTTGTGCTTTCGCGGTTGATTGTAGTGGACTTGATATGATACGTCATGTCATGCCATTTTCATATCATGTTCATAAGATTGCATAGCATAGCATAGCATAGCATTTCTTGCAAACTGGTGCAAAGGTACTGGTGCTGGGGTGTTGAAAAATGGGTTTGGGAAATGGGAAAGGGAAATGGATGAATATTTCTGATTCTGATTTTGATTTCTTCTTTTTGAAAGAAAGAAAGAAGGAAACAGGTAATGGCGTATGGTATGATATGGTATGATATGATACACTTAATGAATGGTATGCTGCATAAACGAATGAATGGATTAATGAATGCGGTGTTATGAGATGATGAGGAGATGAGATGAGATGCGAAGCGATGTGGAATTGCATGGTTGTATTGAGCTGTGAGCATCTTTGTGTGAGAGAAGCGGGGAGGTAGAAAGGGGGAAGAAGGGTATAGTTAGATATCTGGGATCTAGGTAGTGGTAGTAAAATAGCAATACTCGAGGAGGTCTTGAGGATTACATTCCGATTTTTGAAATCTGCATCCTGTGTGTAGAAGACGATCAATGGACTGATGAATATATTGAAATTTCTAAATCCTTTTCAAAGTTAAAAGTCTCCAGACTCATTTTTATGACTGGTGTGATGTGTGATGTGCGATTTGAGTTTTGTATTTGTGTATAGACTTTTATATATACGCAATAGATCATTATTATGTACCTATCTCTCCCCTCAATACTCACCCATTCACTCCTCTACCTACCCACCCACCCCCTTACTTAACAATACATCATACATGACATAAATCTCAGAATCTCAAATTAACTATCTCCAGCTACACACAACCTAACCAAATTGATCTAATTAACCAAATGAACCAAACTAACTACCATCTAACCAATAATATAAATTTCAAATCTCCACCTCCCTCATCTCATAAAAATAAGCAAATAATTCCCAACGAGTTATTGATAGCATTCTCAAAGATCCATCCTTCTTACCAAGAATCCTTCCATCCACAAACTTCAAAAATATATTCAGCAGCCGCTATAACATCATCTTTCTTTCTTTCATCTTCAACTGACTGACTAATTGAGACTTGACACAGGATGTCAATTCGACAGATTGAGAGATAGTTACAAATCGAGGGTTCTACTCGAATGAACGATTGTGTTAATTTCTAGCCGTGATAATATGGGGGCTTGCCCCCAAACCCCCTTTGCTCGCTACGCTCGAGTTCTTTTACTTGATTCTTCTTCCTCTTCTCCTGTTTTCACATTTTCGTGTCTTCGTCTCCTTTATTTGCATATTTGATATTACGTATTTCGTATTTATTATGTTTGGGTTTTGCGTCATATGTCGTGTATTCTACATATATTGTCTATCTAATTACATGCACAATACTTATACTAATATTCAGATTTCCTCTTTCTTTCTTTCACTTTCTTGTTGATTATTTGAGAGATTAGTGACTTATTGATTAGCATTCATCTCCATTATTTCCCATACGAACTTTGAAAAATGGCTTGATGTTTTCCTATTGATATGGTTGTTCGCGTGTACTAATATTTTATTCTTATGTTCTTCTCTTCTCTTCTCTATTCTGCATCTTAATCTTCATCTTCATCTTCATCTCAAATATGCGCTCAAACTCAAAATAACATTATATGCCTCCTCTCCCAAATCTCATATCCGTATTCATCATTAATTCCCACGCCGCTTCTCTAACTTCTCTATCACTGTCCTCTCCCCCCTCTACACCCTTGCTCTCCCCAAATCCCTCTATCCCCCCCATCTCCCCACCCCCAAAAGGCACACCCTCAACCCCACACACCTTCCCCTCCTCAGGCAATCTCCCATCTTGAAAATACCCCCTTACCACCCCCGCCGTACACCCCGACCCCGCACTCAAACTCGTATGCCCGTACGAATCCTGCACCAAAACCCTCGCTCCCACAAACCCCTCTGCATTCCTCCTCGCACTAACCAATGGCGTTACGTTATCCGCCGAATTCGCTATATACAGAATCGGATGCGATGTATTCCCCTCAAAGGGGCCTGCAAACCGCCATTTCGCGGGGACGGTGCGACCTACACAGCTAAGTCTGAATTCGACGCCGACGGCGCCGGCAGCGGGGGCGGAGGCAATGAGGTTTGTAGCGTAGGTTTTGAAGGCGGAGAGACTAGGGGGGAGAGGACCGCCATCGGTGCACATTATGGCTGCGCTAGCGTCGGCGGTGGCTTCGGAATCTGAGTCGTCGTCGTCGATGGGAGAGGGAAGATCGCTGCAGGAATCGCGGGGACAGTCGCAGGTGAAGATTTCGCGCATGCCAAAGGTGGAGGTGAGGTCGATGAAGGGGATGCCGTTGCCGGTTTCGAGGGCTTGGAGGACGGTAGCTAGGGAGGGGAAGAGGAGGATGGGGCGGTAGAGGGAGGCGGAGATGAGACGTTTGAGGGAGGAGTAGGTTATTAGTTCTGGGAGGGAGGAGGGGTCTTGAGGGGGGACGAGGATAGGATGGATTTTTAGGTTGGAGAGGAGAGTGGCTAGGCGAGTGGAGATTTGGGAGGGGGTGGGGGAGTAGAAGGCGCAGATGGTAGGGCCGGATAGGTGGCAATAGTGGTAGAATGCTGACATGATTTTTTCGGAGTCGTGGAGGAAAGAGGTGTGAGTGTTTGTTGACCATTCGTTGTAGTTTACGTTGCCTGGTTGGGGTTAGTATTGGGGAATTCTTTTATGGGGTGTATTTCGATGGCTATGCTTTAAAAAGAAGAGCGTATCATACGGTCTTTTTGTTCTTCTCCGAATCCCAGAGCAGGAAGAAGTAGAGTTTTGGGAGAATTGGGGAGTATCTGGGAGAAGAAGAGAGCAGAAAAAGAATCTGGGCAGGAAAACTATTTCACAAAATACATACCATCACTAACCATCCTCTCCACCAAATCCGGATACATAGCCGCAAACACACCACCCAAAAAAGTCCCATAACTAAACCCCCAATACCTCAACTTTTCCGTGCCTGTCTCCCTCATAATCTCAAGCATATCACGTGCCACACTTGTCGTACTCACAAAATTCAACAACGATTCCTCTCCTCTGGCTTTAGCTTCTCGTTCCATATTTTCCTCGCAAGTTTTCGAAAGAGCACTTGCTCTCGCATATGCATCATCAAGAATCCCCGGATGTGAGTCCACCACTCCTACATCACTTAATTTCCAGATCTTTGAATTCTGACGTGCAGAACCCCAACAATTAATGACAGGTGTCGAGGCCCCTATACCTCGAGGATCGAAAGATATGATATCGTGGTTTTTACCGACGATTTTTTGGAGATTGTGTCCATTTCTGCGCAGAGAAAAAATTCCTGAGCCGCCTGGTCCTCCGGGATTAGTGAAGACGGGACCAAGGTAGTTGGTCAGATCTGTTGCGGGGATTTTGATGATTGCGAGGGAGATTCTGGAAGGGTTGGAAGTATTAAGCCAGTCTAGTGGTAGGGAAAGACGAGCACATTGAAAACTTGAATAGCAAGTATGCCAGATAAGGGATTCGCTTGGTTCGACCTGGAGATATGAGAATATGGACTTTAAGCTTATGTGGATGAGGAACATACATTTTTCCATTGCCAACCTGTTTTTGCGATCACTGGGGTTAGATGATTTAATTCGAGGTTTGCAGGGGATATTAGTTGTGAGGGGATTCCATAGTGCCATATGGTAAGAATGAAAGTGCCAAGGAAGAGAGCTGAATAGAATTTTAGTAGTGAGTATCCTTGAGATTGACTTGGGGTAATTATGGACGTTGTTCCCTTTTTAGACGTCATTGTAGAATTGAATGCAATAACATCTCGAAAATTGATCAAATGGAGATGTTCAAAATATTGAGAAAATTTGGTAACCTTAACGTCGTTATATTGCTTGAGGCTTGCATGATCGTCCTTTGGAATGATATGAGACAGCTTCAATATTAAAGAGCTGAACCTACTATGTTTACCTATTATGATTCATACTCACCAATTATACTGAGGTGATGCTAATCAAGACAGATTAGGAAAGACCGTCTTTCATCCGGGAAGTGCGAGTGGTTGAATGATAGATAAGCATATAGATCTCCCAATAAGATTCACTTGTTCGTCTTTGCTCTCGGGCATCTATCTGCATCTTGGAGTTATAGAGGAGATTTGTATTCTGTCTAAGCCAAGATATCTTTGAACGTTTGTTTGGTCGTTGTTTCACCCGTAAAACTCGCGATATTAACTTTACCCGATAAGAATGATAAGAAACTGCCACTCGGGCTTGTCAGCTTGTGTGGATTTTATGTATAGTTGGCAGTTTGCATGAATCGAAAATGGATTGAAAATACTTTCCTTTTTGAGTAAGTCGAGCCGATGTGAAGTTTTCTCGTCTCCAGTTACTTTTCTTCTTGAGAACTCAACCATTCCTCCATTCTCAATAACACACACTCTCACACACACGCCTCATTGCAATCAAATTCACATGTATTGTCTACCCGACATACAATGAATGTTATTTGAGGAGATTAGCTCACACTCATATATCGCTAATTCCTCGTCTGATTCGACGATACGATATCCAAAGGTGTCGTGGATTATACTAGCCATACAGTACGAAGAGTCACGAGTCTATAATCACGATATTAGATTCTATTTTCGTACAACAATGTGTATCAGGTAATCATTTATGCAAGTGTCCGCTTCAGCTCAACACCATTCCCTTCCTCCCGTCCTCGATGGATAACACTTCCGGCTCTAATGTCGATTCACCAATCGCAGTCCGAAGTAATCGAGGTTGTTGGACTTGTAGAATTCGGAAAAAGAAATGTGATGAAATACAACCCGGTTAGTCATGATTAGTTTTTGCTTGCCGAAGAAAAAGAATTAATATTCGATTCTCATAGGTTGTTCGAGATGTAAGGATGTTAATGTAGAATGTCACTATGGCCCCAAACCAAAATGGATCGATGATCCAAAGTTTGCAAAAGAAGAGTTGGAGAAAATTAAAGCTATTGTTGCTGCGTCTGCAAGTAAAAAGAGAGCCGCTTTTCGTGCGAGGAAAAACACGGGTTCTATATCCTCGGTGCCCAAATCGCCACAATCACCTAATATTAGTACTACTACGACGAAAATCGCTAAGAAAGGAGACAATTTACCAAGTATCGACAATGTTGTTTCAATATCTACACCACCTATTGAAATGGACAATAATAAACCCATTGAACCCAGGTCTCCGTTATTCCCAAAATGGATCGAAGACCAAGAAGCAAGTTTGATGATGCATTACCTTGATCATGTCTTTTTCATCCAATTCCGGTTTCACACCCCATCATTATCATCGGGAAGAGGATGGCTATTGTCATTGTTAACAAAAACAAAACCTCTTTATCATGCAGCTCTAAGTCTGAGTGCTTTCCATCGTCAATCTCTCCTTTTGGAACAAGAGAGTGGTCAAGCGGAAATAGATTATCTGCATGAGCTACAACATCATTATGATCTGGCACTGAAAGGATTGCAAGATTTCATCCAAACAAATAATAAAAATGCATCTGAGCAAGGGGCTTTTGATGGAAATATCCAAATTCTAGCTTGTATGATCCAATTAATATCCTTCGAGGTGAGCATCCCTCTCCTCCATAATTCACCGCGAACCACAATCGAATCACTAACCAACCCCCAAAGCTTTTCAACGGTGGTGTAAGCAATTGGCAAGTCCATCTCAGAGCAGCATCAGAACTCATATTAGTTCTTCACGAAGTTTCAAATGGTAGTATACCAGGTCCAGAAACACTCTTGACTTCATCTCAATGTTTCAATATTCCAGGAGCAGGCTCGCCGGAATCAATTCTGAGTGAAAGTTTGGTTTCGAGGGATAGTGCTGCGTTGGATTTCTTTACGGGGGCGATTATTTGGATGGATGCGCTGTGAGTTCTCTTGGTTTTCATCGTTTTCTGAATTGTTCTTGTTTTTCCTTATTTCGATTGTATGCTGGAAAGATTGAAGTGCGGTAGGAGGAGAGACAGCAAAGGTCTTGTCTTGCTCAGATTGTTGTATCAATCGAATAAGTATTTGGTTGATAAGGGGTGACATTATGGGGGCAAGCCCCCAAACCCCCATAGCTCGCTGCGCTCGACGGTCGTACATGTGACATTATTCGGTCTCCATGGCAATGGCTCCCGGAGGGCCAGCGGAGCGTCATTCGCAAAATTTGATTTCTATATTTTTACTAACACCAAACTCATAGAGCCTGCGTGTCCACCGGATCCCATCCTTGGCTTTCCGAATTCCACAATCGACTACTCTCCGCCAAAAAACCCGGCTCCTCCAAATCCGACCACAAAATTCAACTAGCCTCCATCATGGGATGCGAAAACTGGGTTATGATAATGATTAGCGAGATCGCCTGGCTAGGAACCTGGAGACGAAAACACGAATCTGATTCTACCATAGATTTTAAACAACAATTAATCTTCACAGAACAGAATATTCGAGGCCGTCTTGAATCTAAAAATTCAGAGACACTAGACAAACTCCACGCATTGAGGTCAATTCATCGAGGCACTCCACCATTCTATTCCACAGAACTGTACAATAAACATACCATCCTCCTGATAACCCACATTTTTGCCTGCGCATCTCTCATCTATCTCCAAATGGTCATTACGGATGACTTACTTCCAGAAGATGTCGATATGATGCTCCACAACACTATAAACGCCATGCGCATGATCCCCAATCCTCAAATGTTTAGAGGATTAGTGTGGCCACTGAGTGTGGCGGGTTGTTTGGCAAGCTCAAAACAAGATCAGGAATTTTTTAGGGAAACGTCGAGAGGTGCAGTTACGGACTCAAGAGATTTTGGAAACTCGAGTAGTGCGTTTGGAATTTTGGAAAAGAGTTGGGAGTTGCAGAGGAGGGAGGGGAGATTGATTGATTGTACGGCGACGATTAAGGAGATGGGGAGTTGTATACTTTTGGTTTGAATTATGAATGTGTGGGAATTGAGTAGGAAATTGAAGGTTTAAGCCTTTAGGAATGTTGGCATGGGAACTTTTGATAGTACTTTCATTCTTCTATAGATTATTTGTATTACTCAGATATCCTTTCTTTGGTCTCTAATTTCCATTTTTAAATTGCCTCTAAATCCTACATGTTTTTTAATCCGACCCAGATAATCCCAAATCCCTTTCAATTATCCTAACCATTTTCAACAGCTTTTCCTCCTCCAATCTCCTCCCAACAATCTGCAATCCCACACTTCCTCCTTCATATTTCTGCGCCCCTTCATTCCCCGGTCCCCAAAGAGCTTCCATATCCGTTTTCCCACTTTCATTTCCATCTGCATCACCCCACACATCACTGTCCTCCACCTCCCCAGCAGGCAAACAAGCAACTGGCAAATCCAATCCATTGAACACACTCGTATACCCCCAATACTTCGCCTCTTCATGCGCATTCGCTACCGTTACTCCTCCTGGCGCGATAATACAATCTACCCCTGTCTCTAACATTAATTTCGCATACTCGTCTTGGATTCTATTTCTCTCCTTATGTAGTTTCCATTGTTCGGGAACGGTGCGATTTTTCGTGGTTTTCTTTTCTAAAATCCATTGGAGTAAGGAGGTTGGAGGTTCGGAGGTGAGAGAGAGGTGAGAGAGATATTCGGCGCCGCCGTCGAGGAGATACATTGCGTCAACTGTAGAGATGAGAGGAGCATGGAGATGTGTGGGGAAGGGGATAATTTCGTGTCCTGCTTCTTTGAGTGTGGATTCTGTGGTGTGTAGAACACGGGTGATGGGTGGATGAGGTGTGTGTACTCCATCGGTATATATAATACCGATTTTCAATTTCCTGTTCTCTTCTTTCTCCGCAGCAAGACTCTCGCGACATCCCCATGGGATAGAAAGTAACCCAACCTCTCCTCTCCACGGTTGCGCATCCAAAAGCGTTTTACAGAATAATTCCACATCCGCCAAACACGTAGCAATGGGTCCCACAACCCCAATCACACTTTCCATGCCATCATGTGCACCCGAGAGTCCGGAATGCGGTAGTCGAGCCACACTGGGTTTGAGACCGTAGATACCGCAGCTGAGCGCGGGACTCCGAATACTTCCTCCGATATCCGTGCCGATTCCGAGAATCGAGCCGTGCATTGCTATGAGTGCGGATTCTCCACCTGATGAACCACCGGGGGAGAGAAATGTATTCAAGGGATTGGTAGTAGTGGAATAGAGATTCGAGCGTGTTTCGAGAGCCATGAGACCTTGGGGATTAGTGGTTTTGACGTGGAATACTGCGCCGCTGTTGCGAAGGACTTGGATGCACATTCCTTCTTGGGAGGGGGAAGTGCAGAAGTTATCGGCCCAGCCTACGAAACCGGATGTGGAGGGTGTGTCGATGAGGTAGATGTGTTCTTTTACGGAAATGGGAAGACCGTGGAGAGGTCCGATGGGGGTCCCGGTTTGGGACATGTGGGCGTCGAGTTTGGCGGCGTGGGAGAGGGCGCTGGGGTACATGGTCCAGGCGAGACAGTTTGTCTATTTTTTTTTTTAGTTTTCTGTTCTCTTCTTCTTTTCCTTTCCGTATACTGTTCGGAAATCCCTTTGAAATCCCAATCACTGAGATTGGGGCTAGTCAGAAATTAGAGGAAAGAAATAGAAGACAAACCGCTTGATGAGCAACAGCACTCGCTTTACAAAACGCCGTTGTAACTTCCACAGCTGTACACTCTCTCGTTCTCATTCTCTCGAGCAAATCCACCGCAGTACTATACACAATCTTTACTTCTCTTTCATTTAGTAAACCACATGTTTTTACTAAATCAAGAGGACGTTTAGATTTAAGGAGGTCTGCTGGAAGAATCCATTCCGAGGGGATAGAAGAGAGAATCTCTTGTTGGCGACGAGTAGCGATGGCTTGCCATGTTGAAGCTGTAGAGGTTTTTGAGGGCTGTTCTTCCGCGAGCCCGGAAGTGGTGGACACAGAAACTTCATTGACAGGAGTCGAGGAAGACGAGGAAAGTTCTGCAATGGAGGGAGTCATGGTTGAAGAAACGGAAGACACTGATCTTCTATTTTCTTAAGTCAACCGGATTGTTTTCCCAAATATTTGCACAATCACAGTAAGACCAATTTCCAAATCTGAAGAGAAAGAAAAAGATGTGCAACGTTAAACAAAATGCATAGAACACACTTAAAACAGATTTCAAAAGCTACATATCACGACTTCCATGAGATACATATTTATATTCATGTCAAGATTCCCCAAAAAGAACAGACCGCCTGTACGCCTCGCCCTTCCCCATAAATACGCAGCACAGCTACTTCATACTTACCCACCTTCCACACGAACTCAAACTTCGAAAGAAATCGTCACATCCGGAACCGCATGCGATTGTCGAATGGAAACCAATGGATTTTGATCAATCGATCAGATAAGAAAAGCGATGATCAGATTGGTGGGGTGGTGGATAGGAAGGTCCTTGCACGGGACCTGAATCGGATGAATAGTGAGGGAACTTCGCGTCCACTTTCCTGGGAAAGGGGGTCGTGTCGACTTACCTTACTTGGTAGCGTTAAGGAGGTTTGCGGTGACATCTTGGAGGATGTTGTTTGGTATAAAGGGGACTGTACAGTTGATGATTTTCATGTGTTTGCATTCTGTGTTTCTTGTGAGATTTCCTGAGTAGAATATCCGGTCTACGAATTCATTGTATCACTTCGTTATCAAGTAGCCTTTCACATCCATATCCACAACACACATCTAAAATCATGGGCTCCATAACACCCGAACAAAAATCCGGGGAATACCCTCAATTAAAAGAAAACACCATCAGAGTATACAAAAAACGAGGTATTACCCCTCTCCTCTTTACAAAACGAATTCTAATCCCTCAAAGCACATTATGATTACCGCACGGTTCATTCAATTCTTTCTCAAACATTCGTCTCTACAATTTCATTCATAGTACCAGATGAAGATGGAGAACCATCACCCTTTTCATTACCAATGACCGCTGTGGCTGGAAACTATGATCCCCACAAACCCATCTGTGAAGATGACGGAGACGAGGAACAGTATGTACAAGAACAGGAGAGTTTTGGCGAAGGGCCATTCGATGTATATCTCCACGGGAATTCCGCCATGATGTTAAACCGGATGACGAAACAGGGAGGAAATATGAAAGTTGTAATCAGTAGCACCAAAGGTATATTATATTTATCTCCGTTCAAAACAAATGCTCTACTAACAAGCCCTAGTCGACGGACTAATCCTCCACTTCACCCCTAATGGCCACTCCCTCAATTACCGCTCCTGCATCATCCACGGCACCGCCGAACCTGTGACTTCCGCCTCTGAAAAAAGCTACGCCATGCACCTCCTCACAAACCACATGATTCGTCGTCGCTGGTCACAGACTAATCCCGTGGCGCCCGAAGCCATGAAATCGGTGCAGGTGATTAAAGTCGTTGTGCGCAGTGCGTCGGCGAAAATCCGGACTGGGAATGTAGAGAGTTTGGAGCGGGGAGGATTGGGGGAGCGAGAAGATGTGTGGACGGGGGCGTTGCCGTTGTATGAGGTGCTGGGAAAACCGGTACAGAGTGCGTATTGTGATGATAGGAAGGTGCAGGAGGGAGTGGTGGATTGGATGGAGAGGAGAAATAGGGAGGAGAGGAGGTATGCGGAGGAAAAAGCGATACCGTTGACGTTGGGTGGTTGTAGTAAGTGATGAGTGTGTAGTATGTGATATGTAATAATAGATACCCCAAATGAAGTATATAATATAGGAATAAATTTACAAGCAGAATGATGACAGGAATTGTGGAAAGCGCGGATATTCTGGAGTTCATTTGTATCCTAAGTCATCTTACATGTTGAATTGATCACTATTAGACTTCTCAGAATCCAATCTTATGGCACCATGCACTAAATTTATAATTATTCAGTTATTGGAGAGAAATAAAAGCTTCTATAGGCTGTTGAACTTAAGTTCGTTGGGTTATGCTAATGCTATTAGACTATCAATTCTCAATTCTCAAACTCTGTGTTCTCGCTACTATTTCTCTTATTCATCACCTTCCTCTTCTTGCCAATGGCCTTCCCGTTCCTCCTCCGATTCATCTTCGTCATTGTCTTCGTCCTCTTCCACTTGAGTTTGTGCCTTTCGCCATTCTTTTGGCTTCTGTTGGAAGCGGTTGTTGGTCTTCTCTTTCCGAAACATCTTCGATCTGACTGTCGTACGCAGCAACAGATCATCCTCTTCCATGATTTCAGCCTCTTGCTGTTTTTTTCCAGGTTTGGACTTTGCATTCCCCAATTTATCTCGTTGGCCCCGTTCTCTCTGCTTTCTATTCCTTATGAGCCTTGCCTGTTCGACCTCCATCTTTTTGATTGGATCATTCCCGTTCATGATTTCAATCTCTAGTTTCTTTTGTCTTGATATTTTCGTTTTTTTTGTGCATTACTTTTGAGCCTTTTCTGTTCGAGCTTCCTCTTCTTAACTGAATCGTTCCCGTTTATGATTTCCTTATCTTGTTTTCCTCTCCGTTGTTGCTTTATCTTGACTTTTCATTTAATCGGAGCCGTTCTGTTCGTTCCTCTTCAGTCTCCTGTCTCTCGGGCAAAAGCTTCTTTCCGCCTCCACCGCCACGGGTTTCTTCTTCTGCCTCTTGGCTACCAATTTCCATTGATGAAAAGCCCGCAGTTCCCAATCTCCTGTTCTCTTCTCGTCTACGACTTAATGGATTCTGTTGGCGAGCCATTTCTTGGTACCTAGTCTCCCCATTCTCCTGCCACACGGCACGTTCTCCTTGACCAAGTCTTCCTCTTTCAGCCTGCAGGGTCCTTTCTCTCAAAAGATGGTCTATATTCACTGGCTCTATGTTGTTTCCAATAGTTTCTCCATGCCTATATGCCATCCCCACCCCCAGATTCCACCCCATCATTCTGCTTTCCGCTTCCCTCCGAGCGCGATCCATCTCATTCACTTCTATTCTCCTCTCCTCTCTCTCCCTTCTCTCCATCTCTCTTGTCTCTTCCGCATGTCTTTCAAGTTCCAATTCCATCTCCATCCCAACCAGACGCTCCGCATCCGTCGGAGACGGTAACCTTCTCGGACTACTCATACTGATCGTAACACTCGCACTTATTTCCAGAACCCTAATTAACAATTTACAACAAATACATCTGGATCTCTCCTCCTAACGCCCTAATCCCCTCGCCCTCCTCGCAAATAAACCTCGCAGTCAACTCGTCCCCGACAATTTTCGTATCTATGCGCACAATTTCTCTTCGTCCAATCTTTCCCGGTACTTGTCCCAGATTGATATACCAGTATTCACGCACCAAGTAACAAGCACTGTGCCACAAACTAAAAGTAGTACTTTCAATCTCGATAAATCTGGCCTGTCTCGTTTCCCAAGATTAACAAGTACGGATAGTAAACGATAATGAAAGAATGCAAAGATGTATTTGATGTTTTGATGTTTTTTTTACCAGCTCATCCCATGCTAGATCATATTATGGAAACAAATGAAGAGGGGGGGGGAAGAACAGACAAGCAAGATGAAATGAAAAATCGGGTAACAAGAGAAGAGCAAACACAGAAGGTGGGTGGGTGCTGGAAAAGTAATATCATGAAGGTAAAAAGCAGGAAAGAGCGAGCGAAGTATGCATCTTCGGCCATATTGAGATTGTTACTGCTATTTCGTATATGCCATGAAGAAGTTGCGGCGAGGAAAGAAGAAAAACAAGGTACATTGAAGAAAGAATGCTCGTTTTCGTATAGTACAATTCCTCGTGACAGCATAAAAGATACGCAGATTATATCATGATCTACTAGTAATACATCCCCGCAGTTTTTTTTTATACCAATTAAACATTAACACTTCCCCCTCCCCTTCATCCCTCTCACGGGGAAGGACTACCAATCCTGAATACCCTCCTCAGCGAGATCGAGGGGTTCCCCATTAGCCGCCGCTCTTGCATTACTAATTTCCCATTCAAACTCCTTAAGTGCTCTAATCTCACTCCCTACAAAAAGTCCTCCAATTAAACCATCAATAACGCCCGCTCCAAGTCCCAAACTACTCAATAGCATAAGTATAAAGGCAACGAAATTTCGAGGACTCCACCAAACAGCTACAAAACAACCTATACTTATGAATACCGAAGCGACGAAATGACCTAAACGAAGACGTCTTTGACGACGTTCTCGAAGTCGGTAGGTATGAATCATGGCGATGATTTCATCATATGTTGAGATGGGCAGGTAGGGTGGTGATGAAGAAGTTTTGAGTTGTGTATGAGCGCTGAGGAGATGAGATTCCGAGGGGGCGGTTTGGAGGTAGACACCATTAGAAACGGCGGATTTGTTTTGTATTGTTTGTTCGGTTGGTGATGCATATTTTGTATGTACCAATGTTGCTTCGACGGAGAAATGATCACTTAAAGAGCATTGATGTTTTGAATGCCGTTGCAACATACCAACACGTGCATCTTTTACTATCCATCCTCCTGCTGATGGATTGTTTTCATCGAAACATGTGTTGGCGAAAATATAGTCTAGTCGTTTCGCACGAGGATCAGGGGTATCACCTGCAATCTCAATCTCGGGACGATTTGGACCAAGACGTTTTTGTTCTCCCTTACTCCAACGCCAAGTATTTAATACGCTATCGCAAGTCGCACCGTTTTCCGATAGATTGAATTCAGCAGTGGGTATTGGACGTCTTCGAGCCTTTTCAACTTCATCAATCGCCGCACCGATAGAACAGTCAGGATGCAAGACCATCCAGACATCTCGAGCAGGCGAATGTGTGCTGATAAGTCGATGGGCGAGGGATAATGGTATCATATTGAAATCTCCTAGGCCAAGAACTAAATGGCCACGCTCTGCGGCACCTCTCATAAGTTTCGCTATTTCCCATGCTTGTGCTGTTCGGTGGCAGATATAAGAATCGTTTGGTTCTGTTTCGTATGGTGCGTGGAGCTATGTACGTTAGCTTAGCAGAGCAAAAAGCTTCAAAGTACTTGCATGTGTAGTGAAAACCTCGACAATATCTTTCGGCCCTTGCCCAAATCGTATTCTGGCACCAGCAACACCCTTCCCAACAAACCAATCGCCTCTGAAAAATGCCGTAGGCCGGCCATTGAGAGGATACCTGAACATCGAGCTCTCTTCGATTGGCCATTTGGACAAAATTGCCAACCCCCCTCCAAATATGCCACTGTGATAAAACTTTCCATAAGGCAAAATATGTTTCGTTTCCTTTCGTATGCTCTTGTAATCTTCCTGTGTCCAACACTCCTGGAGACCAACTATATGGGGTGTAGGATTTGCAGAGCCAATGGCTTGCCCAATTTCCGTAAGACGTTCATTCCGTAGGGTAGAGATAAACTTGAGACCCCAACAATTGAGGGTGATCACATTGATCTCATTAACTTGTAGTGATGGGGAGTCCATAACGATTGACGTAAGCTTTGGGGAGAGAGAAGTGGTAGAATAGAAGTCTTATATCGTGGAGATCTGCTGAGGCGGGAGCGGGAGCGGCGAAGTGCTGAAGGAATGAAATTAAAGAACTCCGTTTTGAGATTTTGACCCTTGCAGTTGCATACAATAAATTCTATCACTCTATTCTATTGAAATCAAACTCAAGTAAGCAGAAAAAGTTCGGACAATCAGTTCAATGTCTGGATTGAGTAGCTATTATGGTGTTTTGAACCATTTCCTATCAGTTCGGTCCCTTCCCTTGAATTAACCTTCATGACGTTTCTAGGCTCAACACCAAGGACTCAAAACCAGGGGTTCATGGGTCCCATCCGGTAAAACAGCCGATGCTATACAAGGGTAAGCGCACCGCGTTTAATTTCTCCATGTGCCAGCGCTTAATTAATTTGAGTCGTCATTAATGTGACAAGAGCTCGAAAGCTCGAAATAATATCCGACATCGATGAAATAGCTACAACTCCATTCAATATGGCAGAAAGACACCAAACAAAACGTCGAAGATACGACAGCGAAGTTTCTACACCGGGTTATAGTTCGCCGGATGAATTGGCAGATGATAAAGCAACCCGACCATCTGCGAGCACGCGTCGCGATTCAACACGCAGACAATCGAGACCATATTCTAGTGATGGCAGCGCCGATGAACTAGACAATACCGATCCCCGCCATCGAAGTCCACGAAGGACTCGAAGTCGTCGAAATTCAAATCAATCAAGAAGTAGATCTACCTCTGAAGATTCACATCGCTCGGCGCAATCCTCATCTACACCTTCTCATAAACCTTTAAAACTCAACTACAAATGCAAATTTATATTACGGGGACATCGCAAAGGAGTTGCGCAAGTAAGATATTCGCCCGATGGTCGATGGATAGCTAGTTGTTCTGCAGATGGCACAATTAAAATATGGGATGCGGAAACGGGAAAACATTTGCGAACAATGGAAGGTCATCTGGCAGGTGTATCGACGATTGCTTGGAGTCCGGATTCAAATACTATAGCTTCAGGATCAGATGATAAGGTCATTAGGCTTTGGGATCGAGCGACTGGTAAACCATATCCCACGCCTTTACTTGGTCATCATAATTACGTTTATTCGGTCGCTTTTTCTCCAAAGGGGAATGTAATCGCAAGTGGAAGTTATGATGAAGCAGTCTTCTTGTGGGATCTACGGGCAAGAAGGCAAATGAGAAGTTTGCCAGCGCATTCCGATCCGGTTGGTGCGGTGGATTTCATCCGAGATGGAACATTAGTATGCAGTTGTTCTACTGATGGGCTCATGTAAGTTCATTTGCTAGCCATTCATAATTTTGTATCGAAAATACTAATATTCTCTTAGTCGAGTATGGGATACAGCAACTGGTCAATGTCTTCGAACTCTCGTACACGAAGATAATGCGCCGGTAACTACAGTTCGATTCTCGCCCAACGGCCGGTACATTCTGGCGCATACACTCGATTCATGCATACGACTTTGGGACTATGTAGCTGGAACATGCAAAAAGACATATCAAGGCCACGTTAATAATAAATACTCATTGGGTGGAAGTTTTGGTTTCAGTGGTAATCAAGGATTTATCAGTTCGGGTAGTGAAGATGGAGATATTCTCTTCTGGGATGTTAGCACAAAGGAATTAATTCAGAAAGTTCATGGACATGAAGGCGTCGTTTGTTGGGTCGATACTGCTCCTGGACCAAATGGAGCAATTGCCAGTGCTGGTTTGGATGGGACAGTCCGAATATGGGTCGATGTGGGTGATGAAGATGGGTCCCCGAGACTGGATAATCTACATCTTGAATCGCAAGGCACAAATCATGTAAAGCAGGAAAATGGAGAAGATGAAGATATGGGTGGTTACAGGAATGAGGAGAGAGATGATAGAGATGAGGAAAGGCAAAGGAGATATAGCAATGATACCCCGAGAGATGATATGAGTGTGGATAGGGAGAGATCGAGAGATAGAGATATAGATAAGGAAAGGGAAAGGGAAAATGAAAGGGATAGAAGCGAGTTACGCAGTCCGGAGAAAATGGAGGAAGACTAATCAGCTCTGATAGAGAAACTTACTTTATTTTATGTGTAAAGCATCACACTGTCCTTCATCCACTTGAACCCTAACAGTAGCCTGGAACTAGATTCTCGGTAAGATTTAAAATGGAAATGTATCTTCGACCGACCTAAATGTTTACTTGCAAGATAACGTGACAGAACAACCCCTTTCCTCAGCCACCAACCCGCAGCTGTCACTCAGAAGATACAAGTAGTATTTCATCTGCGGGGAGGATTATAGTGTTTGAGCTTCGAAGCTGGAAGCTAGGAAACTGCGTATCTGTAAAAGCAATAATTCCACTCGGACTACTCTGTTACGTTACTAGGTTCCGTATTGATCCTAGATTTGTCTGATTTTTGGTAAGTGCTAATAAGTAAGAGTGAATGCCTGAAGCGCTTTCTCGGTACGTACGAAGTAATATAGTAGTGAAAGAGGTTCGGGACGCCAGCCACAAAATCGAAAATTCGGCTTTATTCCACATCACATACAGTGATTTAAGCTCAAACAGGCTGGCCATACATTATAGAGTGGTTTTGATGGGCTAAAGGCTCGACTGTATAATCATAGGTTCTAAAGTCGAAAGCACATAAGCGAAGAAGTACCAAACAAAAACGTGAAATGGAACTCAAGAAGTGTGCCCTCTCAGCCCCAAGTGGACCCCCTGTTAAAGAATTCAGGCTCTATATGCATCGCACACCTTCTATCATGCGATTATGTTCAGCAAACATGCAAAACCACATGCCTTGTGCCCGAAACTGGTGATTGAGCCTGTGCCAATATCGATGTCAGTATAAGTATCTGAGTGATGGGCACAATGATCTTTATGAGGTCTCAAGTCTGATATGGGAATCCTGAGATAGACATAAGGTAGAGTAGAAGTGGGAAATTGTGTGAGAAGAGGGAGACTTGGGCGCTTCAAAATCTATACGTAGCGTATCACATGATTTCATATCATCCAACCAGTATCCTCCCCCAAGAACTGTGACTTATAGGACAGATCAATCCAACGCTCACGATAATGGTGTCTTTTCCAACGTATACATTCTACAAATTCACTGTAGCTGCTCGATTCACCCAGATTCGTCCTGTTCAAGAATCAATCTCGCATTTAAGAAATCCTGCCATGCATGCTAGCCCTGTTTTACGGTACATCCCTCATTCTAGGCGAGATACGACTGCGCCGTACTTGCATCGATGTTGATATATATATACATCGTCTTTGCAGGTTCTAAAATCTTTCAATTGCTTCTTCGATACAACACACAGAAAGATTTATAGGCATAACATCTTCACACACCATCTACATAATACCCAGTCTCTAGAATATCATCTCCCATTCGACTAACAATTGGCCCCAAAGTTCAAGTCGCCACTTCCACAAAAAATAAAATACCTATCGACAAATCTTCATAAAGTCGCCATCATGAACTCAACGCCTCAGCAAGAATCAAAAGCCCTCATCGAGTTCAGGCCATTCTCACGCTTACCATTCGAACTCCAAGCCCGAATTCTCAAAGAAGCACAACCTGGTCCGGTGTTCATCGATTTGTTTTTATTTATCCATGTAGAGGGAAATCATAGAGCATTTAAAATTACTCCTCCTACATATCATGAGCTGAATAGTTTACTACTAGCTTGCAGAGAATCATACGCAGAGATCTTTCGCAGATTTCAAAGATTTGAAGTTATGACCCGCTTTTGTTTGACGACTATGTGTGCAAGCGCAGCTACTTTCGGCCTCACACCGATATTCTTCTGGTCGAAGCCACAATGATGTTGCAGTTATATGACATGGGCGGAAGTTTCTCTATAGAGAGTATCACACAGTTGGCGTTGAACAATATAATTCTAGAATCGTGGTATTGTCCTCGTACGATCTTGAGCGCCAGAATGAACAACGCAGCCAAGCTATACACGTTCTTGAGTAACCATTGTCCGGCTCTCTCAAAACTGTGGCTCATAGTTAAGACGGAAACTTCAGGCATAGAGTATCCATCAAGCAAGCATCTACTTCGCATGCTGGATATTTCAGATGGATTGATGGATTGATGGATCTTGATTTGCGCGTAAAGTACGCCCCGGGTCTACGCGACCGACAAAAGCACCTGCAAAGAATGTACTTTCGGCTACAAATGAAAGACATCAAAGGAGACGCGGACATGATTGCTGGAGACTTCAGTCGGTTTTTGAATACGAAAGAAAGTGATCCCTGGCCCACACCCGGAGAGGCAACTCTAAAATACTGGAAAACTCGCAGGCCTGTAACGGCTCTGATGTGCTTAATCACTAAAGATGAAAGTGGCAGGGATATTTATTCATGCACGCTCGAACAAAGTGGTACATCACCCTGGCTTTGGGTGCCCACCTTGAACGTCAACATTGCATGCCATCAGGACGGAACCCCTGTGCATAAATACAAAGGGCTGACTCAAATGTTTGATGGTGAACCGTGGTAGAGCCGCTCAATATTTGAGGACTATCGACGACAGAATTTCTCAGCTGGGAATAGGGGAAGGATGCAACAATGTGAGAATTGAAAGACCATAAATTTAAGGGCGGAAAACTGACTAGATGAACAAAGCACCTAGTTAGACAATTTCACATAATAAAATGTTTCTTCACATAATTTCTTCTCTAAAAGCTTTCACTCTTAGTGAAATGAGTCTTGATTTCGGAGCTCTAGTATCCTATTTCAGTCGTTTTTAACTCTACTGACGAGTGGCATACATTCAACATATCAAAGTGTTCGAAATCTAGAAGCTGGCTTCGCTTTTTATTTGAACCCCCATTCTGTCCATCAATGACCCACAGCCCTAGATCCATCATGATACTCAGAACTTTCCCGGGTTATCACCTCTAAACTTTGGTAAAGAAGAAGTATATCTTGTATGCCTTGGGATTAGTAAGTGTTTTCACAAGGTTGACTTCCTAGGTTTTACTAGATAGCACTAACTTATCCGTTGAAAGTCCTAATTTTGGAATAAATGCGCTAAGCATCTACAATTCTATTTGTTCTCTGCAACCACACATTGATACCTAGTTAGAACTTCTACCAAGCGAGGTGAATAACCTCTGGTGACAGATGCAACTCTCGAACCATCTTATTCCTCTAGAATGATTATTCACTAGCTTGCCCTACTCCACTCACCCATGTGCCACGAATTCACTACTATACATTAAATTTCGTTAAATTAACGAAACCGGTACAGCTACTGCAGTTCTTATCAGTACCTGATTCTTACCATACGCAATTCTTCTACATCTTCCATCATCGAGATTACTTGAGACTTGCTGTATTTGACCTCAACAGCATCGTATCGCTTCGTACGCACAGTTTGCCATTTCAACAAATTATCCATCGCAAGGACAGATACCTCCCTCTTCTAACTTGCCATATCTGAAATATACACACAACAACATGGCCGACAACATCTCAACGACAGCATGTTCAAAAGCAGCATCAGAAAAATTCGACGAGTTCCCATTGTTTTCCTCGTTCCCGGTCGAAATCCAGTGCCGGATCTTCAAAAAAGCCTTTCCAGACCCAGAATTGATATATTGGGACTTTGACATCCGATTACCGCATGAGAAGAGAATGCTGATGTTTTCTTTGACAAAAACAAACATCACGCATTACTCTCTCTCTTGCTTGCATGCAAGAACTCACATGCAGAGGTCTTCCGGAATTACGAGAAAATCGAGATGAAATTCCCAACCTCCACGACCTTCCAGAGTTGCAGTCATTCTGATAGCTACAGATATCTTCGAATGACTGTCGATACTCTCTCAATGAGCTTTACCAGCTTCATATCATTGGATATGGTGGGAGGACGCATGACGCTAGATAACATCACACATCTTGCTTTGTACGTTGATTTTTAGTATCAATCAGATCAATTATATATGCATATTCTAGCCAAGTTCTATATCTCACTCAGAATCCACTGTCCAGCTTTGAACACATTGTATTTCGTTATTGATTACGGTGTGGGTCCAGCTACTTGGACCAATCTCGAATACAGGCAACTCGTTGATATTAGTGAAGGCTGTATGGATCTAGATTGTGATTTTCCGAGATTGAAACAATCCTTGAATGAGGAATTTCGATATTGACCTAATCGGGGACAGCGCCCAGACTTAAACGATGCACTGGAAAGTCTTAAAGGAATCGACATGGGTTGCAAACAACTATTGAAGAACTTCGATCGCTTTATAAATACCACAGAGAAAGACACGTGGGATAAGCCTGGAGAGGAAACATTAAAGTACTGGAAAAACATCAGACCGACTCCAGTGTTACTGATGAGATGCCGAGACCATTTTCAGGCACGTCCTTATTCTTGCACTTCCGAGTATCCCGAACTATATCCAAGAATGGATGAGATTGATCTGGGAGTCCGCAAGGATGGAACGCCACTGCACAAGTATACAGGTTTGAGGCAAATCTTTGAAGGGGAACCGTGGTAGACGGAGGAAGGCTTGACAAATGACAAATTTGGCAAACAAGTACTTGATATGGTTTAATACAAAGACACCTCGTTGTCATGAAACAAGAGGAAGCAGAGGAACTACTGATTCCGGTAGACGATGCTAGTGTAGTCCAATAGGTCTTGCACATGGGGTTTGTATTTCAATAACATGGGAAACTAAGACTAGCCTCAGCTTATGTCAATAGGCTAGTCAGAGTAGCAATACGTTCTTTATTAAAAACCCTCTTAAATCTTTAACTATATAGTGATGAGTCATGCCAATAATGCTAATAGTGAAAATGCAAAGCAAAATCAGAGATCTACCACGAAGACCTAGCCGAGTATCTAGCTATATACATGTAGGATTACTCCAGAGTCTAGATCCCTGTGAAACTATGCCTTAAACTCAAAGAGCTCAATTAACACCTTCTCACATATAATTGCAAAGAGGCCTTTTATATATGGGATATGATCTAATGACCTTCAAGATTGATTCGCTTGTCATGACATAGTCTCCTGCACTCATGGACAAATTAGGAACACTGGAATCAAAATGACATTAGATCAAGAAAAAAGTTGTTCTTTACACTCTACATCTCTTAGTAGAGGCCAGATGTCAATTCCCTAAAAAATATACGGACTAGAAAGATTTCGGGGTGGGCAAACTTGGGGTTCCAAGTCATGCATAATGTGTGTCACGGTGACATCTATTTTCACAACAACAAACTGACCTACAACTGAGTAAAAGAAATTCAATAAATCTGCAGCCTCTAACACATATAAATAGTCAGAAAAACCAAGATAATCAGTTAAAAAATCAGTGTTGTGGCAGCTTTCATAATCTTCTCAGATGAAGGAGTTGGGCGGGCAAGACGAAAAAAGTTGAAGTTGAATAAAGTTGAATGAAGTTGCATAACCAAAATTCGAACCCGAAAACCAAAAAAAATGCTGTTTTTTCAATAATGGCAGAGTAGTTGATTAAACAACTTTTCAGATATGCAACAAATCTTTTGTGATTCTGTGGATGTCACATGAAGAATATGTGACTGGGGACGGTAATTAGATGGGGGAACTTCGGCCGGGCAGAGGGTTGGTGGCTCGAGCTTGGGGTTTCGTGGGCGTTGATGGATAGGATGGTTGGAGGTAGGTTTAGGATGTTCTGGGTTTGGTGTGGTGTGAGAGTGTATGTTTTTTGCTATGATGGGATGGAATGGGATGGAGGGAGTTGCTTTGTTGCGAGAATTTATTAGGTGAGGAGTTGGCAGGAAGTGGCATGATTTTCAGGTTTTTGTTTGATGTATTTGATTCAAAAACATGTCAATGAAGTCTAGAAGCAAGCATTCTTTATGGTAGACTAGAATACGACGAACATTTTGCTATCAAATTTTAACTTTTAAAATCCTGTGTATATCTGGATCTGAGCTGCGTAAGTTGTCAAATTGGTCTGAGAGACTGCTTGATTCGGGCTAGAAGGATCTAGCGAGGTTTGTTTGGTGAAAGCCTACACTGGATGCTATCTATTGATATTTTGGCAACGATCTGCTAGTGGAACGGTCACCATATCAAACTTTGAGATCAATATTCTGATCAATCCGCTTGTAATTTGACATGAGCAGACATCATGGCTCTCTTCCCAACTGGATTCCACCAACATTCCCGGGTCTGACCTCTCTCTATTTCAATAACAAGAACGTTTTAGATGCATATATTCCGTATTCTACGACCCCGAGGTTCAAATACAATACTTAAAAGCAACACAAATTCTCCACTGGTTCATTTAGACATCTCACAAAGGACCAGAAGCAGCACACAAAAAGCTCCTTTCCTCTCCAATTCTATCACCATTTTCTCGAACTGAAAGTCATGGCTTAGTGATATTCGACTATCTAGCAAACAGAACTTTATGATGGCATCTTTGAGGAAAGGAGCTTTCACCTGTGAAATACTTGATTCTAACATCTAGCTTTCACTTCTGAATTCCTGTTATATGCAAGGAGCCTGTAGCAAAATGAAACTTATATTTTATTATGCTTGTTGCGCTCACCGAGAGACAAATGTTTTCATGATTAGGGAGGTTGCAGATCTTATAGAAAAGGTGGTGGCTCTGGCTAATTGTAGAGTTTGAGGTATAATGAGAGGTGAATTGTGAGAAGGAGTTGGGAGAAGCATTGAGGTGAGCAGGCTGTTATGAACTGACTTTCTAGGAAGGTATATTTGCGTTGAAAAACTATGAGATTGGTGTAGGTTTGGGTGGGACGAGCTTCATTAGGCTATCAAAAACAGGGAGGATGTTCGAGAGTCTGTTGATGGGGGCCATGGTAAGAACTCTGGGCTGAGTGCTTGACTGGGGTATATTTTAGTTCTTTGGTCAGCTAACATACATCATCAATGCACCGTTGTACATGAATATCTACCTCTAGACCAATCGAAACCCTTATCAGAAGTTGAAATGATTTGTTTCCAACTCATATCTTCCATATTTCAAGTTTCAAACATAAACGAACTTTGAAGAGTGATGAGATGTAGTTGATTATGCTGACAAACAAACGTGACAACATCAACATCGGAACGTCGGGATCTTCCCAATCTGTCTTAGTGTCTTAACCTCCACACACTAAGCCATGCCACTCGAACTTGTGCAGTCCCTTTCTTGATATTGATTACTTTCTCAACTTGATACCCGACTTTCCTGATATCAACATTCAACCTTCAATTCTTGGTCCTTGATAGATATCGCACACTTTTTGTTATATTTGTTTCCGGTTTATGACCTTGTTAAATCTACAACAATTCATACTATTTGCTTGATACTAAGTTAATAGTGTTGCCTAAAGCTGCTGTCTTCATCACATTTTCTGAATTCGTTGAACTTGGTCGGATATTGTATGGTCTTCTTTAATATTGAGATCAAGCATTATCCATTGGCGACTTCAACCCTTTGGATTACTTCAGTGTTATAAGTACTCTGATTCTTCGAGGTTGCTTCGATCTTCCAAAACCAACATGACTCCTCCCACTCCCACCAGTGATGATCCTTTTAACAACAAGAGATATATTGGAATGAAGAGTATCTGGGTAAGATAATGAATAATCTGATGCCAAGAGTTCTTCCTAATCATACTATATAGAGTAACGTAAAGAAAGGCGCAGTCGGACAGGATCCAAATCAAAAAAATTGGGCGGCTCAACAAATCAAATTGGATTCAAGTTTCGCGGCACTACCACCTCCATCTCGAGACTCAATATCAGCTTCCAAAAACTCATGTTTCTCTGATCTTACCAACTATATCCCTGCAGGATCAATTCGAATACATAAGCACGGGTGTTCGCTCTTGACGGAAGAAGTTTTTACGTGTCGAAGTTGGCATGCTTTTTACCTTCCTTCCGATATCACCAACTTCCAACAAAGTATCTTGTATCTACCAAATACTGTACAAGGTCAATTGCTTCGTTCCGCTGCCCTTGCTGAGTACACTGGAATACACAATGCTGGTTGGATCAGAATGGAGTTCAAGGCAAAAGACAAGAATACTGGTCAAGTAAGGGTCTATATACTACCAGATGATATTGGAAATGCTGTATTAGATCGGTAAGTGTTTATTGGATACTGCATTGGTTCCAGACTCGTGCTAATTTCTTTCAGTTCGATGAAGCAACTTCGTAAGGGCATGGAGGCCTTACTAGACAAGTTAGACGTTTCAAATGCGGCTTGGCAAGGAACATGGTCAGATGACACACCAATTCAGCACATCAACTCTGAGTTGGATGACAAAGAATTTACAGATGTCGTCTCGCTCTTTGACATGTTTAACAATCTACCATCTCCAAAACCAGACCCAGGGGTGATCGTTGGAGATCGTTATGTACAAGATGCGATGAGATCTCTCCTGACAGGTAATGTCCAGGGGCTGAATCCAGATACTCAAATGCATCCATATCAGTAAGTAGCCAGCTCACAAGTTCTCCTACCTTCCGCCGTCCCCCCCTACTTAGTTGTGCGTTACCATTTCAAGCAAATCTTCTTTTGAACTCGATTGTAGCATGGCTATGTCCTGATCTTATCTTTATCTCATCCCTCACTCCGAAGCAGCAAGGACTAACTTATCAATCATTAACAGATGTCAAACGGCTGCTATGATGTTGCAGCGGGAAACACAGCCAGGATACATTATGGATCCACGTCTTCGAAGAATACAAGATCAGTATGGACAGAGCTTTTACTGTGATTTGAGTGCGAACGTTTGTTTGAGGGAGCCACGCCTTTACGAAGCTCCAAGGGGTGGAATATGCGCAGAAGATATGGGTCTAGGAAAGACTCTAATCTGCTTAGCTCTGATCCTATCAACAAAATATTTGAGACCTCAAATGCCAGATGAGCACTCCATTGACTCTATTCCCACGCGAAAAGAGACGGGTTCTCTTCTCGATATGTGCGCTTCGACCGTCGGCAGACAAGGAATTCCGTGGGAGATAGTCCTTGGAAAGATGGAGTCCGAAGGAGAACTTGGATTCAGCCAAATGCATGCCGCCTTAACTAGAGGAATTGGCTACTATTGGTATGAGCCTGACCCACCAGCTCGCGAGACACGTCGTCCAATAGCCTCAACTAAGAAGAAGATTTGGCTCGCAAAGTCTACACTTGTAGTTGTTCCACCCAACTTGGTGCACCAATGGATACAAGAGATCGAGAAACATACCACCAGCTTGAGTTATTTGGTTATAAATGATATGAAAATTCAAGTACCTGCCGCCCATGAGTTGGCAAAGTACGACATCATTTTATTTGGCAGAAGGAGATTTGAAAGGGAGGCTACAGAGGAGACTTTGACATGCCCACAGAGCACCATTACCTGCGAGCACTGTTTTGGAAGGCCGGAAGCTTTTAACTGCGCTTGCGAGATATCTACAGAAAATGCACCGGCAGAAGCCTTTAAATATCGTTCTCCACTTCGAGATCTCCATTTCAAGCGCCTGATCACTGATGAAGGACATGGCTTCGGGAATGTAACGAAAAGCGGACAGTCAAATGCGATAATCATGGTTGACTTCTTGCACCTTGATGCGCGTTGGATTATTTCTGGAACTCCGACGAACGGGCTTCATGGAAAAGACGACGAATTTTCGAGGGCTTGTGAGCTCAGAAATAATGACACGAAGTTTTTCGGTCCAGAAAATGCCAAGACGCCCCTAGAGAAAAGCTGCACTAACTCAAAAGGAGTGTCGATTATGCAAGAGACTAAGGACCTTGAGAAGCTTGGAAATATATTGAAGTCATATCTTAAAGCTCGACCATGGGCAAACACGGCTGTGGTAGGTGATCAAGCATCTTGGCTAGATCTAGTCATCAAACCACGATATAATCAACAGATCCATGGCGATCCGGGAATTCTTAAGTCTACTTTGAAAAGTATGATCATCCGACATACAGCAAGAGACATTACGGGTCAACTTAGACTTCCCCCATTAAACAAGAAAATCGTTTCCCTCGAAGGATGTTTTCAGGATAAGTTGTCGTTGAATATATTTTCGATGATGATTACCATAAATGCTGTTACCTCGGAAAGAGAAGGTGTAGACTATTTCTTCCATCCGAAAAATAGGAGAGCGCTTCTTACTTTGTTTTCAAACTTACGACAAGCTTCTTTCACTTGGTCAGGTTACACCAAGGCAATGATTGAAAACTCGCTTCAAACCGCAGAGAAGTTCCTTGCAAAGGATGACATCAATCCTGAAGACAAAAAGCTTTTGCAAGAAGCGATTCGAGCTGGAAAGCTAGCCCTTTCGAATGGCATATTCACAGCCGTTAGTCAACTACATGAAATGGCCATGTATGTACAGAATCCTCTACCGGAAGAAATCAGGCGTGCGTGGGCACTTGACTACCATGATGGGAATCCAACCTTGATGGGCGCTAGTATGATATGTGCTGCCAAAGAGGTGTTTTATACGTATCGTCGTGGTAGCCTCGTCGATCCATCCGAATCTGTCTTTGATACAACTAAACTCACCAACTTTGGAGAGAATTTGATGCGCAGGATTGCAGTAAACGCTGATATAGACCATGTCGAATTCAGAACAGCACAAGCACACTTTACAGATCACAGACCGAGTGCAAGGCCCGAAATCTCAACTTCAGTGAAGAACCCCATGTGGAGAGAGTCTACTATCATATCCACAGCTTCATCTAAACTCTCATATCTCATGGACCAGATTTTCCTTCACCATGAAAATGAGAAGATAATTGTATTTTACGAGGCCGAACACGTGGGATATTACATTGCGCAGGCATTGAAATGTGTAAACATCGAGCATTTAGTATACACCAAGAGAGATTCAACCTCTGAGCGTTCAAAATGTGTTGTAAAGTTCAACTCCGTCGCTGGATTCCGTGTTATGCTCATGGATGTGAATCAAGCCGCGTTTGGTTTGGATATGAGCGCAGCATCAAGAATATACTTCGTCAACCCAGTATTCTCACCACAAGTTGAGGCACAAGCTATCAAGAGATCTCACCGCATCGGTCAGCTCCGCCCTGTACACGTCGAGACTTTGGTTTTGAACGGAAGTATTGAGGAGGTGATCTTGACAAGACGAAGCACAATGAACGGCGAAGAGCACGCGCATCTGAAGAATATCCTCGACGACCGAAAGATATATGACTGGATCAAAAATGTTCGATTCTACCCTATTGCGAGTAGTGAATTACCAGGTCCAGAACAATTTGCTCCTCTTTCTTACCCGCAACATGCGTTTGAAAAGCGTAACAGCTCTCTGATTGATGCATATAAGGATGTGGTCCCTACGACGGAATCAGGAACTCTTGAGCCCGTTCCAGCCCAATTGACGGAAAGCAGACACTCAGTTTCAGGCGGTGAAACTACTCGTAATGTGGTTCGATTAGGCAATTTAAGCCATACCTTAGGGTATGAGATTTCAAATTTCATTCTTGCAACTTATAAGAGAGGACTTCGGGAGCGGATTCATGAACAAGAACTGGGACTAGGTCGCTGGATTGATGGTTTAATGCTTTCGCATCAGATTGTTAATGCCTCTACTAGTGGTGAGGCTGGATCATCCTATTCTGCTCGCGGCGTTGGCTTTGCTACGAGAAGTCAATCCGGATTAACTACAGAGACCGGACAGCCTCTTCTCGAAGATGAGGAAACAGATGAGAATGATCAAAAGAACGAAGAACATCATCCAGAATCTCTCCGCACAAAGCCCATCAAGACAAGATCGGCTGGAAATGATCGACATAATGAGTTTACCCCATCGGAAGTCTCGAGAGAATTGGCTGAGACAGAAGTACAAGAAGATGGCAAAGAGGAAACCGAAAAATATAAAGAAGAGCAAGGCGAAGAGCGTGGGACCATGCAAGGAATTGAGGCGAAATACACGTCAAATCATTCACGAAGACATGAAACCCAGAGCCATAGCCCTGCTCAAACACTCAACTTAGAGGATAGAATAAAAGAAATGGTGGAAAAAACAGCTATCATACAACGCAAGGCTACTCAGCCCAGTGCTAGTATATTCGGTGGTATTGGACCATCTGCTCCTGCACCATCAGTTTGGGAAACCCTAGAATTTGGACAAATTACCAGTGAAAAAACAACGAGTGCACCATCGAATACTTCAATGAAAATGAATGAACCTCCAAATGAGGAACTGGCGGCGGAGAAGGCAGAACCCTTCGAAAATGAAAAAGATGAAGACATGGAGGACAAAGAGGTTGCAGATGATGCGGAAGATGAGGCTACAAATGCGGAGTCCGATGCTTCCCAGGGAAACTTGTATGATGCATAAGAGCAGCCAGCCATGATGTAGAGGACTTGATTTTAATGTGGCATGGTTTGGTGAACGCATGTGGGTAGAGGTGATATGGTAAAACGTCATAAAAACGCGGGTCTGCGCGATAGTTATGATATCTAGGCTACTGTCTGGATTGATCTCAACAGTTCAGATGGGAGAAAGAATAGTAATGCATATATGATGCGAGCGATAAAACAAAACTTGATGTTTTGAGTAATGAGATAATGATATTTGTTAGAGATCCAATACAGAAAATTACAAAATAGATTCAGAATAATTTCATTTCATTTTGCTAAAAGTGATATCATTTTATTTCTACTCAAGAATATTGTTTAAAAGTGACGTGTAGGTATGATGAGGGAATTGTTTGGAATAATAAGAGTGTAGACTACAAATATAGGTGAGGAAATGGTAGATATCTATACCCACAGTCTACTTGTATATGGATGTGTAACGTAATAACGTGCTTATGAGACGACCCAGCAAGTGTCTGAAGTGAAATTGGAGGAGGGAGCTAAATCGATGATAGACACAGAGACGGGGGTGGCTGGCAAAGTCTTGAATCGAGTAGCGACTTGTGGGTAGGTTCCGGATCAGATTTAATGATGCTAATGGATTGGAGGAATATTTTGTTAGAGTGGGTGTTTAGAATGATCATTTGAAATTATTTTTGCATGGATATTATACAATACAATGCATCTCTCCCGGTTTAAAACTATACAGTATCGAAATCTCACATCTCCCCTTGCTTCTTTCTCCCTATCTTCGCTCTTCCCCACTCTCCTCCTTATTTCCCCCATTCCTACCCATTACCCCTACCGTCTAGCAATCTCCCTCCCATCAACCCAATTGGCAACCCAATTCACCACCACCATAACCCTCCTCCTCCATCCCCTCGTCCACGCAATACTCCCACTCCTCCACGCCAACCAGGCCGACGCCCCCGTCCAATCTTTCTTTCCCTGTATGACCCCATCACCTCGTCCTATATACGCTACTAAATCTTTCTGTTCGTAACTAAATGGTTTGCCCAGCTCTTCTGGATTTCCCAAGAGGTGTTGTTTCAGCCATTTTGCTTTCTGCACCGCAACTTCCGCCGTAGTCGGTAATTCGTTATTGAGGATATCAGCTGCGTCCCCGAGCGCGTAGACATTCTCGATAATATCTGCGCCTGCTCCTTCTACACCGTCAGAATCCGGCTTGAGGACTCTCAGCCATTTATCCGTGAGAATTCTCTGTAATCCTTCGCTCTTTCTGCACTTCAAATCTTCGACGAGTTTTCCCGCTGTGTTGCCTACCGCCCATACTACTACTCCGAATGGAACCTCACCTTCTTCCTTGACGGCCATACTATGTCTTTTTATTTCTTCGATGTGTTTTCCCGTTTTCACTTTGACGCATCCTCTGTTTTCGAATTTTTCCATGGCGTACTCGCTGAGTTTTTCGTCGAATTGTCCAAGTAGCCGATCTGCAACGTCGTAGATACTAATCGTGCACAATCCTTTTAGTCTTGGATATACTGCTCCAAGATGTTCTTGAATCAATTCGTCAATTTCAGCCGCCAATTCGATACCGGTGGGTCCGCCTCCAACAATGGCGAAATGTAACATGTCCCTTTTTTCTTGCTCGAGTATCGTAGGTAAAGAAGCTCGTTCCAAACAATCCAATATTCCTTCTCTCAGTCTCCTCGCATCCGGTACTGTTTTCATAAATAAAGCAAATTCCTTCACTCCCGGTGTTCCAAAAGTATTTGTTTCGCATCCGGGAGCTAAGATTAATTTATCATATTTCACATCGAAATGCGCTTCATCGTCTTTGATATCACTATAAGTTGGGGAATCCAGTGATTCGCCACTCACGCCACTTCCTCCAATACAAGCTTTACATTTGATGGTTTGCGATTTGAAATCAACAGATGTGACTAGAGCTTGATATTTTTCGAACTTGGAATCTCGCCGACGAACGGGTTCTTCGGCGAGACGGAAATCGAAGATAGAGCAAGCGGCTGAAGCGAGGAGGGGAGTGAGAGCCATGGTTCGTGAGGGGGAAATGGCAATTATGTTGTACGGAGATGCTGAGGAAGTGGTGGCGGAAAGCTCTTGAGCGAGAGTCCAGCCGGCCCAGCCGGTGCCGATGATGGCTATGGTTGGTTTTTGGGGGTGGGATTGAGGGTGTGGCGAGGAGTTTTCATTTGTAAATGTTGAAGGAGGACGGGATATTGATGTTTTGGAGCCATTGCTTCTCGTAGTTGGGGTCATGCTGAAATGAGATTTTTGATTGATGATGGCGGGGTAGAGATAGGGTTTCGAAACTCTATTTGGTATGGTTTTGGATTTGATCGAAATCCTTCCAGGGTTTGGAGTAACAAAAGTGCAAAGATTTCGAGTACTAACTCTAAACTTTCCTTCCAGAAAACGACTTTTATACATCCCCAAATATAAATTATACAATGTAGAGAAAACAGGGAAAGAGAATGTTTATCAATACAATGGATACTCGGGGAAGTATTGTACCTACATGGTCCTCAACTTACATTTTACCAGTATTTTGCATAGCTTGGTACGCGGTAGTTCCATGTACTGACGGCATTGATATCTTTTAGCGTATGTGGGATCCATAACTGTCGTGATCTAGATCCAGTAGATTGATCGAAGATTCCATGGAATTGTGGTCTTTAATGGGAATTCACAATTAGCAAAACGTATCAACAATTGCCTACCTAACATATGACAGAAATCTTAGAATTTCGCTGCTGTCTGTGGAGAAGGATTGTCGTGTCGATATTTATCAGAACATTCCGAGATACAAATTTTGAAAATCGGTATTCGGAGTCCATCAATCATGACGTAGAAGAGTGGAGGTCGGTCTGGACAAAGTAAAGTCCAACCGCGTGACACGTGACTCGCCTCCACATAAGCTTAACCGAGAATAGCCAACGATGCCCCGTGATTTAGTCTCTGAGATTGTGTATTTTGTTGCACGTCTGATTTAAACTACATTTTTAAAGTGAGATTTAGGGTATAAGTCAGAGTGTCGAAGCTTAAGACTTTGAAGCTTGACAAGATATTGATGGGGGTTTCCTGTTTCTCTTCTCTTTACACGTGATCTTCCGCTGAATTTGCTGAATGGGAACTACTTCGCTCGAGTGAGTGAGTAGTATTATTTCTCCATGTTTCTCGAACAAGGAGACTTCATGATAAGGATAATGTATGATCACTAATCTTGGTAAAGAACTCAAGTATGTACTGGAAACTTTATGGATATATGATGCTTCACACGATGGGAACGGAGGAAAAACAAAACGGCTTGTAACGTTGTGGCTCTGCTCGAACAAAAAGAACGAGAATTATCGTTCAATTGCAATTGTTGAGAGATTCTTGCAACCACGTCAAGGACGGGAGGGCTACTACTCACGAGGGAGATCTTGCATGATAGGAATATCACCATTTCACTATTTGACGCATTGAATTCCTAAATTGGATATGCTGATAAATTTTATATTGCAAGACTTATTACCCCATCATATTTCCTGAGAGTTTCTCTGTCAAAAAATCCGCCAGCTCATTCCATCACCTCTTCTGAATCTACCATGGAGCACCGTCAAATATCTGCGCCAATCCTTTATACTTATCCACGATAGTACCATCAGCATGAGCCGGCAACCAAGCTAGCACTGAAGGTATATACATTCGAGGAAGAGGTAAAACTGAAGATTCATCTTGGGTATCTGCATAGAACCAGCCCACCAGGCCCACAATTGGTTCTCTAGTCTTCCAAAAATTCACAACGTCTCTATCCCGAGCAGTATTCTGAACGATAGCTTTCCTGTATTGCTTCCAATCTCTCATCACATATTTAGCATCCTCTTGAAGACTCATCCTCGCTGATATTTCCCATTCTCCTTCCGCCTTGTATTCCGTTTCCATACCAGTAAAGTCTTGAATGAAGAAATCGCTGTCCATATCAAGGATCCGTAATTCCAATTTTTGGCTTTGAACGGGTGATTCGTTAAAATGGAAATAATTGCGACCGTCAAGGAGAAAATAAACTTTAGAGAGTGCCGGGCAATGTAGACTGATAATCTTGAAAAAAATGTGGAGACGATGAAGCTCGTAATTTACACCAAGCATGCTTCCGGGAAGCTCCCAGCTCATGCCATCAAGGGAGGCATTTTGCAGCGCTAGATACTTGATATTGGACATCAAAATAGTACCACCGTAGCTGTATAAGGTGAAGACATTAGCAGCATCCAGCATGAGGATATCTTTATCTACTCTCATATAAGTATAACCTCTCGTGTTAGGCTTCGTAGATGCTTTCAAACGGTTTACGACTTCGTAATCACGAATATGCGGAGGAATCCCCAGCACTGGGTTCGAAATCGTAAAAGGATTCTTCGTTCCCAGACGTGTGATTACGATATCCTTAACATTTCGATATACCTCGGCGTTTGAAATAGCACAGGCTTTAAGTAATGGGAGCATGCTGGGATTTGTGGGTATGGAAACCTCCAGCTGTCGAATTATTTTTCGCGCACCGTGATCGCGGGTTTCAGTAATTTTGAAAGCCAGATTAATGACCTGGGGGCTTGGTAACGCCTCCCTGAAGATCGCGCATTGAACTTCTGTTGGAAGGAGGCTGAACTTCTCAAAAATTCCATCGCGTGGATCTCGATTATCTTGATACCCCTCTTCCCATGGGTTTAAAGGAGGACAGTCTTTGCACATGGTGTGGTGCAAAGAATGAGTTGTCAACGTGATCGGTATGTTCATTCCTATGCGACAGCTTTGGGACGTGTTGGGAGTTGAGTTTGTAATTCCGAGAGATAAAGTGATGGATTACAGAAGGTTTGTATCGTTACTGATATAGTAAAATGTGAACGGTACGGTGGAGAAAGATGGTTGTACCAGCTTCATACTTCAAGCCTCATTATTTACATAATTGGTAGCGGGTAGAGCGCTCTGTACGGTTCGCTTAAATGAATAGGAGAATATTGGTGTCAGGCCGTATTTGACCATCAAAAACAACAAGTTGACAAAAGATCAACACTGATTTCATTTTCATGATACCGTAGATTTAGCTACAAAGTTCATTTGCAAGACTAGCTAATTATTATCCAATTGGCACACCACACTGCTCATTCTACGGTGCAGCAAGGTTTAAGTAGATATGAATGATTTGATGAATTTCTGAATAATCATGTTCACAGTAGATGAAACTCATTGCCCAAATATCAAAAGAGTTAGTATTGTTGTATCATTTTTCAGGTAATCTTCCATCAATCAGTATGCCATTGGCAGATTTATCGACATTGATGAGAATCTTCTGAAGCTCAAGCTCCGGTATCCGGTCAGGACACAAATACAAAATCCAGAAGCCAATATGTACTGGATAACAAAATCAATAATGGACACCTCGTCTAGGCTTATGTCTGAGATTGATGCAGTCTACAAGAAGATGGGCAGAAAAAGTACGGCATTCTGGAAGAATGTTCAGGTGGTCTCTGTCCTAGACTGCGGGTCACAAAATCCATTTGATGAATCCGAGCTCTACATTCCGCATCTAGATGCCTATGTATACTCCAATAATGATGGGACCCTTCAAACTACAAATTTTGAGCGGAACAGATGGGACACTCTCCATTGTTCGGAACCTAATTAGTGTTTGATAGATGGTGATGCATAGATGATGTTGAGGGTTGAGTGGGAATAAAAAATACTATTTTCTTACCTTTTGTTTGGTAAAAATTCTCAAGGAAATGAGGGTTGGTAAACATGCATGAGAATACACAAAATATAACTACGTCTACTAAGCTAGCTCAAGTGAGGTGAATCAAATTGATCTTAAGAAAAACGACAAATTAACAGAATGGATGCTATTCGTCTTTCAACTGATGAACAAAGGATAGATTCTCATTTACACTCTTCACTTCACACAATGGAGTGAATTTTACAAACCACAGACATACTGGGTATTGGCTCTTTTGTATGGAAGACATAAAATTATTGTTATCTTCATGTTGTCATCCGAAGATTCACCCAAAGAAATAACCGTATCTACCCGAAGTTTCCTTGATGTCAGTTCGGAACTCGGCTCTACTTATATAGCTAGCCTTGTGCTCAAGAATTGTTTATACACTCTCGAAGTCTTTATAGGTTTCAATTTTACTTTTCAATCCATTCAGGTCACACCACAAAAGTGGTAATCTTCTTCAACAGATTATCCACGTCGATTCTCTTGATGGGATAATGAGTTTTTCTCTATTGTGACAACCTTCAATACTTGAATACTTCAATACTAAGAACTCGAATGTGCGACAAACAATACACCATAGCAACAATGTCAACAATATTGTCTGAAAGTGACACATCTGATTCAGAATCTTCAAGCTTGTATGAAGAGTCTTCCACAGAGGATTATGAAGGTAAAAATATTTCCAAAAGTTCTTTTTTGTAAATTTCCTAACAGAATATAGAAGTAGACAAACTATCAACAAGTTTACCAGCAGTTGAGAGCCATAGCGACGAGGATTCTATAGCATCAGATGATGATTCAGTATCTGAAAGCACCAGTGGTAAGACCTCATGCATTTTATAATATTTTTTCACACACATATACTGATAAAATATAGCTTTAGAAGCGCCCCAATCAAACTCTTCTGACTCAACCAATCCACCCGATGCCGCAACTTTGACAGAATTTCACCCGTTTAGTCGATTTGCTCCGGAGCTACAGAGAATTGTCTTCAAGCTGGCATTGCCTGTTTCTGACCCACTTCTCTTGAAGTTTGAGATCGACGTTGAGGAGCTTCCTACTATGATTCGTCAGAATAAGAAAACAGGAGAGATTTATCACTCGGATACAGATTTCACAATCACAACCTCTGCCTGGAGTGCCAAATCTCCTCCCTTATTGCCAATTTTGCTAGCATGTAAAGCTTCTAATGAGGCTGTAACAAGCGGCGGATACGAAAGAATTGCTGTCTCTTTTCCAGATAACAACAATCGACAGAACAACTATGTTATGAAGCAAAAGCCTCACCTGAACATCGAATATCTTACATTACCACCTCCGCAACGCAATCATACTTGGCTACGCCCTGCCAAGGATACATTGGTGGTTTATGCAAAGGATTTCGTGATGTTGTATCAACATGGCGGCTCTATGAACCTTGAAAATATCACACATCTGGCGGTACACAACCTGTTAGAGAGAGATAGACACAATGGAAGTAAATTAAGAGCTCGAAATCTCTGGAAATGGGTCTTTCTTATTGCCGAAAAGCACTGCCCGACGTTGAAGAAACTCAGTCTCCTTCTCGGTATCGACTTCACAGAGGAGGACGACGATGACCCATATGTCATTGAACATGATACACATAACATCATTGTTGATGTTGATGAAAAGTTCTACCAACTTGATTTTCATGATGAATCATATGATGAACGCTCCGTGGCAGGCGGTGAGCGATTTGGAATCGATGAGCTGTTTACACAAGAGAAGATGGTTATTGAGCTAAGAGACACATCGAGTGTGCTAGCAGAGTATTTGAATGAACATGTTGACGACGAAGACAAGGCTAAGTATTGGAAGAATGTCGAGGTCCTCCCTGGCTTCCGAGCTAGGCCCGATCACATGCAAAATACAACGAAGATTATGGGTGTGGGCGCGTGGGTACCCCATGATGCCAACGGAAAGCTAGTTTGCAGGGCTTAGAAAAGGGTATAGGACGCAGATATTCTGCGAAGTTATGAAAGTGGTGGTATGCTAGACGACAGATTTGGTAGTCCAGGATATTGATCGGAAGTTTAGTAACATTTAGAGGCTGAGGATTCCCCTTCTTCGACAAGGCTACTATGTACTGAATGGAGTTGCAGAGTACGTATTGCTGATACTCTGATTGCTGGGATATCAGGAACAATAGGTTATCCATAAGATAAAATATTAAATCATTGTAAAAATTCTATCTTTGCTATTCTATGCTGTGACGACTGCTGCTCAGTCACATATTGTAATGAAAAGCGAAAGTGACACTACAATACGGAGAAAACTGAAGTACCAGTAACCCTTGCTGCAATACTCAAGTGACTGTCCTTCAAGATATACATCGATCCGCTGGTAGAATCGGTGTCATATGCCGCCAGAGCCAACGCTGTATCAAAGTAATTGTCCATTTCCACTCCACTCCACCGCTTTCCTGTTCTATATTCTCCATTTATGAATCTCAACCAACGATCATAGTCCGCTTCCGCAATTGTCGCTGTAGTTCCTGCCGGCAGTTCATCATTATCTTTTGCAAGGAAAATTCCACGCTTTTTCAAAACTTGCTGCCAAACTCGAAGGTTTTCTGATCTGCTCCAGAAATCGCTTCCGAGACATACATTCATACCTCTCACAACTTGCTCCTCCACATCATCTTTCGTATCGGTTGTTAAAATAACAACGCCTTTGAATAATTCTAATTCCCTTAGAAATAACCCTGACATATTGGAATCACCATCTGAAGGGCTCTTGCGATGAGGGAACCGACGTTCCGCGTCTGGAATTGCAATTATACAGTTCCATTTTGTGGCCCGTTTGAAATGGGTAGCAAGCTCCCGTGCAGCATCCCATGTGGTTATACCGAGATCTGCGCTAGTAATGGTGTACAGCGGTCTGTTAAAATGAGAGGCGAGTGCTTTCACGGTGAGAAATTTCCCCGTGCTTTTTGGTCCGTGGAGCAGAATTGCTAGGCTTGCTGTTATTTTTATTAGTAGATGGTTCTTATTTTGATCTATTTCAAGAACTTACATGGATCCCTGCTTGTTTTGGAAGGAAGTGATTGACTGCTGGAGTGCGTCCCCACCAATGCTTTCAATAGACTTTCGTGTCCTTCAGGTACCATGAGAGCTTTGAAATTCACAGGATTGTCAACGCTTTCTTGCTTCAGATCACTTATCGTATCCACACTCAGCATCTTCCATTTCTTTTTCTCCAGTACGAATCCTTCAACCGTGGGCGGCAATAGCATGAGAAACTCATCTTCGAGTTCATCGTTAACATCACAAGGATGCAAGAGGTGCATATCATCTTTGTACTTGGCCGCACGATCATTATCAACAACATTATCCACGACCAAGTCCGAGCATCGACAATCTCTCTGAAAGCCGCGGTCATCGAAGTATTGATTGTTCGATACTCCATAATGAGTGCAATTCTCAGCGGTTTCCCTGGAATCGAATTCAATTGCGTCAAAAAGACCAATAGCTTTATTCTCAGTCTCGTACTCGCTGTCTATGATGATTTCGCTTTTGATCTATTCTAATGTTAGTTCCAATATCTGATATGAGACGCTTTACTTACTTCTTCGCGTTCTTTCTTTAAATTTACGAAAGGGCCCATCCCGTACCCTGGTGGTCGCCCTGCAAATTTTAAGTCTTCATCATTTGACGAGTTCGACACTTCCTCCCCAGCACTGCCTAAATAATACTTGTGATCACCTTTCTTGAAGGCTCTCGATTTCTTTCCTCTAGCAATCAGATGTGAAGTTTCCTCCTCCTGTTCACTGATTGAGAGTAGTTTAAGGGGAAAAACTGTGACTCTCTCTGTCATGAGCTTTCCATCCAGCTCAACTAGTAGCTCCGACACTGGCTTCTTTCCAGCATACTCTGATATTCTTAAAGTTTCATGAATCGGACCAACGGTCTTCCAATCAGAATTCATATAAAAACAGTTAATATTGAAAGGCGAGCCCACTGTTTTCTTTTCAAATAACTCAGGTTTAGATAAACGCAGCCGACCACCTGATGTATGAAAGACTCGATACGCACGAGACATGGGGTAGGTGACAATCAGATCGCCGGGACTGAATAAATGCCAAAGATCAGTGAAAGCAATTTCGGTGACAGAACCGTCTTTGATCTGTTGTCGGAGGTCGAAAACATGTCTCAGATCGTAGTCCATGAATTCGATCAGACACTTTAAGTGGGCCACTCTAGTATCGATGCATGCGAGAGGGGTTTCGTGAGGAGGATAGACAACATCACAAACCTCGCAACTGGAGGGGGGGTCTCTAAATCTGACCTTGCGATCTGATCTTCTGTCTTCATGAACTCGATCGGTCACTTTGTTTTTGTCTTCCACCGGGTTTTCCGCCAATGTTTCGTCTCGAGATTTCATCATCTCCTCCAGTTTGTGCAATCGTGATTTGATCGCTTCCTCATATTCCACAAGTACCTTCCAAGGCCCTGTTAAAACTCTACGCCATTCACTTATCACAAGACCCACACCAGCTCCTATCACTATTCTCAGTTCGTCTCTCAAAGCCTCTGAGTTGATCGCAACTCTGATCGCTTTTCCATCCTCCACCGCAACATCCAGCACATGTTTCCCTCTTTGCTCCATATACTTTGATCCTGCCCAATCTTTAAATTCCATTCTATTAATATCAAGCTTGAGCTCCGCTCCTTGCTTACCTACACGGACTTCAATGATACCAGGCGACGAAGCTCGGTTGGAACGAACACGTGATGGATATGGAGAGCTGGAGCGACGGTTCTCGGAATTGCGTCTGGTACGTGAAGCACGAGTTGCAGCCCAAAGAAAATCTTGCTCATATTCGGGAACCCAACGTTGAATCAAGACGTACTCTGGATTCTATTACATTTATTAATCATTTAAGCTCGCAATTGAAGTGCTAAACAACATACCTGACTGTCGATTACATAATCTATGTTGTTTTCTTCCAAAACTTCGGTGGACAAGTATCGAAGATGCATTCGGGTCCAAGTTGGACGTGTTTCGGGCGTCTCATCTTCAGGATTTGTTTGAGCGGCCTTGGAGTCTCTGCGAAATATCAGAGGATGAAATTGAGAATTTGGTATGCTAAGATCTGCTTACTTGTCACCGGTAGCCTCTTCCTCGTCGTCGTTAATTTTGTTTTTCGTGTTGTTCTCCCCTCACCACTCACAACATCATTATCCACCACACCCTTCTCTTTTACATCCTCCAAAGGCTGCGTAATATGTTCAAACCCATCTGATGAATCCATGACTTCTCGCTGATTCTTTAATATCTCACGATTTTTATTTCCAAACCTTTCTTCTAAATCAAAAATGCGAAAAATAATTCCTTCTTATCGAATTCGATGTTCTAGGCACCAGCTCCATAAAGTTCTACCGACACCCCGCATGTCAGCTTTTGGGCTGTGTAACGATTACCGGGCCGTGATTTGCAGGCATTTTAGGGCTGCAGGAAATATGTGGGCGTCTTGGCTTGGCGCGAAGCTGAAAGTTAATAGATTGGGCTGCGTGTCAGCAGACTGATTTTGGGTGAGAGAATACTTTTGTTTGTGAAACTTCATTGGGAGACATGGGAGGAACCTGAATCATATGTCAGTACGTGGTTATAGGGAGATATACACGGGAGAAATCTATGTCAGCAGGAGTATCATAAACATTCACACAATTGTTTGTCATTTTAAATGAGTTAAATCATCATGCAATATAGTTAAGTATTCATAGTCATCAAAAGTCTAAAGTATTTCTGCATTTTCTTGGCTAATCGTTACTAGTACACACACTCCGATATTGACCTTGTTTATGTTCGCTTTTCCCCACTAGCTTCTCGCTAAATCATTGACACGGGTATCCCTTTATAACTTCCACAATATGAACGAGGTAAGTGCGGACAAAACTCAAGTGATTGGAACCTGGGAATCTACTTCTTCCAAGTTTGAAGTAGGAGTTTCCCGCTAAAATTTCGAGAGTACTTTCGTGCGCAAGTTTACATTATGTCAAGTTCGACAGATCTATGAATCCGCTCCCTCAAAGAGCTCCACTATCCCCTGGTATGTATCGAAAGGGGCTCCATTATCATAGCATGGGAGCACAGATGATAGTGCAGGAAACCATGGTTGTGGTCTCTTCTCACCTTCCAACCAGCCTACTGCGGCCGGCACTACCTTCATTTTCCTCCAGTAATCCGCTACATCACTGTCTGATAGCATTTCCGTTTGCTCGATATAGCCCCTTAGTTCCATCATTGCGTGTTGCACATACTCGGAAGTATTATTCATCTCTTCCTTGAGGCTTTCTAGTTCGTAATTTTCTTGCCTCTCTTTGTCCTCCTCTAAATCAAAATCTTGAAAGTCATCGTCTATTTCGATCAGTCTTAAATCTCGAGTCAACTCAAGACTATCCTTTACATCGCCAAACGGAACTGTTTCAGTGTCGCCAATGACCAGATGAAGTTTCTCAAGTGCTAGGCAGTGTATTTCAACGATATTGCAGAGCTTCTCGAAAAGAGTCGTTATCTCTTCGTCGTCGCAGTCATCGAAAAGATTGTAATCCATTCCTGTTATAGCTAGTTGCTGAATATTGCATAGAGATCCTATCGAGCCGCCAATTCGATACAATCTGACTAGGCTGTCAATGCTGACCATAAAGATATCAATCGACGGTCGAAGATACAGGTAATTAAGGGTATCAGGAATCGTCTCTGTCGTGTCAAGAAAGTGACGAGTTGGAGCACGGAATAGTTCGATCTTCTCAAGACCAGCACAACGATGCATAGTGTAACTTGAGACTTTGCAGGTCTCTAAAAGATATGAAACACCAGGAAATTTCGCTAGCGCAGATCCGAAGTTGATTATATCGGTAATCCACCACGTTTCCTGTGGATTCAGAAGCGGAAATTCATGACTTGTGGAGGTGGTAATGCCTGCTCGAAGATCATGCATTGAATTTCGAGGAGGAATTGACTGAATCGAGAGAACATCGTGGGATTGCTTTTCGAAGGATTGGCAAATGGACTCATCTTGGATCGTGGACCCTTTGCTCGAAGTTCTCCCATTGTATTGTGGAATCTCAATATTATTGTGAATTGGAAAAAGCTTTTCTTTGGTGATGCGGTTGGTTTGATTCGCTGTCTTAGACTAAATGCGGACGGTTATTGATTGAATAGCTGTGAGCAAGACCGTTTGAGTAATTCGGCTTGAGATGAGTGGGTGTGGACTTGGTATTTGTAAATATGATGAAGGTGGATGTAACGAGCCAAAAGCAACTCAGAATAGAAGAAGGTATGTTGTGTATATATACAGGTCTGCAGTACGAGTCGTATTGGTTGACGGTCAGGATGATGTTTACTGAATCTCTACAAACAGATTCGTTTGTCATCTCCCTATCACGGTAAAATCGCACTGGCGCCGTATTGTTTGATCATTGAATTTGCTGGACGACCGAGGTAGACTCTGTGTTGCGGTCACGTGCTAGAGCGTATCGACAGAGGTCAAATGAACTAGAATAAGAAAGCTAAAGAGAAAAAAGATCCTTAAGGGATGTCTTTATCTCTCATATAATAAAAGGTCGTTTAGTTCAAGCTAGTCTTAAATTGAGGATAGCGTGATGAGTAATCACATAGGTACGTTATATTCGTCACATAGGTTTTTAACAAGTCGCATCAGAGAATCTCGAGGCTATTGCCGTATTGATCATATATAACTGGCCGAACAACAGACCGTATTGGGTAAAAGAATGTTCACGATCATTATGGTTGTATACGCATCTACCGATTTTAACAGCCATCTCACTGTTTTGTGATTCGCGCTCGTAGAGCTGTACCAGTATTTGTGCACTAAATCAAAGCTTCTCCTGTTCATAAAATTGATGCAATAGCCTAGAGTGTACTCAAACCGTAAATTCTCCCATCTAATTGGTATATAGTCGTTGTCGAGGAACTGCTGGAATCCTCCAATTAATCTTCCTTCCTTCTAATAGAATATAACACCAACGCCAATCACAACTCTCCATCAACAACAACTTAGCTCAAACTTAAAAATTCCTCCAACTAAATCTAAAATCAACTCTATCCACACATTGAATCTTTCAAACGACGATCATGACTAAGACAACCATGAAAAAATCAATCCTGAAGAGGGCAGCCATGAGAAAGGCACTCATGAAGAAGAAGACCGGGAAGAAGACGGCTATGAAGAAGTCAACCGTGGAGAACACTATCATGGATGATACAATCATTGCTATGGATAACATGGATATAGATATCCCTACTTCAAGCTGGCTCACACCAAGTCAATCTCAGGCCTTCAAGGCTCTCGAATGCTCAACCGAGGACGATAGCTTCTTTGCATTTGAGTTTCTTCCTCTCGAGGTCCAGATCATGATCTTGAAGTACGCGTTTCCTGAGAAGCGTCTCATCCGAATGGGATTCAGAACTGAATTCAACAATTTCAACATGATCTTGAATTTTCAGATGCTACCTGACATGCACCTCGCACCATTGCTCAATACTTCTTGGCTATTCAATACAGAGGTCAACAAGGAATTCAAAAAAGTTGAGCTTCAGAAGTACTCCAGAGGTATAAAGTCAAAGCTTTACAATGCATTGTACGACGAGAATTACTTCCCTCCCAACTATTTCTGGGATCGTTGTAGACGCAACATCTTCTATGAGAGAGGATCCGGATACCGCTCTTTGAGCCATGTATATATTCGACCCGAGACTGATACATTGATCATTGATTATCGTCAGCTCTTCATCCTCTACTTCGTCGGTGGGTCCATTGACTTGTCAAATGTTAAGCATATCGCCCTCGCCAATGTAAGACCATTTCAATGGGATTGGCCACACTATCGTCTCCAAGAAGATGATGTTGATCGTCTGATACACGGTGTAATCAGTGTCGAATGTCCTCATCTTAAAAAATTAACATACATCATTTCAAACGAAGACCCGATGACCGAAACGCTCATTGATATAGAAGAAGTGATTTTCGACGTCAACGATGAGTTCTACTATCAAGATTTCGAGTATGAAGATGGATCGTTGCACGAAGAACGTCCCTATAGTTTGATGCAAACAAAGGCAGATGTGGATCATTGCTTCAGAAGCTTTCTTAGACAGCTTGACTCTGGATTTAGACTCAAGGACGATGTTATGAATTTCTGGAAGGTGCACGCACCGGGCGTAGGCATGATTGCGCGATTTGATGCAGATGCAGATTGGCGTTTACGTATGAAGCGTTGTCCAGAGCCTAGGTATCATTTTGTGGGATTCGATACTTACTTGCCCGCTCATGCTGATTGAACGATTCTGAGTCCGTATAAGGGATTGGCACAGATCTTTGAGGGAGCACCGTGGTAAATTGGTCACTTTTGAGGATGGAACGGATATTAACGGGAAATTCACCTGGAAAAATAGCTTTACAAGCGAACAAATTGCGGGGCGCAGAATTCCAGTCGGGGTTTTAAGAACGGATTCAGCGCCCAAATAATTCGGGAAATTAGGGTGGGCTACTATGGCATTGAGGCTAGGTCTGACATGAACGGACAGATGGAATAGATAAAACATAGCATATCTTCACATACTTTTATTTCCTTCGCTTATCTTTACACAACCAAAAGAAAAGAAGAAAAAAGCAGTTCGTTAATTTAGCTAGTCTCTCCCATCAACACTGAAACATATTTACACACCATATTCTTGTAACTGTTCCTTAAGTGCAATGTACGACATACTAAATTCTGTGAGATTCCCCATTCTGCCATTTTTGTGATTCAGCTGCGACTAGCAGGCCCATTCATTAATTTGTGGTTATTGCTTCCAAAAGGGGGTAATCGCGTATCTTACTTAGCTTGAGACTTGTAAATCAGTTGTACTAGTAGTTATCTCTTGATTCCTTTTACGTATAGTTAAAACACGAATACTAATGCACTTTCAATGATAGCAGCGATTGTCCAAATGTTATTTTATTGATACTTCTTGGTCCTCGGTAATGAATATTTGTCCTTTTTTGATACTTTGAGAGGAGACACAATTAGGTAGAATTGAAGAGGTGTGTTTACTAGCTCTGTGATGTTCGGTTATCATTACAAGAGAATTATTATCCAATAGAATCGTGCGCTCACCCAGTTATCACTACATGCACCCAAGCTCAACTCTAATCTGTATCCACTTGACCCCTCATTTGTGTCCTCTTTGTTCACTTGTGTCCGTTATCATACATTGTATATCTTTATCATTCATCGTGTACCAAACATACCCGTAGGTCTTTCGAATTGAAAGTCAAACCCATATTTCTACACCAAAATGTCTGGCGCCAGCAATCCAGCTACGAATTTCTGTGATCTGCCTACGGAAATTCGTCGTGAGATCTGGAAATTTTGTTGTTCTGAAGAAAGGATACTTCACTTCAAAGTCGATGCAAATGTCCGACTACAGGAGTTTGACACTTATTGCCTTCAATACCTGCCTCCACCCAAATTCTTACGTGTCTGCCAAGAATCACGAGAAGAGACATTAAGGATTTACCAAGAGTCGTGGAGTAGTAAAGAAAACGAGCAAAACGATGAGGCGATTGGTTGTAGCATCTCGGGTCGCTGGTGGAATCCATCTATGGATATCATTTATGTTCCATACTGGCTTCCGATCCATTCTACAGACAATCCCAATTTGAATCCAGGCGTGAAAGATATGAGTTTCCCTCTTGATAATCCATTTTTCCAAAAGCGAATGAGTGCGATGCAGCATCTTGCAGTTTCGACGAAAGCTACCGGGATCCGGTGGATTTGGGAAGAATCTATAAGACACCATGAGCCATTCAGCTGGCTGAAGCTAGCGACATGGTTAGCTGAGTTTTCAAATCTAAAGACATTCACATATGTTGTCGATTATTACACATATCGTTATAAGGAACAGGGACCTCGATGGATTGACCATCCGGATTTTGCAATAGAAGGAAATTGGCGAAGTCACTCGGCAAGATGGGATATGACACCGTCTAAAATTATTGCGGAACTCGAGGAGTGTTTCGAGCGTATCAGGTCGGAGAGAGGAAATACGAAATGGAAGCCTCCGAGGGTGAGGATTGTATTAGATGAGGAGGATCAGGAGGAATGCTATTCACGTGAGGCTCGTCTTCGACGGAAGAATCCAGGGTCGTATGAGCATGGTGCAGCGACGGTGGACATGGCAGTTGGAAGCCAGTAAGAGCATTGCAACAACACGCCTGCCGATGCAGTGGGCTGGAACTGAAAGCTTGATGTGGTGGCAACAATTGGAAAAAGAGGATATTGGCGTTAAAGAAGGAGACTACGAGAGACTCTTTTATAAGACTACGCAGAGGGTGTTGGATGGTGTCAAGGGAACAATATATTGGCTTTCGTTCGATAGATTTTACAATATGCATTAGGGAATCTTTCCAGAATCTCAAGTATTATTCATTTGTTGTTGATTTACTCTTGAATCTGTGATCTTGAGGTTTTTGAATACTACTTGTGACAATTTAATACTTGACCAATAACGATAAATCTACTGCTCTCGAACTAACATCGGTATCGGTGTCGGTGTTGTTCACTCACATGCGCAAAAGGATTTTGATTGGTGTATGGTGGGGTTGCTAGGGTATTTGGGTACCGTAAACAAAAAACGTAAACAACTCAACTGCCATTTTTAATTTAAGAACAACTCCATTTCCAAATATTACGACAAGAACATTTCGACAAACTACTAACCGCCACAAGAACCTCACGATGTCTGCTTCTGAGGATCTGATCGATTTCGACATAATTGAGAATCAAAAAGAAAACATTCAATCATTACCACAAGGACGATCCGCAAGGAATCTCGCAAAAATATTCTCTCCATCACCTCTACAACCCCTCTCAACGCCCACACCATCCGATACCAGAAATTTGAATGATGCAGTTAGAGAAGAATATGAAGAAGAATTGGCCAATATTGGTGAATCAGACGACCCTTTAGACATCTATGATCGATATGTCAAATGGACACTCGATGCATACCCCTCCGCACAAGCAACACCCAATTCACAACTTGCCCCTCTTCTCGAGCGCGCAACGAAGACCTTCCTCAATTCTCCACAATACAAAAATGATCCACGATACCTAAAGCTATGGCTTTCATACATACGATTCTTCTCCGATACACCGCGCGAAACATTTGCGTTTCTAGCTCGTCATAACATTGGTGAAGGATTAGCATTATTCTACGAAGAATTTGCAGGGTGGTTGGAAGGTGCTGGCAGATGGGTACAAGCGGAGGAAGTTTTTCAGATGGGTATTGATAAGGAGGCTAGACCGGCACCACGTTTGTTACGCAAATTCAACGAGTTCCAGGAAAGATTTGCTGCTAGACCAGACAGCAGTGATGAACCTTCATCGCCCGCATTACCTACAGTTCGACCAGCTCTTGCAGCAAAGATAGACCCATATGCTGCAGTTGCGCCGGCTCCAGAGGATCCTCAAGCACCTAGACCTTCTGCGGGTGTAGGCGGCGGTTCAACGACTACGAAAAGTGGTAAGCAGAAGTTAAAGATTTTCTCGGATGATGAGAATGGATCTGCACCGGCAATCTCTGCATCTCCAGGTGCAGGTTGGGAAAGCATAGGATCATTGGCAGACCGAAAGAAGGAAAATAGGGTTGAACCCAAGCCATGGGTTGGAGAAACATTAAAAGCGGGTGGAAAGAAGAGCAGCACCAAGATGGCAATTTTCAAGGACGAGGTATGTTTTTCCTTCCGTTCTATTGTCCCTTGTTTTGCATATGTTGATGATCATAGGACTAATTTTTGGCACTTGTGGCGCTATGTATTTCAGTCATTAAAATTACCTCAAATCACAATTCCAGAATTGCAACAAGTGACTATTAATCCTAGAAATGGCAGAAGTGAACGAATTTTTGTTAATCTTGAAGCTGTGTATCCTAGTCCGGATGAAATTGGGACGGAATTGAGCTTCGAAGAGTTACGTGCTGCTCATCGTGGATGGTTGGATAAGTCGTGGGAACCGGAATTGAATGTACCATCGGAGCCAATGTCAAGTGAACCAACTCAAGATTCTAATACGGGCATTGAAACTATTACACAACAAATTCCAGAGAAGCTAGTTATTGCTCGGGATTCCGTGTTTTCCAGTGAGAATCGCAAGGAGAAATTTGCAATTGCTCGGGATCCCGTACCTACGGATGAAAATCGGCCAGAGAAGCTCGTTATTGCTCGGGATCCTGTATATACTGACGAAAATCATCGACCGGAGAAACTCGTTGTTGCTCGAGATTCAGTATATCTGGATGAGAATGGAGCAAAGAAAGATCATAATAGGGAAACGAAGCATAGGAGGATGAAAGTTAAGGAGGTTAATAAGACGCAAATAAGTGAGTATTTGAGTATCTATGGTAATGTTGAAAGCTAATAATCTGTAGTCAGCGCCAAACTTTCTTCGCCGACGGGGAAGAAGATGAAAAAGAGAAAGGCATCGAAGGAGCAAACGATGACGCTTCATACTAAAGCAGCCACGGATGAAATTTACGACATCTTTAACCAACCCCTCAAACCAGCAAATGAAGAAGAAGAAGAGGAGGAGGAGGAGGAGGAAGAAAGTGATGACGACGATGAAGATATGACTGATGGTGATTATACAAGTGGCGGAGAAAGCACCATGACAGGGGGACTTCATGGTACTAGTGAAGCTGGTGATGATGACGAGACTACGGATGTAAAGAGTGAAAGCGAGTGGACTGAATTTACAGCGCAGAGGCCTGCTCCAGATATGGACGATGAAGATGGAACCATAGCCTCTACCTTCACCGATGGAGAAGATGAAGAGTTTGAGGCTATCAAGGTTGCCATTCCTCGTGATGTCGAAGAACACGATGATCTCGTGACTCCAATAGCCGAGGACGGACCGTTCAGATCAACGACAAGTTTTGTGCCAATACCACCAGAAGATTATGATCCACCAACTCATCCATATCGAGACCCTGCTCAAGTTTCTCAAAATCGACTTCCTTTCATGACCCCAATCGTTGAGAGAACTGAATCCTCGCTTGGATTACCAACAATCAGGGGTCAGAAACATTACTTTAATTCTACCACTAGTCCTAGCAGAGGTAGTGGATCAAAGATACAGGTTTTTCAAGATGATGATGAGGATGAGGAGGAGGAGGATAGCAGTCCGTTGAGAGAAATTGTTAATGAAGCCAAGCCCATCGACAGAATTCCGCAACCACAATTAGGCAAGAAAAAGCCTTTATCAAATTCGACAGCATTCGCCAAAGAAATTGCACCTAAAGGTCCTATTATTCACGATTCCCAATGCAATCCGGTTGATGAAGGTATTCGACAATTAATATTTGAGAGACTACAACCTCCTCTTAGCTCTTATGAAGGATTTTCTCAGCACGACGAGACGAGAGGCCAGTCAGCAGAATTAAAGAAGTATGCCAAAGCAGCTTCGAGAGCAAAAGGTTCAAGCGATAGAACTAGTATCACAGCACCCCCAACCCTGGAATTCCCCGGAACAGATAGACAGTACACATTGAAACGAGAACTTGGCGCCGGCGCATTTGCTCCTGTGTATCTACTCGAAAGTGGAAGAGAAGATGCCGAGCAAAATGAGAACGAAACTCCGGCAGTCATGGGTAAGGGAGCTTTTGATCACTTTAATCGCAAATCATTAGAAGCATTAAAGATGGAAGATCCACCAAGTGCATGGGAATTCTACATCATGCGCCAAGCGAAACGAAGATTGGGAGTTTCCCGCCCTGCAGAAAGTATTCTTGATGTGTACGAAATGCATCTTTATAGAGATGAATGCTATTTGATAGAAGAATATAGAGATCAAGGTACTCTTCTGGATATCATCAATATTTCCCGCGCAGATGCCAAATCACCAGGTGGTGTTATGGATGAACTCCTCGTTATGTTCTTCACCATCGAATTATTTCGCACAATCGAAGCTCTGCACTCTAAAGGTATCCTTCACGGCGATCTTAAAGCAGATAATTGTCTCGTTCGATTCGATTCTCTCTCGGATTCTGATATCTGGAGTCCTAAATACAAGAGGGACGGAAGTGACGGTTGGAATAAAAAAGGCATTGCGCTCATTGATTTTGGCAGGGGAATCGACATGAAGTGTTTCAAACCCGACGTTCAATTTATCGCGGACTGGAAGACTGGTCCTCAGGATTGTGCGGAAATGAGGGAATTGAGACCATGGACTTATCAAATTGATTATCATGGATTGGCGGGTATTATTCATAGCATGCTTTTTGGGAAATATATCGATACGATTGCTGAAAGACCAGGTGATTCGATTGGTGGAATGGGAGGTGGATTGAGAAAGTGGAAAATCAAAGAGGGTCTTAAGAGATACTGGCAAACTGAAATCTGGGCAGGGGTTTTCGATATTTTGTTGAACCCGCAGGGATATGTGGATGGAGAGGAAGGAGGAAAATTACCAGTGCTTAGAGGAATGAGGGTTATGAGAGAGGAAATGGAGGAGTGGTTGGAGGGGAATTGTGAGAAAGGCGCGGGATTGCTTAAAGGGGTTAAGAGGTTGGAGGATGGGGTTAGGGAGAGGGCTAAGAAGAGGTAGACTTTTGAATTGGGAAAGCAGTTGCTTGGGTATGGGGTGTTACTAGGGCATGATATGGTAATTAGGAAGTAGGGGAGTATGGAGTAGGATGTTTCTCCGGTGGAGTTTGCAGGGTATATCCGATCTATCTATCGTAGTTTCAAACCATGGCGTTTCGGTTCATCGGTTCATGGTGAGTTATCAATCCCCTTGTGTGGCTCTGAGACTTTGATGGATAGAGATAGATGGTAGGAATTTTTATGATAAGTTTATGATAAGTTTACGATTTATGATGTTTTGTTCACAACGAAGGATCCAGACCAGTGGAATGTGTGTATTGTTGACTATGTATATTGAATTGTCTCAAGCTATAATCGAATTACGAAGTAGAAGTGGTATATATATGTATATATATGCAGCGGTAGCGCATGTGTCACATCTTTCCAATCTGTTTAATATTTGACCTTTGAATATCCATTGCATCTTGCCTATTCTTGCCACGGTTAGAGTTTGGATGTGATATGTATTTATCTTGATACTATATTACTTTCCTGCTTTTGCTTCTGCTTCTCCGTTTTGTCTATTCTGATTCTACTTATCGTTCTCGGTTCAGAACATTCCTATCTATACCCTTACATTTTTTTCGAAGTCGATATTGTGATTTGGAGTGCTATACCTGAACTCAATTTAATTGTAACTATGATCCTTTTCAATTCTTCATTCATTTAATTACAGGAGAATTTTCCATCTTTTTTGCTCTCTCCTCTCTCTCTGTTGGTAGCGCTTTTTTTATTCCCTTTATTTAGCATCCCGTTTTTTTGCACTGCACTCCTCCTTCATTGTACGTACCAAAGGTTCTCGTAATTTTTGTGTACCTTAGGGCAGACTTGAAGTCTTTGTGATTATTGAGGTATGTATGGTTAGTTGGTCATTTATCTCTTTCTGTCTTTATGAGAATATAATGGAGAGAGGAGTACGATACGTAGGGGGATGGATGATTTGTAACAATTCATCTCGCTTCGGTCTTCCGCTATTATTGATTCCTTCGGGGATGCATTTAGGGGGGGAGGAGATGGTTTATTGGGAGTCATTAGATTCTCGATATCTAGAGTCTTATTGTTGTTGGTAAGGATTGATTATTAAGATTTTTATATGATTTTGTAACTTTGATGAGTATAATTGTTGGAATTTGATAATAGTTGTAGGGTTTATGATATTTGAACTCTTAATAACTGTCTATCCATTAAGACTTTATGATTTTAATCTCAAAGTAGAGTTGTATAATATATATTATCGTGTTCATAACTCCATGAAAAGCTATTTTGAGGGGTTTAAGTTTGGGTTATTGATGAATTTATATACTTAAGGAGTTCATACTTTAAGTATTTCACTCTCGTTTTAAGTTTCATCTCTTTCAGTCATTGACTTCTATATTCCGTTCACTTCCACTCTAATCCCTACTCTAATCTTATATCTGGATACTCCGAATATCTTTTTCTACTTTTTAGAATCGGGTGTCTGTTGATATACAATCTTTTTCTTGGGGATCACTACTTCTCTTTTCTTCTTTTCCTCGTCATTACTCCATCTGACTGTCGCTGTACCTTGATTATTGACTAGATTTGCCACCTTTCTTGTCGAAGGACAGGAAGATTCCATTTGCTTCTGCCCGCCTCTCGGAGGTGCTGGTACATCAAGACACCCCCTTTGTGTTGGCAGGTGCCTTTCTCCAGCTTTAACCTAGTTTTCGTTAACTGTCATTCTTTATATATTCAAAACACCAGGATAATAAAAGAAGAGGAAAGGGAAATAAAATCATACATTAGCCTGACTCATTTTTTTCTTCATGGAGCAGCTTGAGCTTCCCTATATTTCATTAAGGCTCTTTTTTAAACTTTAAATGTTTAAACAGATTCTTGTTAGCCGTATGTATTTATATCTTCAAAATAGGAAAATAATAAAAGGAGAAGGGAAAAGGAAAATAGGTTCATACATCATCCAAAACTGGTTCCACCGTAGAATGCCTACTGCTTCACTCAGCTAATTTCGATGTGAGATAATATTCGGCTGGCTTATTGTAGAAATAGTATTGATGCGTTTTGATAATGATGAAAAAGAAAGTGTTGTGAATGTGTCTTCATGATTTATATGCACGATGTTGGATGATTTGCCTATCTTCCTATTCTTCATCAATTCGAAGTTTTTCAGATGGAGTTTGTAGACGTCTCGTAGGCAACAGTTTACAAGGTGAAGAGTTTTTGATTCCTGAAATCCTTAACATCTAGATTACTAGGCGACTGGCTCGAGGAAATATTAGCACCCGCACATTCGTTCGCTTATCTCATTTAGTTCACCGAGCACCACCAAGGGATTTCTTATCAATGTGATCAAGAAAAACACAAATAAAAAGGACAAGCGAGGGGTCCAGGTTGTTTCTCTGGAGAAAGTGGTCGTAAAGAACTTCTAATTTGAGAAAATATCGACCAGAGAAACTCTCACGGCCGAATTTTGAAACTAACTGTAACCTCAGATTAGACCAAAACGAAGACCTTGCTGCCTCCGACAATTTTTTTAATGTTGGGTTGTAGGAGTATCAATGGAATGAAACGTAAGTTAGGGGCCAAGAAAAGAAAACACGGGTTTATGAAAAAAAGAGAGGGGATGGAATTGGATAAGCGAAAAACGAAGCACGGGGGAGATGAGTGAGGATTAGAGCGGGAAGAGATGAGAGATGGTCCTAATATTGTGATTCGCTCGAGCCTTCCATTGCATAAGTTTTAGGGTAATACAAATATCTTCAGATGCTGCGACTACTAAATCAACCTCGTTGACTCTTAGAGCTAAATTGAAGATCTTGAAGGAGAACATGTAACCACATTTCCTAAATCCTTGTTAATGAGTTCGTAATTTGAAATTTTAAAGCTAAATTTCATTTTATTAATACGTATAAGAAGAGATGTTATTGTGTTCCATGATGTAACATTAATTTGGTGCTCTTGGATATCAATTATTTCTTTCTTTGAGCATTTGAATCTATCAATGTGTATGATTCTCACAGTCATAAATTCATCAGCATCTCAATTGGAATTCACTACTTACATGAAAGATACATGTCACAGTTGATTTATCATATCCCTAATCAACTTTGAGCAGTGCTCGTTGAAGTTCGGATGACCTCGGTATGCAACTCTGAGTTATAGTACTCACTGTCATAGATTTTTCTGTTTTGGATATATTTACTTAAATTAATCAATCAATAGGCAAAGAATAGGTAAAAACTTGGAAAGGCAGTCAATTTGTCTTTTAACTTGATTCGGAATTTAGTAATCTTAAGTCTACTGTAATTTCAAGACCCAAAACACTTAAAAGATTTCCACTCTCCGACCCCTCATCTTTTTACACACAACAATCCGATCTTGCAGATAAATTGCATCCAAACATAGATCACCTACATCCCAACCTTACTTGATTCATCAACATAATCATATCGAACAACAATATTCAGTCAATCACTGAGCAATACCAAGCTTAACAACAAATCCAAACTTATCATCACCATGTCTTCTTATTAGACCTCGAAAAAAACCGATACAAACAAAGGGTTGGTAGGATCGAGACTCCACACCTTAAAAATATCGGAAAAGGCTTATAAGGAGCGCATGGGACATCAGTAGATGAATTATCGAATTAGAATTTTGATGCCCTGTGTTTGGAAGGAGAAGCGGTTCTGTGTGCATGGTTGATGGGAGCAATTAATGGTCTGGATGGATGGGTTTCGTGCTATCTATAACTACAACAGGATAACCACAACAAGATACGATCACTCAAGTAGGACGCATGGCTTGTAGCTTATGGATATCAATCAGTTCCTTCTTAAACTAGTATGAAACTCAGAATACAAGCATTATTCTAATTTGTATTTGAATACTTCATTTGTTACATGTATCTGTCAGGATTTGACGTGATCTTACTTCGTGACATCGAAACTTCATTGTCCCTATTTCTTTTGAACAACTGAAGCTCTACGCAAACTTATGAGATTAATGGAGGATAAAAGTGAACTCATATATCTAGAGAACAGTCCATCCATAATCCATCCAACATCCCGAAGAGCCCGAATCGCAAACCATTTAACACCAAAGAAGTTACACAAGCGAATTCTTCACGTCGATTTAAATTGTAGGTAGTATTTTTCTACCCACCTTGCAAGAAGACTTCAGAAACTTGAGATTACTTTTGGCTCATACTGTACATTTCTGTCCAAAGAAAATTGAGCTAATAGAAGCGACAAGGTTTCACGAATGAAATTTCACCAATCATCTCTCACACAACAGGGAAGGGAAAGCGCCCTGAATAAAATTTCATTTGAGGATCTATATATGTAAATACCTTGATGCACCATGCTCATCATTATCATAACCAAAAGAAAGGAAGAAACCCATTTAAATGTCAAAAGCCAACTTAATGAAAACCGATCTCCCCCAAGATAAAAAAGAAATCATGAATCAAAAACACGAAACGTTATGCAAGCAACTCTCCCTACTCTACTCCCGGGTCTTGCCCTCTATAATCAAACTCAAATTCATATTGGTTCTTCGCTTATGTCTAGAAAGACCTCCTTTTAATAGAAGGATACTTGTATAAAGGCGTATATGTCGCCTCCCCAGAGGTTTTGGAAGAATACCCAGAAGGTGCTGGAACACCTGTGATCCAAGGTCCAGTCTTGGTGATGTAAGTATCAGTAGGAGCCGGAACGCCGGTGACATATCCAGTTCCAGAAGGAATGACTGTGGAGTTACCGCTGTTCTTTGCTTTTTCTAAGAAAGCATCGAATTTACCAGCGGGATTGATACCAAGGACCATGCCAGCTTGGCAATGTGACTTTGGGTTTGCTTGAGCACAGTGGAACCAAATTGGCTTGTTTGTATTGACGATGAAATCGCGGGTGATATTGGTAGCGTTGGTGGGGTTAAATTGGTTGAAGCTGGTATCAAAACCGCCGTTGAAATTGCAGGGGGTGTTGAAGTTGGATTGGGTGACGGTGTGGTTTCTGGCGAGGAATTTGAATCGAATGATATCACCCACTTTGGCGTTGATTTGGTTTGGAGAGTAAACATTAAGACCTTTATCGCCTACAGTCACATGATGGATTTCGCCATACGAGTTATCGGTTTCAGTGCTGTGAGGTGAGGTAGTTGTAGTTTGGATGGGAGGAGTCGGAGTATATGTGATGTTATCGGTTACAGTAACAGTATTTGTCACGTGAAAACCATCAATGATGATGATCGTGATGTCAACAATGTTCACGTCGATTACAATGTCGTTCTCATAGGTAGCGACGGTACAATGCTTTTCGTTCCCGGTACCGGTTGGGTAGACCCAGATCGTTGACTTGCTCTCGCCATCATAATTGACTGAGGTTACCGTGCCATCTGCTGTGGTAACATAGTTTGATGTAATGAGGTAGCCTGCAGTGGTGGTAGGGCAATATGGTCCAGAAGCTCTTTCTGTGATTGTGACTGTCTGGGTGACAGTGGAAGGGGGAGCGCCAGAACACACAACTGGGATGGTTTCGGTATAAAGCTGAGCAGAAGCAAGAGTCAAAAGACTACTCACGGTGGAAATGCTTGAGAACTTCATTGATGAAATGAAAGAGAATGAGATTGCGGAAAATGATGGGAAATAAGGACAAGATGAAAGTTTAGAAGATCGAAACAAGAGAGAGGATCTAACGATTGTGGTAAGGAGAAACTGAAAATATGAAAGTAAGTAGGAAATTGAACAAGGGGCAGAATGAGATGAGGAATGAAAATGTAATGGAGAACCTCCGTCTACTTATGTGAAGTTGTTTTCGGGACTTCAGTATTGAAGTCATGTTCTTGCTATTGTAGGGCTGATATCAGAATACATCACCAGCCTCTCGCATAGAAACTTTTCCGAAGGCTGTGTTCATATCTAGATTCAATATCTCCTATCAAACCAATGATCATTGGCGATGAGGAGCCTGTTGATAAATTGTTTGGTCGAAGATGATTGAGGGTCACATTCCGCTGCTCACTATGTCAGATCGTAAACCTCAGATGAACGTCTCAAAATAACATGATTCTGAAGATTTTGGCCACTCAGCCCCGAGATTGGCTTTGAGTGGCGTTTGGTGTGAATGCTCTAAGTCAGCACCCAGCATAAGCATAAATACTTGGCTCTCGGCCTTCTGTAGGACAAACCGTATCATTGGAAGAAGGAAAACAATAGAAACGTATTTGACAGGTGAGATTGATAGATTGCCGAACAGAATTTACTGCGTTGTCGTAATGAGCGCGGTCAGCACTCTCATCACGAGATTTGGCATGCGCTATCATGAGATTGGATTCCAGGCAAGATAAATACCAATGTATTCGAGCTCTAAAATGGAGTGTGGAAATCGCTTTTCCGAAAAGACTTTGTAGGTTGCTTTTTCTAGACAGAACACACGGATTTTCAGATCATAATGCAATTGAATATGTCATGATTTTATTGGCGTCGGACTCAACGACATTTCAGCACTTGTCGAATGTGATTAATCAGTCAAACGATCGAATCACGTCACTCACGTTCCTTCATTAAATTGTTCGAGCTGGAAGGAGGCCGTGATTAGTGAGAATGGCATGACGGATGCCGATAAAATGCAAGCCGTTTGGTTGTCTCGTACATATCATGCAATTCTCAGATGACTACAAATCTCGTGATTTTGTTCTGAATAGCTGACAGCTCTATCGAACGAGTCTAGAATAGTAAGATCCTGACACCATTCCAATTGATATGAGTCGTTGGAGTGATGACAGCCATGCTGAGTCGTGTGTGAGACTTGGTGCTTGGCGAGAAGGACCCCAAATGTTCGCTATTGACATAGACATTGAGGGTTACTGAGTGAAAACACCGGCGCTCGGAGCTCTGGCGAAAAATATGTGATCCCAAATGATAGCCGTTTGGTGGTCAAAATATTATTCCGCTCATATAAACCACAATGCATAGTGTTTTTAGACTCAAAATCGAAGTGGTTTGGCCCTTTCAGCTCGAGAGTCGGGATTGAAAACATAATTATCACAAAAAAACACGATCTTCAATTCAACATTATCGTTCGTTGTTACGAAAAAGGCATCAGAAGAATTAGATTAACTGTCTCTCGATCAGACGTATTCAAAGCAATGCCGGAAATTCAAAATGACCACGTGACTCTCGTGCTCCATTCTCAATGTGGGTATAATCCGACAAAATTCTGATGTCTCAGATCAAAAGCTTAAATCATCCAGGTTTCTAAAATAAGCTTTGGCAGACGTACGCCTTGACCCACACATGTTTACGACGAGAGCTAGATCTTTCCAAACATTCTTTTTCCCTGGTCTTTCAAACTTCGCCCAAAGTACGAAGGTTAGATGATTGTTGCATCAGACAACTGAAATCTGCAAATATTCTCGGTTATTTACCACTACATTCATCTTGAATAGGAGCGACTGATATTGGGTCACTGGAGAGTAGATAATTGCTAATAAATTACTCGAGTACGCAATGATAGACTGCAAAAGCAAACCCTGCTTCTCTGGCAATAAGAATTATCAATATCTCTTGTCTCAAGCCTTACATGGAAACCCCTCGTAAGTTTGAAAGGATCTAGCCTTATTGATATGGATCCTGATTCATCATCGGATTGATCACATCCCACATAAATACTCCTTGCGTTAGCGTGAAGCCGCGTAAGTAGGGGTTCTAAAAGTAACTATCAAAAGTAATGTGGGTTCATATAAGGTCAAAGTATGGGGTAGCTATTTCTCTGTCAACTTTCTTTCGTTTGTATTCTTCTCTTTTGGCCGTATTGCAGCGTTCCCTTCCTTCCTTTCGAGATTTCAATTTGGTTTTGTGGGTAAGGAGTATATGTAGAGAAATTGGACTTCTGATAAGTGTTGAATATGTCTACGGGTTTGGCATCATGGAGTTTCGGGAATCGAATGAGACCAATGGTAATAGTTGGTGTATTCTTGAGTCTTGTCCTTGTTTACGGGTACGTTACAAGCTTCCTCAGCTGTGTCAATAATTTATGACTTACGTCTGACCCTGTCTTTCAGATTAGCATATCATTTGGACCATGACGAACTTCAACCGAAACTCAAACCCCTCGACGCCGGGCCTATTACAATTGTCCAGATCGAAACGATAGAACATACGGTGACGCATACCAGTACATCGATTTCTGTTTCTACAAAAACCGAATACGCTTCACCAACCTCTACTCTCGATCCCACAAAACTAGCATTTATGGTGGAGACTCGCCCACTACCACATCTACCTCTTCAGCTCACACATATGACAAGCGTCATTCCACAAGAGTGGACCTTCAAATTCATGGGAAGCAACACATCCATCAATTATCTACTTGGTTTCCACCACTTGCGAGAACTAGTAGCCTCAAATAAACTCACACTCGTTCCTCTCCCATCCCACTGGGATGTCTCAAGTCGTGAATCTATATCTCAGATGTTCACCGACCCCGAGCTCTATAAGTCTCTTTCTCCTGCCGAACACCTCTTAGTCTTTCAACCCGACTCAATATTTTGCACCAAAGCACCAACTACTCTGAACGATTTCATCAAGTATGATTATATTGGAGCGCCCTGGTCTACATACTCTACTCATGGTGGCAACGGTGGTCTTTCTCTCCGTCGCGTATCGTCTATATTACGATTACTAGAAAAGGAAAGACGCAAACCCGGAGATGGAGCACTTGAAGATCTATGGCTCAGTACCGGACTGAACAAGCTGGAAGGAAGTAAAATGGCAAATGCAGCAGTGAGCAAGACTTTTAGTGTGGAAAGTGTTTGGGACGAAGCGCCGCTGGGTTATCATATCGGATGGCTGGGTGTACACCATGAGCAGGTTAGTCATCTCGTCATTTCTTTTCTTAATTTTAATCCCACTGGCAAACATGTATTGTTTCTTATGCATCACTTCCATGGTAAAATTAGCTTTTGTACTGCCGGTCATATTATTTCCTTTCCTATTCATCCACTTTGTTTCCCTCCCAAAACCCAAAACAACATAAGAAACTAACACCAACCCCCACCCAACAGATCTGGGATAAGCCTGACTACGTTTCCCACATAATGAACTACTGTCCCGAAGTGAAAATTATCTTGGGTATGAAACTAGATAATGACAAGCCTCAAGGCGTTTCCTAATCTTGCACTTTTCTCCTCTCATCAATCTATTTCCATGCTGTTGTGTATTGTGTATTGTGTATGATGGATATATTTTATCTTCCTATCTATGAAATAATGTGTATGAAAACCTGAACAAATAAATTACCTAAACAAGAATCAATACAAAAGCCAAAGAAAAGAAATTCCAATCACAAAATTTAAATCTCAGGTATGCGGTCTCAATAATCCACCATTGCCACTCCCATTTCCATTCCCACCGCTCAAATGCTGCGACGCATGATGCAAATGACTCCCATGTGGACTCGGCTGCGGAAGCCCAATATTATTATTATTCAACCGATTTGGCACTGCTCCCTGCACATTCTGCACTTGTATCGCATGACCCGGTTGCGGAAGAATGAGATAACCTGCTACATTTGCGTTCGCGTTTGCGTTCGCGCCTTGATTCCCACCTCCTCCGCGGCCACCTCCAACTCCTGCGTTTCCGGCTATTAATGCGCCTCCTCCTCGAGTTGAATGATATTGCACTTGCGCCTGTCCTTGACCTTGACCATTACCTTGAGAATGTCCATGAGCCGACAAATTCCCCACCGCCGACCCACCATGTAGAGCCCCTACACAGAGATGTTCAAAAAGTACTTCTCTCTTCGCCGTCTTTTGATCTTCATGAACGGGCGCGCAGATTCTGCAGTCGCAGGGAAGATTTCTAGTTCCATATTTTGGAGTATTTTGATTATGCGCGAGATGAGCCATGAAAATTGCGAGGGCTGCTGGATCAGTAGAGCGGTGACGCGTTGCTACTGGGAGATCGTAGGTGGTGAGGAGGGTGTCTAGAGTTTTTGCTAGGGGAGAGTTAGAATTTTTCTTCTTAGGGCGTGGAGATGAGGTTGTGATGGTGGAGGTTTGGTGTATGTGTGTGGAAAGGAATAACAGAGATTCAGGTATTGTGGGGGGTAGGAAGGTGCTATGTGATACTGGAATTTATGAGAGATATAACGGATAAGTAAATGAGGAAACAAACTATCCATAGCCAAAAAGTCTCTAACTTTCAAAGGACATTGAAAATATTTCGGATATCGTCCTTTAGCATCTAGCTTAGGATGGACCTCCGCGTTGAGCATAGATGCTCTGATGATACCATTTGCCACCTGGGCGCACATATTTACTCTAAGAATTATAAGTTAGTTTCTGAGAAACTCAGAGTAGAAAATGGATAAAAAAGAAAAAGGAACCAAAGCAGGAAGACAGACCTTCTAATCTCTTCTAACAAACCAGGTTTGCTTTTCTGTGTTGGCTGATTATCCGAATCCGAACTCGAGTCCGTAATCATAGCCGCTTGTCCATTTCCTCCATTTCCCCTTCTACCACTACCAAGTGCACTCCCATTCGCTGCTCCATTATAATAATTATTTTTATGTCTGCCTCTTCTTCCTCTCCCCTGTGACCGACTCCGCGAGCGATGTCTATCAGTTCCAGCATTTGCTTGAACGCTCAAATTAGAACTAGGATTTCGACTGTTAGACATCAATCTCGCTATACTAATCGCTGTTCCAGGCGACAAATTAATTTGTAGATAGCGATGTAAAACGTCGCGGATGAGGTCTGCTAGAGGGATATTATTCAAATTGCTTTGGTTATTTTGTTGATTATTGGCGTGACTATGAGGGGGGTGGTGTGCATGGGAGTGTGGAGAAGGAGAACGAGAAGGAGAAGAAGAAGGAGAGCGGTGTCGATGGTTGTGATTGTGATTGTGGTGATGATAAGGATGGGGATGTTGATGAGGGTGATCGGGGAAATTCATGTTCCTTTTAACTTTTGGGAGCGGGACTAAAGCAAGGGTTTGAGCTGGCGGTGTTACGATTCGGGGAGGAGGAGCAGGACCAAGAAGGTGGATATGGGTGTGTGGTGGAGATGGCTGCCTTGGTGCAGGAAGGACGACAGGAGGAGGTAATACGTGAATATGATGAATCGTGGGAGAAGGTGGAGGTGAAGGAATGTATGGTGGTGAAAGCTGTTGGACAAAATGTATGTGTTGTCTTGGTGGTGATCTGGGACGAGGAAGAGGTAAATAAACTTCCGGCTCTGGCTCGACAAGATGAATTCGCTGAGCTGCAGGCTCTAATCTACGTCTCAAGTCCGAATCAAAAGGAACTCGCTGAAACGCTTGAGGGTGAAAAAGCTCAGGCTCAGGTTCAAACTCCAGTTCCGGTTCCGGATAGTATATGGGACTGATAGGACGAAGTTGTTCGTAGTTCTGTCCCGGAGGAGGAATTATAGGCGCAGGAAGAGGATAGACAGGTGTTGGAAGGGGATATCGACGACGAGGTCTTGATAAAGCGAGGGAAGCAGGATTGATATATCTTTCCTTTTTTTGTCTTCTCCCGGGGCCCGGGCAAAAGAGACCCAGGCAGAAATCAAGCATATAGGAATATTCTGAGGAGAATTCTTGCATAAGAAATGAAGATCCATGACTCTGATTTATACTCAATGTTTGCTCATTATCGTGATACAAAGGTGAAAATGTAACAGACAGATGCCGACACGATTGGTAGTTACTAGCCAATTCAGCAGTTTTTCCGTAAATATTTTCATCCATGTGTACATCAGCGGACCAATGGGATTTATTTATGCTAGTGAAGATTTGGCATATGCGTAGGAAATTGTTTGTGTAGGACAAAAAGACCTGGACATCGAGGCTGGCCGAAGAAAAGTTTAGCGACGCTACATATGTTTGCTCTATCATATTATTTCAGGGCACCAAAATTAGGCTAACGAGAATCATGAGGTGACTTTTTCAATAAAATGACTGAGTAGAACGAATAGATACGGTTCTATGCAAATGCCTCATTGATATGATGATAGCTGGGTCAGGTATCATCCTCAGAAGACTAAGGGATTTGTAGGGATGCCGTCCATCGCCTCATTCTAGGGCCCAATATCGCTATTTCACGAAACTTCCGTCGATGACTCACGTCAAGACTTCTCAATGGTAATGCATTTAACATGAATATATGCCGTTTCTCCATGTAGCCACAACAATAACTAATCATGATTGCGCAGAAAACGTCCTGTTCGTCCCAGACAGGAACGAATTGTAGACAATATGATTGTTCGGAGCAAAAGGGAACTTTCCACTTTGTAAATGTACTACGAATCAAAAGTGTCAGACTACAAGATGTGGCGAATAGTCAGTGAAGTCATGTTCCACGCAAGAGAAATATACGAACCAAATCTCCCCTGGGGGAACAATGAAGAATTTTCGTAGATTACCAATATTAATATACTACTATATAGTAGAAAAGACGCTATGTAGTCAGACTCTTATCCAGGCCTGAAACTCCGGGTTACGTGGATAGCTCAATGTGAACAGCCACCATCTTCAGATTCCTCGCCATCGCTCTCCTTCGCGCCTTTCTTGCCCTTTTTTGCTGATCCTTTTTTGAACATTGAATCAAGAGTCTTTTGTCCCTTTTTGAGGACTTCTTGCTTTTTCTTATCAGCTTGGCCCTGAAACTTCTTCCGTTCATCTGCTCCTAAGTTCTGTAAGCGTTGCTCTTCTTCCTTGAACTCTTTGCTTTCAGGATCTCTTTCGAGTAGTCCCTCGAGTAATTTAATTTCCTTAGCCCACGTAGATGGATCCTCGACAGTCTTTCCCTTCGCATCTTTCTTCTCAGTTGGTGTTTCGAGAACCATAGGCATATCTTGAAATGGTTCAAAGTTTACGACATTGTGGAATGCTCGAAGGCCAAGAAAACCAGTACCGATGTTGGCGTGTAAATCTCGATTTGATGCTAACGGTGACTTGCTATCATTGAGATGCAAAGCTTTTAGGTATGGTAATCCAACAATCTTGTCGAACCCATCCATAGTCTCCTTGAAAGCTTTGGGTGATCTCAAATCGTATCCTGCAGCAAATGTATGACATGTATCTAGACAAACACCAACTCGGGATTTATCATCAATAAGAGCAATAATGTCCCGAAGGTCTTCCCATGTGGAACCAATTACATTTCCAGCTCCTGCCATATTCTCCAACAGTGTGATTACCGTCTTTGTCGCTTTGTGAGCTTTGTTCAATTGGGTCGCGATACGCCCGATTGCTTCCGGTCTTGGATTGCCACCTGTACTTCCCGGATGAAAGTTGTAAAGTTTTATGCCTAACTCTTCACACCTTTTCAGATCGTCCAGAAAACAATCGTATGCTTGCTTGGCTTTCTCTTCGTCTGGTTGCGCTAGATTGACTAGATATGAACAATGTGGAAGAACGAATTTCGAGGCATCGTATTTTTGTTCTTTACATAAAGCCTTGAATTGATCGCGAGCTTCAGAAGCTAAAGGAGGATTGACCCATTTCCGTTGAGATTTGAGAAACAAAGCGAATGCATTGCCACCGATACGTAAAGAGTTATTGACTGAATTTTGGACGCCTACGATGAATATATTAGAGGAGATCTTCGCGCCGTGAAGGAGGATACACTTACCTCCTGCACCACTAACATGAGCGCCGATATGTATAGCCTTTTTTAAACTCGAAACCAAAGTACGTTCTACCAATGGCATAATTTCAGCTTCTTTTTCTTCTTTTGTTTTCCTCTTTTTCGTAACCTTCTTCTCTTCCTTGTCCTCTTCGCCTTCGTCCTCCTCTTGCTTGAGTTTGCGTTTCACGGGAGCTTTTTTGTTTGTGACCACTATAGCCTCCTTCTTCACATCAACGGTCTTAGCTGTTTTCGGGAGATCAATAGCTTTCTTTTCTTCTTCATTTTCGTCTCCGTCTTCGAAATTGCCACTATCTTCTTTCGCTTTGCTTCGGATGCTGTTCGCAGCTAACTTTGGAACCTCGGTATTCTCAGTTTTTATATCTTTTCCACCCTTCTTGGCTGCAGCAGACGAGGCTTCAGTTCCTGGAACATCTGCAGTTGCAGTATTAGCATTTCGACCGGATCTTCGAGGAGGCATCGTTGCTTGCGAGTGACGTGGTTATCTTCAGTTCTCAAAGCTCACGGCTGAAGATCTCTGAACGCGTTGAGGAAATAAAGATTAGCAAAGCGCGTCTCGCGAAGGCACGTGATAATACATTATCTACATTTATTTGTATGGTGCCTAGGTAGGCATCCCATGGACAGCCTGGTGGAATTTCACGGCGTATTGTAATAAGTATTAGAAATAAACATTGTGGCTAAATGTAAAAATATTAATAAGGGTATCTATTTGCCTTCTGTGTAATAACTATGGTCCAGCCTTCCTACTCTCGACGATCTTCATGACATCCGCAGCACTATTTGAATCCCCCTTCCTCTTCTTCGATCCTCTTTTCCTCTTGGATTTACCTTCCCCTTTCTCATCTTCATCATCGTCTTCCTGACCCCACGCTGATAGCTTGACTTTCGTCTCGTCAAAATCAGCTTCGTCTTCAAATCGACTACTTCCGAATCCCATATCCATGTCCTCCATATCACGATCATCCTGTTGGAGCATCTTCTTCCGCCGCGCTTCCTTTGCGGCTTCTTCTGCTGTTTCGGGAACTCTGGATATAGGGTTAAGAGTTGAGGCTTTCTTGAGGGCGGCGAGAATAGTCGGATCACTGAAAGCTTTTGGCTTGGTCTCATTGTATGTTGTTTCAGGTTCGGATTCGCCAAAGTAGTTTCTAGGTTTGTTAGGTCGTGGAGGTGGTGCCATACTTCTGGACACAGCTGGCTCTTGCGGCGAATCTTGCGGCGAATCTTGAGGCGAATCTTGAATCTTGGGCTTCTTTCGTTGACTATCTTCCGTGACTTCTCCGTCTTCAGCTTCCGCATCTGATTCTGAATCTCCGTCTTCAAGCCCAGCTAATGGATCATAATCATCTCCCGCATCGTCGAATATATCGATATCTTCTTCTTCTGGTTCTGGTTCTTTTGGTATTTCTGGAACTTCCATACCTAATGGTATTGCATCCTTATCAGGCATTAGTAGACCATGCCCTTTCTCCACTTCCGGTTCCGCCTGCAGTCTCCTAACTTTCCTCTTCTCGTTTCCATTCTCATCAACAATAATGAGAACCTCCCGCCCTTTCCCGTCCATTTCAATCCTGCTTGTAGATTTTGGAGCTCCAACTTTTTTGAATCTTGCTCCTAAAGACGGCTGAGCTGCCTCCTTTGCCGCTTGCCTTGCCGCTTTCATCTCTGCCAGAATCTGATCCCTAGTCCTTTTCTTCCCCGGAATCAAACTTGGTGGTGCCATTTCTCCCTTCTTTCTGCTCTTCTCCTTCTCAACAGCAACCACGTCTTTTTCCTCCAACCTCTCAAACTCGTCGTCCAGATTCCCTGTCTCTTCAGCATCATCTTCGTCTTCATTATTTCCGCTCAAAACATCTTCACCCCTCCTAACCCGCTCCAATAACTTGTAATCCAGCCCTTTTACTAAATGCGTGCTTTGAACATCACCACCCAATATCTCGTCCCTCAATTTTAAAAATGTAGACTCGTCAATCTGTTGTAATTTCATCATTTCCTCCAGCGCCTTGACTCTGGAGGCTTTATCATCTTCATCCTCATCAATGCGCTGTTTGGTGCGATCGGTATATCCAGCTGCGAGTTTCGAACCTTTAGGTGCGGCGACTGAGCGAAATTTCTTTGGTTGCGAAGGATTGTTAAGAGCTCGTTGTTCAGCCACTTGACGTGCGAAATCAACACCACCTACTGAGCGGCTAGTATATCCGTTAGTACTCACTGTATAGCTTCACGCAAATGGACTGTTCGAGCCTTACGGTGTCATGGGTATGGAACTTCGCATTCGAGAACCAAGGGCAGATGGTGTTGCGCCATCTCGTCTGGGAGTTGCGCCAATGCTTGAACTTTTGTCTCCCGTTCCAGCTTGCCTCGCGGGCGTATCTAGCACGAGTTTACGGAACTGTTGATTATTCATAACGATTGTGGTTTGGATTGCCGAATTTCAAAAAATGTCCAAGTCGTGAAGCTGTCGCTGTGTAGGTATCTTTGGCATGCGGCAATATTGACAGCCCATCTCACCGCCTTAAATGTATTAGGTAACCCACCCGCATATCTTTCTCAAACATAACATAATTACTGTTGGGTACACACAAGAACTCATCTCAGCTACTTCAGACATGTATATGAATCTTGATTTATATTCATTCTATGATGAATTTGGAATTCTGCTATCTAAAATATCGGATATGAGTTCAAGAATTCCGTAAGCACTACCAATCCGTATCCTACTTCCTCCCTTTCAAGAGATGAAAGCAACTACATTTCGAAGCTCCATACTACATCCTTTGCACTCTCCCTGGGTACTATATTTACCATAAACTCCTTCTTTGGCGGACCTGTCTGAGTAGACATGTTTTCGAGATCTTGACCTGGATCAGTCCAATCATTTCCGTTCGGAATGATATCAAATCTCATCGCAAACATTCCTGCGAAAGCTGCAATGATATTTGTCACAATTCCTTGACCTGGGCACCTGTTCGCTCCTCCTCCAAAGACGCGGAATGCGCTTGCAGGAGTCTTACCGTAGAATCGATCGAAACGAAAGGAATCTGCCGTCTCTCCCCATGCACGCTTGTCAAAGTGTAGTCTCTTGTTAGCGATGATTACCAGGGAATCTTTCCTAAGTAGGTATTGTTGATCTTTGCCGACAAACGTGTCTTCCATAACGAGACGGGGTCCAGTACCAGTTGATCGGTATCTCAAAGTTTCTAAAATCAAGGAAGAAAGGATTGGTAGTTGAATCAGCTTCTGTAGATCGATCTTACAAATTGTCTCTCCTTGAGCCGAAACTTCGGATGTTGTCAATTCTCCTACTTGGTTCCGAACCTGCTCGAGAAGATTGGCATCAGAAAACAAATGATAGATTACCCAAAATGCCGAAGGAACTGTGTTGGACAAGGCCGCAATATTGATCAGGTTTTCATTTTTCGCTAGGTCGCTGTGACGACTGTCCGAATGATCAACTAACAATTCAAATCTATTTTTCATGAGATCTGATCCTCCAGTTTGTCCGCCGCTCGAGAAGTATTCTTGGAATCCCTTTACGACTGCAGCTCGACCGCGTACAGCTTCAGTAGCGATGATGTTCGATAGAAAATCCGGTAGTAAAAGTCTCAATGAACCGTCAGAGAAAGCCCTGTTTCTGTTAGTACTCATTTGGTGCGGAGGATGTTGCGTGATGTTGACTTACCAAAATCCTGCTTCGACCTCTGGATCCCGGTAAGGGTTTTTATCCCCATACAAACTTTCTGTAATGACAAGGGTCAATTGGTGTTGCAACCATTCTAATAAGTTGACCTTGTTGTTTTGATTGTTTTCGGCTGGATTTGCCCAATTATCTAGCTGATTCTTCGTAGCTAGTGTTCCGATACGAAGCATTTTTTTTATGGACTCCGTGGAAGCGAGTGTACCCTGAATCACCTTGATTCCTTGAAGCATTAGACTTGGATTCTCTTCTGAGGACATATTAGTGTGCATCCTTTCTGCCGCAGCTTGAGTCAAGCCAGCCAATTTCACTGTGAATTGTGCCTCCAACTCCCACAGCGAAACTGCTTTATATTGACGATGAAGAGATGGAATGAAGTCGGCTGAAGTAACGATATGAATGTCTTTATGGAGCATGCTGATAGTGAAGATTGGAAAATCCCATTTTTGACTGTTGAATTCAAAGAAAAAAGACTTGTTAGTACCTGAAACCAATCTAAAGACACAATGGGGGAGTTTAGTTTACCTCAAAAGATTGTAGTATTCATTTCTGTGTCGGAAGAGACCCATAAAATGGCCAATGAATGGTATAGTTGAGGGAATGCGAACTGGCTCCATGGAGTTGTGTTCAGACTTGCGGGGTAAAATTGCATTAACACAGAGTATGACGATGCCCAAGGCAAGGACATAATAAATTTGAGAATTCTCAATCATCTTTCCGAACCGAGTATTGTCCGAATGTTTTCGCTGCTTATTGATGCACAACTCGTATGTGTGTGTGTGAGAGATCGTTGAGCTAAATGTAGGAAGAAAAGGGATGTCTGTGAAAAGTTGTTTACTTTCAAAGAATCGTTGGTCTTTTAAAGTAAATGCCCTGTGCAAACAGCATCCTGCTGAAGAAGTAGTACTTACTAGAGATGTTCTTGGCTTTTTATGAAAGAATGGATTCTTTGAAGAAGAAAAAACTTTCCTATACGGCACAATGCATTGCCCTAATAGTACAATTTCGTTACTCATGACCGATAAAATAGCACCCAGTTGTCTTTAACCGAGGGACCCGCTCATTATACACCAGCTAAAATTAAAATGAGCTGTATTGTTACAGCCAATCTACTCTCGATTCACTTCGTAGAAATATCAGCTACTTGCAAATTATCCGGTCAGTCGAAGTATGCGAGGTCTTCCTTTGTTTTTATCATCTTGTTAACCAATTTGCATTCCACTTCCCCTTCGTCCTTCTATCCAATATCATGCTGGAATCTTGTTTACTAAATATACCATATACGATATGGAAGTCTCCATTTGATGTCATCACTTCATATTTATATATTCAGAAAGTACCCGATGATGAGTCAACAATGTGTGAATTTGTATCACTGCCTTTTCAACATATACTGACTGAGCGATCTAGCAGAAAAGTAAGCCCAGGTGATACTAAATTTTCCACATACAAATTTTTTATTCACTCTTTTTCTGAATCTCGTCGAATGATTCTTCGGAGACTACTAGTCTGGTCGTTTATCATTTATGCGCATTTGCCAGATCGGACAAATCGCATCTCACCCTATGCGGTCTTGATTCACTTTGGTGGTGAGATTCATTACTATGGTGTGCACAAACAACTACGACGGAAATATACAGCCAATTTAGTAGATAATTTGTCTAATTTCATCACATACAGACGGCGATATATAAAATAATCGTGATCTCGCGAACCGGAGATTGAATGGGAAGGTTGGTCCAGAAATTTATATTTCTTGTCATTCCTGTGGTACTTTCATTACTGGAAAAACGATCAGGAGTAAAATGTAAGTTCTCTTGTTAGTTGTGTGAGTTTTAATTGTATTTGAGTGTTCCTCTGATTTCCTCGTCTGTATTCTGTGTGGAGGAGGTGAGTAATTCGGAAGTTTTTGAAGCAAGCTTCGTGAGTAGGTGTTAGTTCCGTGACAATTTTCTTCAACAATTATTCGGTATGTTTGACCTGACCCGTTACAACCATTCTTGAAACAGAGTTATGTTATATTCATTCTGTTGTTTAAGGTTCTCTGCGGCTTCATAATACTATTTTTGGTCAACGCAGATGGTAAAGGTGTAGTAGTGCATATCGGACGACTTCATCAAGCTATCATAGGTTTAATTGAGGTCAATTTCTTGAATGGTTTTGACATTGCAAGTACGTTCATGCCTTTAAAACATCTATAGTTTCTATTACATGTTTTCAACTACCTCTGGTTTGGTAGCTCTTTCTATTTATTGCATCACTCTTTCGCGCTTGCTTCAAAAATGCTACGATTCATGATAAAATCATTTCATCATGTGCTCTTCCTCAATCTTCAACCTTCATGAATTACACATTATCATACGATACAAATTCATCTTCCTGATCAATTATGGATTCTCCTTTCAGTGATATATGGTTCGAACATGCGTCTCGACGAAAAGAATTGCTCATGCTCCACCAACTTCGAAAGCAAAATGGTGACGTTGATGACATATTCTTTCCATACGGACTAGTTTTGGCAGATCTACCACCTTGGGAGGTGCAGCCAGTGTTACTTGATCGACATACTGTAGGCTCAGACGTGGAGCGAACAGTTATATACGTATCTGCTGCTCTTGACTATATCAATAGGAAGACCCGTAAATTGCAAACCGATGCATGGCTCTTTTATGTCGATAGAGATTTGAAGCCAGTATCCTGGAGTCATAAAGCATTTGTTCCTTACCAATACAATCAGCAAGTTGCAGAGCACAGAATTGGCAAAATCCTTATGGTTGCCAAAACAGAGCAAGCGAAGGTAGACAAAGACAGTATACCTTGGAAATATACATGTCCGGACGGCACGAAACTATCTGGCCAACTAAGATGGTTTCCGCCTAGCTACGAGCAACATATTAATCCTTTTTTGAAATACAATTTCCTCATTGTTCAAAGTTATTCTGACGATTCATATTCACATATCAGAGGACAAGGCATAAAAAAATACATTTACGCTGTGGCCAATGCACCGGTTGGTTCGCCTGTAGCTCAAGTTGCAAATCCACCGCAGTTCTTTCATTCTCTGCCAGAGACGCAATATGAATCTCTTTTCAAGAAGCGAGTCGTAACTTTGGCGCCAAAAAGAGTCTTGAGTGGGAACTTGCCTGCTCAACAAATTGAAAAACGTCTCTGCTTTGGCCTTCCCTCCCCAGATAATGTGAACGAGTATCACCCGCGCGATTTTGCTCAGGCCCCTCTGTCTCCGGATACTGGAGGCGCTACACAGATCAAGGGAGAGGTGATCCCAGGTAATGCCATACCATCAGCTTCAACTGAGGGCTTTTCTGTCGGTCCAGAAATCACGAAAGAGTTGCCACTCAACTCCACACAAGTACCTACTCTTCAAGGCCCTAAAGACTATATAGAAATCAAACAGAAGGAATTCAATCATTGTTGTGACAAAGCGCCTTCGTCTGGGGAAATTGGCGACGGTCTGAAAATCAACGAGGAGGATGCTCCTCCACATTTCGCAATTCAAGTGTCTTCGTCTGGGAGCTTTGGGAGGGGTTTGGATTTGATGAGGAATTAGTGAGGTTTGATAACTGATTATGTAAGTGTATAATCTACCTCTCCTACGTGTTCATAGACCTTCAAGTATCGAGGGTTGAGTCGAACAATTCACAATCAGAATCTGGGGATAATAGAACTTCATTGATTCTAATGTAGGATGCATGACTTGAATCGGATGGAAAGGCTTAATGGGCGGTCGTGGAGCAAATGAAGTCTTGAATTGAATATGAGGTGGTTAGAGTTGCAAGCAGTATTGACTATGGGTTCAGCCCCCGAAGATCGCAGCCAAGTATTGCTGAGCATGACTAGCGTATCGTTTTTAGTTTCCCCAAAAATATTGTGTACAAGCAAATATCCCTTCTCTTCGCTCTCGAAGCCAATTTATAGAGTTCTGCGAAGCTCGTCTCCTGAGGATATCTGTTTCCGTGATATGATGCCCCATTGTTACATCAGCTAAGCTCTCTTTTCTTATATATCTTGGTGCTCCATAGAAACACAGGGGGAGTCAACTAGTATCTTCACATCTTCACATTCATAAATAAACACATTTCAGCACTCCCACACATCAGAAGAATCAAAAGGTTTTGAAATATTCATTATTCATTGCCATTTCAATATATCTCTGACTACCTAAATGTTTCTTTTTCCAAAGACATGGTCTGCCAGCGACTTTTATCTTTATTTCTCTATAATCGCTCATGACCTCGCATTGTAAGGAAATTCATAGAAGTCATAGAGTTTCGGCTGTTAGAAGAAAAGAGAAGTGATAAAAAGAAACCCGACTCATTTAGCTATGCTGTGCCTCCCTGCTGTCTGATGAATTACTACCATTTTATATTGGTATAACTCTCAGATCTTCAAAGCGCTTTCGCTCCTCCGCACTTTTCATCCGTCCATCCGTCCATGTGTTTATCAATTTATCCGCCCCCATGACTCCCTCGCGAAATCTGCATGAGAGTTGCATTGTATCTCATATGAAATGAATTCACCTCCCTTTTTACCCCTCTGTCTCCCATAATCCACGCAATATCATATTAGAAATGCTAGATCTAAAGCATCTGCCATTCTTCAGCTTCCTCGCTTTCTTGAAGACTCTCAAGTTCTTTTAGTCCACTAGCCTCCGCAACAACATTATGATCATCATCACCAGCTATGGCCCAAGATGCATCAGATTGAAGATCGCTATCATATTCAAGATCGAATTCTTGTTTAGGGCTAGAGGCGGGTACTGGAGTAGAAAGGGGAGCCGAGGAGAATCTAACATGAGTGACTTTTGCATCATATCTTTGCTGAGGATATCAGATTTATCAGTGTCAGAAATTAGAAGTTCATTAAGAGCGAGATTTTCGATGTTGGTCATCTCAGCATTGGCGGTTGTTTCACTGCTGGAATTGACCTCGCTGTTGACTGTTTGCTGAGAAGTAGTAGCACCATCATTCTTTGTGGCTTCGACGAAGGCTTTATCAGCAATATCGGTGAGTTCATCGACAGTGGCAATATCGATATCAGTGAACTTCTTGGTGATTTCGATGGTATCGGTGACCAGCTTATTAGCCATGACATTGTGCTCATTTACGGTAGATGTAAGGATATTAGTAGCTCTGCTCGTCTCTGTAAACGTATCGTTGGCGTTGTTGAGCATGACGACTTCCTTATCTGCAACCTGCGGAGCACATTGACCTTGTCCCTTGACAGCTAAAAGATCAAGCGCAGAGCTTGCCAAAGTCGCAGAATAAGCTGTGTCGATAGGAGCATCTGGTCTCGAATAACCCCATTGTCTCAGATGTTGAAACATAGCATCGCCAAATTTTCCTGGCTGTTGACCAGCTAATTGGCGTCCTCTAGCTGTTCGATCCAGGATCATAGCGTTCGTGATATCGAGATGCTTTGGATTAGGCTTCCATTCTTTGAACATAGTCATATACTCAGCGCGATCTGTGCTCTTAACCGAGTAATAGTTTCTAGAATCTGGATTGGGATACTGGCCTGTGATTGCCGGTGGCTATGAAGAAATATTAGGGTTAATTTTTTTTGGATCATGATGTGCAGGTACGTTATCTGGACGGGAAAGGAAGGGCTGAGATGCCGATTGATCGTAATTACCTCTGAGGCCTTGAGCATGTTCTTGGACAGTGATGTAATCATTAGACAAAATGGAGTTGTTTCGCTGTTTCTGATCATGCTTTGATTGTTCGAGAAAACCATAGTTACCATCAGTCCAGGCGTCATCTATCGTACGAAGTGGCTGAAGCTCGGCTTTGGCACTCTGTGCGGTATAGTGAGCTTCGAGACGTGCAAGAGTGACACGAGCCGAGTGGTGGTCTGCTGCAAACGTAGCATAAGCCGAGTCGTTCTTTGCTGGTCCAATCTTTTGAGTAATATTATCGCCGGAGGAACGGTTAAGAAGTTCAATTCTCTTCTCAAAAGCTTCTCTATTTTTGTGTTTCTGTTGACTAGCGTGTTTGATTGCATTAAAGGTACTAACTCTTTTTTTGCGTTCCATGTGGCATTCAAGAAAGTTCTTATCTGCGTTGGAACACTCTTTTTTGAATCTCGGATTATCAGGTTTGTGAATGTTTTCCATCCAAAGAGCTTTTCTCTCGGCAATCGCTGTTTCAAGTTTCATACAAGCATCATCTTTAGCCCTTCTTGCTGCAAGATAAGAGGAATAGGCATCGGCGATAGAAGCTTGAAATTCATTTTTTGCTTCTCTCATTTCATTCAATTCTGGGGAAGTCAAATGTCTGTATTTTTTGAAATCTCTACAATCCAAGGATGTCGCATCGTTGCGTCTTGCATCCCCTTCCCTATTCTGGCGGATCTCATGGGGCTTGTTCTGCTCATAATTATATCACCTCTCGCGGAGGGTCTCAAGATAAGCTTTGCGTTCTAGATACCACTTTCTCTCGGAAGCTCTTGAAGCTTCTTGGGAAATTGCATCACCACTATTGAGATCGATATTTGTGCCCTGGATAAGTGGAGCTCTTTGGTCTTGACACTTCTGGTCAATAGTCTTGAGAGCATCAAGCTTTTCTTGAAAGATGGCTACAAACGAAAAATCATCACTAGCAGCCTGGTATACATTGGCATTAGGCTGGTGCCCCCTGACAGTGCCGAGTCTGGTTTGTCGAACATTGCAAATATTCCATGCTGGAACTCTCATATTTTCATCGGAGTATAGGCTTCCATCAATTGAATCTTCATTTCCGGAACGTATGTCATTATTTCCAACATTGATGATATCATCAGGATTGACCGCGACTGCCGATTGTGCGTTGATTTGCATATGCACACCAGAAAGCAAAGCTGGGCTGCAATCCTCACCAGTAAAGGTAGCTTGATTTTGATGAAGACCTTCAAAGCCTTTGGGTTCGAGATCAGAGGAGCAATGCTTCATCGGCTGTTGTGTAATTCGGCCCATAGAATCCTTCCATGAAGAATCTTCTTCGCGATGATTAGAGGTATCTGGTTGAGTGCTTTGAATGGATCTGACCTTCTCGGGGGCGCTTCGCAACGTCTCACTTTCTGGGCTATCGATAAGCTCGTGCTTATTGTGGTGTCGCTGGGCTGCCATCAACATATTGCATTTCTCATATGATAGAGTGTTGAAAGATTGTGATCCTCTTAAAATATTCTTCAAGTCTACAATGGTCGGCGAACAGGCAGGAGCTTGCAACCCCTCGATAATAAATAATATACGAGCTGTAAACTTGTCGATTTGAAGTCGTAAGATGCTGGAATTTAACTCTTTATGCTGAGCACGATATACAATGGCTCTGTCGAAAGCAGCCTTTTGCTCACTCTGCACGCGTTTCCAAACTTTTCCAGCAGAAAGAGCTTCAGTCGCTGTCAACCATGCTCTCTGAAGCCACATCATATCTGAGTGTTCTTGCTCATGTTGTGGGACCTGCAGTTCAGATTGATTGAATGAAGTAGTATTGACATCGAGAAATTCTTTGTTCAACTCAATGAACCTGTAATAACCACCAGTTGGATTGATGGGATGGTATTTCTGGATGTCCCGATAAATCTTTTGCTGGGGATCAAAGTTGACAGAGGAATAGGATGGCTCGTCGGAAGCTTCCTGGTTAATGTCATTGTGAGCCTCCTCATTGAGGTCAATATTGTTCAGAAGATGGGAAATGCAAGCCTTCTTGAAGTTTTTAGAGCTTTGTGGTATTTCTCCTGGAGCAAGCGTCATCGGGGCCTTGGATTGCTCTTGGATCTTATCATTCTGAAACTTTGAGAATGAAGTGGAATTGCGCAGTTTGTTAAAATCGATTAGAGGTTGTGGGAGGTCGTGAATCTCTTTGGGGGTCTTCTCTGACGATTGAAAAGGGGTGTGGGGACGTTCATTGACCTGAAGAGCTTGTTGGCTGAGTTGCACCATGTTTGAAGTAGTAAAATCAGCGCTGCAGGTCTTGATCACTGTATTGTATAGATCCTGGTAAGAGTTGGCAGAAAATCGGGATGAAATTGAAGCAATGTTTTGAGAGTCTTTGCCATGGAGATTGCTGTTATTGAGTTTCATCATATTGAAATTCTGAACTAGGGCGGGATGTAATCTTGTCTGAAGATCATGTTGTCGAAGCATCTCGGCGATTTCTTGTGGAGACATAGAGTCTTTGTAAGTTACAGTCTTTGAAGTTTCCTCCATTTCGTTGAGAGGAGGTGGCTGACTAGCCATGATTGTTTCGCTTTGTTTCGGTGTACTTTTTTTGCAATAGTTTGTCTTTGAAAGTGTTTTCAAGTTGTATTACAAGAATTGTTGCGGGTACAAAGAGGATGTAGGATTCAAGATAAGGTTAATGAGTTTATATGACCAAATTCTTAGCTAGTACGGTTAAACGTCTGAGATCACGGGACTATAGCTTAATGAGTGAATGCGCTGCCGTGGCAATACTTGATATGAATACAGCATCCTAGAGATGCTTTATTGGGGGCAAGGGATCTCGCCTATTTCGAAGCATATAATAGTTCGAAATTATTTGTTTTCTTATTTCTTTTTCTTTGTTTTTTTTTCAATTCTTTATACAATTAACCCTATAAATGGTATCACATCATTATATACGAATGGATTCCTAAGTCTTGAAAATACAAATAACTGATACACACTACACAAAAGTTTCGTAAAATCCAATGCATAAGTTTCTTCAGCTATGCTCCGAAATATACCAGTGAAGTCTGAGCTTCTCTCAGGTCAAATCAAGTTTCAACTTGGAATCTCTATAATTCACTTTCGGCTGATTCCAAAACCCTGTGGTAGCAAAATTAATACTTTGAATGAAAAGAAATTCAATATAAATCCTCATACAAATTTCCATTTTGTACGTTACAATATTAATGTTTTATTTGTTATTGATGAAGTGAGTGTTTTGTTAGTGACAAATAATATTAGTACTTTTTGCAACTCATGTATTATTAAATTTTAATAGAAAAAAAGAAAATAAGGGCTATGAAAAGCCTTAGAGGTTTCAGAATCTTTGAATGTTAGAGTTATAGAAAAGGTAGTTGGAAGGGTATATATATAAGAACTAGAAGAATATCAAAGAGGTAAATAAGAACAAAGAAGGAGGAAGTAAGCATAAAAGCTAGTAAGTAAGAGGTATTAGCCGAAAGTTTAAAGGGGGGTCTGTTCATCAACCGCATTACTTCACTTTCAGTTCATTCTTCAATCAGAAGCTTTACTATTATACCATACAATACAGAATATACTATAAAAACAGGAATAGGATTTGATTCTAATACAAATAAACTTTTTCATTTCAGAAAATAATTGCTTTACACTAAAACTTAAAACTAGCTTTCCAAATTCAAGAAATTCACCAAGACCCTATTGATTAGAATAAGCTTCCTTGAATACGAAAATAAAGTTACTCAAATCAATCTACTAAAAACGATTTATTCAATGTATAAATGAAAGTATAAAAGATTTTATTACAGTAACAAAGTGACCACTTCATCAACCACGGATTCTGCCACTATAGGGAAATCGGTTATCTAAAACTTAAGTATCCACAGTCCCCAGACCTCCTCCTACTCAATCCCAAAACAAAACCTTTACATACAAATCTTTGATTGGATCAGCAGCCATGGATCAACTATTCAAGACGTGCTCTGCCAATCCCCTTCCTCTTGACTTGAATACAAGTCTTGAAGATGGTGAATCTTTGATGCAACAAATCATTGGCCAAATTGTACTTCACCCAAAATCCACCCAGGAATCAATCAGAGATATCACTTTCATACATGAAAAGTTCAAGTCCCTTCTGCTCACAACACCTGCTCCTTCTCTGGTTTTCCGATATGGTCCAAGTGGCGCGGCAGCCACATTTCATTCCTTGAAATGCGCAGAGATCTCCTCTGAAGGCAAGATACTGATCTCTCATTTATGAAAATATACCTCTGGCTTCCTTCAGGTAGACGACTCCTTCACTTTCGAAAAGCTCGAAGAGCTCAGATTTATCGAGGGCAACGAAGGAACCCCAGTGAATCGTCGGCGCATAACATTCTTGGGGAGTGATAAAAAAGAACTGTTTGTTGAGAAGATGAAGTGCGACATCACTGTAACGCATGATTGTCTTGTTATGTTCACAACTCATGATGGATTCGCCAAGAATTTAGTCTCATGCTTTTACATCGATGGCAGGGGTCTCACAAAATTGGAGAGAGCTATGTCCATTCCATCACGATCTGATGAGAATAAGATATCTGTCATAGGCTTTCAGGAAAAAGACTCGGATACTGAGCAAGATAATTGGTGAGTCCCATTCTCCCCTTTTCATGACTTTCAAATGAAGGTAACTTATTATATTAACACAGTATTTTTGACGCAGCTTCACAATCCACAGTCGCACAATTCATACACACTTCAGCTGGAACATCAGCAATTGATGAAGATCGAGGTTTCGAGACTGCTCTTTCTCCCAGTGAGCGTGAAGCTTCCCTCAAACAGCGCGAGCAGGAAATGGATAACCGTGAGCGCGACATTGCAGAGCAAGAAAGAAATCTTAAGGAACGTGATATTTTACTCGCAGACCTTCGAGGCTTGGAGAAAATAGATATTGCACACCTTGAAGCTGCCTTATCGGATATATTCAAGGGACTAGAAGGAAAACTCATTGAATTGGCTGAAATGACATCTTCGAATCTTCATCCTTCACCAATGACCGCCAAGAAGAATTCCTTGATCCAAATTAAATTTCCAAAGACATCCAATGACGGCATCGAAGAGTTTGAAGCTACGGAGGTCAAGTTAGCAGGCTACGACAAAGCTCTGAAAGTCCGCCACGCAGAGGCCAACGCTAGAGAAATTGCTCTTGCTCGCTTTCAACTGGCTATAGAGAAGCGTGGAATTTTCTTGAATGAGAGAGGGGAATCGACTGAAAAGCTTGAGGCCCAAGTTCAGGAGCGAGGAAACCTCGCGCGTGATCGTACGGAGGAACTGGACACGCTCAGCCGCAGCTTGACCAGGCGTGACGAACTTCTCAATGAACGTGAGACTGAGCTTGCAGCTCGCGCAGAAGCAGAAATCCGACTCCTCGATCAGCTTGATGCAGATAGGGAGATTTTGGAGGCCAGAGAGGCAGCCATGGAGCGAGGCTTTCAAGGTGACTATGAACAATTTGATACTTACCAGTATGACGATTATTAATACTCTCGGTAAGTCAACAGGAGTCAGAAAGCTCTCATCACTTTAATATTTGGAAGATACACAGCTGATTATTGATACTCACATTCTAGCCACGAGCATGGGATTCTGAGAGAGAAACAGGATTCGGTTTTGATTTTGATTTATCTTGATCTTCACTTCATTACCAGCGATACGAGCACACAGAACGTTTTCGGTAATGGTAACAATATCATGGCACCTTGATGAAAGTTTATCTGCTCTTCACAGGAGGAATGCTGTGAGAGGACAGTTTGATATTCAGTTGTCAATGGCGAGATAGATGTGTCTTTATACTCCAGTTTTCGATCAACGTGTCAGAAGTTTTCTCGTTCGGTATCTGCCGAGTAATGATTTTAAAATTATAAGTAATATTCTATTATAGTTGTCTAAATATATGACACCCGTTTCAATACTTGACTGCCCGCTTTACAATGTAGACTTGTGAAACTCATGCAGAGATTTATGACCTAAAATTGATAGACTAAGAAAATTGTATCCTAAGACATGCACTCATAGCCACGGCGACGAGACTCCAACAGCTTACCCATCACCCTCGAGCCATTTCTTTTTCATATTCTATCACCGACAAAGTATCAGCTGAAACACCCACCCATAATCCTTTCCGTATCTATTAGATGTTAATACCATCGCAATACTCCCTCCAGAAATAAGCAAATCGAACAAAGGCCAGAGTTGTGAACAGTAAAAACAAAAAAAAGACTGACACAAAGTTTCACCTTGATGGATATCGAATCACGTGCCATCGCTTCCATTGTCTACATCACTCCACTAGCGTTCTCAGAGGCTTCAGGCTTGAGTCACAAAATATTTTAAAACTTTTCCACGTTGAGCAGCTGCAACCTCTCATCGCCCTCAATTTTTTTACAAAGAGAGCAAACTATGACAAGCGCCCAGATGTGTCCACTCGCTGACCAGAATCCAGCCTTCGAGAATGAAGTCAAAAAATTACTGTACATGATCAAAATCCATCTCGTCCACGGCTTATTCTTCCTTAAGGACTCATCTATCCACCAGTCTGAGAAAATCAAACCTCTCTTGCTAGCATCACCTGAACCATCATTGATCTTTCGCTTCGGTCTCGAAAGCAGAGATGTCACTTTCGTCCGGGTGAAATCAGCCAATTTTCGCGGCAGTGAACAGGTTTTCGCATTAGAGCACCTGTGGAAGACACCTGGAGGATACGTCATCGTTCGAGACCTCCTTTACTTCACTCATATTTTGAAGCTCAAAGATTTTCGACTGCAAGAAAGTCCAGCTGTTCAACGTCTCATCACATTACTCGATAATCATGAACAAAATCCCGGATTTGAACCTATGAAGTGTTCTTTGGTTGTGCAAAGAGGTCTTGTGTTGATGGGGTAAACATACAATAAGAGCGTGGTCCTATTCAGTGACGGTAGTGGAAAGCTTAAGTATGTCCCTGTCAAAAGTGTCCATAATCTCTTGAAATCAAAGAGATCTATCAGGTCAGTTGGAGTTGTCTGTCACAAAACAGGGCGAGGCTAACAAAGATACTAAGAAAATCATTCGAATTTCCCGACACTGTCAATGTTGCCACGGAAACACAGAGCACCTTGAACACCGCAGTCAACAACGACGAGAAGTCGATGCGCTGCTTGGTAGATTGTAATGGCGATACAGCTCACAACCAAAAATTGCAAGTGGCAAAAGGCGAAAGTTCTGAAGCTGGATTGTTACTAGCAGTCACCATTCCACATTCTGCGAAAGCCTCACAAGACCAAAAATCTCATCTGATATCTCGTAGATTGAATCTTCGAGAACTAGAACACAGCTATGCCATTCGACTTTCAGTACTTAGGGAGAGAGAATCCATCATGAAGCTGAGAGAAACGGATCACAGATCTCGATACGCTTATTATGGTCAGCTCTTTGCGGCTATGCGAAAGAAAGAGGATGGATTTGAGGCTAGGGAAACCGCCGTTGCTGAACGCGAGGATATCGCAAATGCGCTGGACAAAACTCTTCAAGATCGAATGCATAGTCTCGAGATCGATGAAGAATTTCAAGCATTGAAAGCTTCACAGCGAAATGAAGCATTGAAAACTCGCAGCTACAGCCTTCATGAACGCGAAGAGTTGGTAGTACTGGGCAGGAGCGCAATGAGAGCACGAGAAGCGCACGTCACCCGTCGTGAATGTCTTGTCGAGACACGAGGCAAGAAGTTGGAGGGTGTTGAGCAGACTTTGCTAGCTAGAGAAGCTGCTGTCAAAGCCATTGAAGCTGCACTCGATCTTCGAGAATCTGCTGTTAAAGCTTCAGAAGATGCAATTAGCCAGCGCGAAGAAGCTGTAAGATCCGAAAATGCCACCATCAAGCATGATAAAGATAGACTCAAACTCTACGAAGCAAACTTGCGATATACCGAAGAACGTCTGCAGAAAAAGGATGAAAAGCTTAACTGGGAGTTTACTAATCGTGAGCTTCTCGTGATTGAACGCGAGCAGAAGATTGAGGCTATGGAGGGAGCTTCCAAGATGGGTTGGGTGATTCCTATGGCAATGTCCAAAGATGGTAGTGATGACTTATAAAAATGGATGGGGGGAATCACGAGTCAGTAGAGAACTACTTAGGTCTTGAGGAGAAGTAGGAGTGAGTAAACCTCCCACTATCCCTCCAATCTCCGCTAACAAACCCCCCATCAGCAGACCTCCTTCCACCCTCTCCCACCCTCTCAAACACTTCCACATCCCTCTCTTCCGCTGCACAGTCCAGCACGCTCAAATCTAACTCCCACACCCAACTCCTCTACTCCTCATCACAACTCCATTCGTACACACATACACATTTACGTACAACACACTCGGCATCTACTCTTCGCTTGAACTTCTCTTCTTCATGTGCACTCGCACCATTGCAGCTAATCCTCTCATTTTCTTTGTAAGATTCGATTCACTTCCATATTCATGGAGATTCATGCACATCTGTACTTAGAGATTGAAATTAGAATAAAGATAAAGAAATCAAAAAAATAGGATTTATTAAAATGTAATATCTTTGCATCTCACAAACCTTCATTTACACAATCCCCAAGTTACACCCCAAAAAAGAAGATAAATTAACGTTAAAACCCACTCACTCACAAGCCCCTGCGCACATACAAACCTCCTGAAGTATACTTCTCAATTCCCTCTCCTACTCCCAAAGAAAGGAAGCATAAAGAAACAGGATACACCCAATCCCCCCTCTCAAAAAAAAAGTACCTCTAAAACCCACCCACTCACAACCACATATCATCACCACAGTATCACACTATCACCGCGTAAAAAAAAACCAGTGCATCTGTACCTACAATCCATACCTATTCATATCCATTCCACTTCTCCACACCTCTATGTAACACCCACCAACTCACTCCCTCCGATTCCGATTCTGGTGTTTACTCTCCATTCTTCTCCTGCTTTGTTCTTCATCTTTTATAAGCTGCATTTCATCTCGTCCTCCTTCTACTTACAATCCACTCACCTATACCACTCACAACTACGCATCATCTCCACATCATCTGCGCATCGGAAAAACATAGTAAAAATGTCAGTGCATCGGTTACTGTCAATCTACATCTCAATCCATATCCATCAATCCATACCCATCAATCTACATTGTCTCCATCAATCTCAATCCATCCACACCCAAGTCCACGTCTCGTCTTCATACTTTCAACGTTCACATTATCCCCTACCTGTCAAACTTCTCTTCTCAATCTCACCCACGCCCTCTCACCCTCACAACACAGCATCAATAATCACACAACCAACAAAATAAATCAAACCAAATAAATAAAATGTTTCATCTATCTAGAAACATACATGTATGCATATACTCCACCATCGCTTTCTTCCATTCACAAACCTTTCATTCCATTTCGTTTCAAACTATACTGATATAGTTTAGTTTGTAAGAAGGAAAGTATAAAAGAAAAATAGACCTAAGCGGAGCACTCCTTATGCACCCCTCCCCCTCCAGAAATCATGTCCTGATAACGCCTGCGAGTGAGATGTATATGACTTTTGCCCTTATCCTCCGCCATCTTTCTCTCTTCACCAATACCCCCTCTATAACACATCGCTCGGTCTTAAATAGTCTCCCATCCCCCATTGTTGATATCCATTTCCAGCTTTCTACTAATCACACTTGGAACTCCATGACCCAACCAGACCGTCCTAAGTAATGCATCATATCTCTTTTGATTCAAGAACAATTGGCGACTATGTCTGAGTCCCGGATCAACTTCTCCGTATTTATCGATATATGGAGCTACCATCCATGAACCACTTGTGCGGTAGAGGTAGAAGATGCAGCATTTACGGATATTTAGGAAGAGAGCTGTGTTCTTTTGACATCTGAAGTGGAAGGTTAGTTACAGATACGAATGGAAGTACATGAGGGGAAGGAGAGAGTAAGGAAACTGCGAGGAGAAAGAGGGGGAAGAGGACATACTTAAGCATATGCTGTTGCCCGCCACCAATTTTATCTCTTGGTCCTCCACCAGGTTTCTCCGGTCCATCCCTTGAACAACAGATACTCTGACCGCAGAAGATTTCTCCACAGAAAAGACACAGCATGGGATCTTGAATATCTCTCTTACTATTAGGACAGCGCCTCTTCATTGTTTCCTCCATCAGTGTATCGTAATTTTTAGGCAGACCAATGAGTTCAAAGATTGTAGGATGACTAGGACATAATGAGTTATTGAAACCGTGGACACGAGCTCTCTTCTCTACAGCTTCTATGTTGCGTTCAAAGGCCTGTGTATAGAAATCCTTGAATACATCTGGTAGACGAGGAGCGGCTACATCCATTATATTTATATCATTTTCCATTGTGTTCCTCGTAACCTCGGTAGCAGCTGAAACAAGCTCATCATTCAATGAGTTCGCATGTCGAATCCAGCGAGTGACTAAAGATGGAAGGGTTCCTTCTTCCTCGGCAAAACTGGAAAATATCTCACTAAAAGTTGGCAAAAAGAGTGCTTCAATAAGGCGATCGAGCTCCTTTGAGTCCGAATTGGATGTCGTGTAATTTTGGAAGATGATGCCATAGCGAACGTTCAAAAGAATCATGACCTTTCTCAGATATACAAGTGCATATTTTTCTACAAATGCGCGACAATCTTTTAGCGTATCAAAAATGCCCAAACTTGCAGAGTCACGAGTATGTAAGGCAATGTCGTCGAATATTAAAACGTGGAAACAAAAATCTCCAAAGTTGTCGACTCCTTCCTGTTGATACGTTTGAATCATATCGAACCATCTAGACTTATCGATGTGTCTTTGTAATTGGAGAACCACCTTGGTCATCTCCGCAATATAGCAAAGACGAACAAGATGAATGATATCGATATCTTCAACAGGCGCAAGACACAAGGAAGCTTTGGCCAGGAAGACAAATGTATCTTGAGAAAGTAAGGAGTCGGGACGTGGCAGAAGGTCGCTAGGTGTGGAATATGCGTTCTTTCCGAACATTTGTGAATATTGTAATTCGTAATCTTTACTATATTCTCTAGCAACTCGATTGTCTCCTGCAAGCTTGAGCCCTCCCACTGTAACGTAGGAGAGAGCCGTCTCAGACAATATCCTAAGGTGAACAAGAGCTTGTTGTGGAATACTTTCTAGGAATGTTTGCCCCGGTGGCGTTGCAACACCGCGCTGCTGAATCTCAACGGCAGATATAGAGAATCCGAGGGCCTTAGCTAGTACGTCGCTGGAACAAAAGTCTCTCTCTTCATGTTGTGCGAGGCTGTCCTTGTGGCTACTCTCCAATTTATTTTTGGTCATTGTGTCTCTTAGCCTTCGATATATGTCGGTCAACTCCCGTACAGAAGAGGGTGCGTTCGATGATCTATCGTTTGGAAGAGGAAATGAATTTTCAGACCAAATGGCACTTGCGATATCTGCTGGAAGAGCAGCCCGTATATTGGTTGGTGTGAATGGCGACCAATGACTTGGTGATGGGGGATCCCAGGCGTCCATTAATAGTTCTGGCATTTTGGCTACCAGAGGGCTGGCCATGGTATCATCATTGTGCTTCTTGAAGAATTGTTGGGTTCTTCTGCTTGCGGGAAAGTCGGATTTGTTGTCATAATTATGAGCGCTACCGATTTGGTTGATCTTCTCTGTCCTAGGCTGCTGAGAGGCACCAGCAAACTTTTCGATAAAATCATCAAAACTGATCGTTGGCTTGAGGGCTTGATCTTGGATCTCTTCCTTTGGAGACCAAATTATCGGCAAGAACGAGTTTCCTAAGGCTTTGCATAGCGGGCAAACAAATTCATTCAACTCAAGCTTCTCAGGATGATGTCGAGCAATCTGATGTTGATGTCGTCTGTTTGAAGCTTCATAGTAAACTTCAAAACATTTGTAATGCATGATGTGTCCACATCCGACAGACACTGGACCAGGTCTAGTAAAATTGGATGGAAATCCTTTTCCGATGAACGAACGTTCTGTGACAATATCTACCCCACTAGAAGTAACTTTGTGAACTTGCTCCTTATTCTCACCCGAAACACCAAATGGCCGAATATCTTCTGCAGACTTATCTAAATTCGAAGGGACATTAGCAGCTTCTCGAACAAAGTCTGCATCGGACATATCAGTTTGCCGCAAGACCGAGCTGGTAGTCATCAATGCAAAGGTTCCGTAGAGTCGACCATCCTTAGTTTCTTCCTGACAAAGAATACATGTTCCCGAGGGGTATTGATAATAATTCTTTGAACTCTCGCCTTCAGATTCCATATCCGAATCACTGATATCATCTTCGCCCCAATCAATATCTCCTTGATTGTCGAGGAAATTCTTTTGCTGTTGTTGAAACTGTGCCATGACTCTCTTTTGACGTTCTAATGCAGCTTGCTTCTTCTTCTCCTTATCTTCAAGGGCATTGTTATTCGCAGGCGAAGCCGTTGAAATCCTATCGACTGGAACACCTAATCGCGAAAAGGCAGTCTCAAAATTTCTGGGTCGCTTTTGCTTCATTCTCTTCAGCACGAGAGTAATCTTTGGGTGACAAGTTTTGAATTCCTCCTTTTGCGACAGCATCTCTAGAATAGCAACAATTGTCTTCGAGGCTGGAGAACTTGGCGAGAAATTGCTTCGTGCATTGCTTGTCAGCGCAATGTAGACAAACGACTCAAGAGACTCCTCTGACATCTCGTCCTCATCTGTCCTATCTTCCGATACGGCAATAAGGACTAGATGCAGTACTACGTGCAAAAATGCCTCTACGCGTGTTACAGGTACAGTAGGCGTAAGCTTATCCGCCATCAAAGGATAAAGAAGAGCATAATAGATTATTTGAGCAAAGATGCCTGTTCGAGTGAAAGCCGCGAGATCTGAGAATGCCCCGGACTCAATGGAGCGTAGTTTAGGCTCAAAGACAATTTCGGCAGGTGGTCTGCCTGTCTTCTTTGCTACCCAAGCTTTGTAAGTATTTTCAGATTCCTCTCTTTGATTTTTGCTATAATGAGCAATGTAAGGATCAATATCTTCCAGATACTGTTCCTTCAGCTCAAAGGTTCCAACATCATTGAGTCCCTCGGGAGGTTTGAAATTTGTCATTTCATCAAGAATATCTTGACACTCTTCCTGGTCTTGGAATTTATCAGGTAGCTTCCCACAAATCTCTGTAAATGATAGTGGTTTGAAGCAAAGTACATGGGCGATATCTCGACGCATGGCCATTATATGAGAGCCAGGGTCGTCATCATTCGAAACCAAGGACGTCCTGTCACTGATCAAAACAATGAGAAGATGGATTAAATCCTCTGCGATATCAAGAATCTGGCCATCATCAACTCCATCTGACTTTGCTTCATACAGACCTTTCATCCATTGCTCAAGACCAAATCGATCAATAATTGAAACGAGCATGCGAGCGGGTGAACATACTACCATGGCGGTTTGAAGAAGAAAAATATCTCTGTGGTGGGATACATCACGTAGAGTGACTCCACGGTATGTACCTTGTTGGTGACGAAGACTCATACCGTTTCGAACCCACATGTTAGCTTTCATTTGCGCCAACCACGCACATACTCGCAGAGGATAATCGAACGCTGCCATTAAATGATCTTCTGGAGAGTACTTTTGACTTGGCATAGTTCTTTGTCCCATGGGCTTAGGTTTCTGAAGAAGTTCTTGGGTAGTAAAGCTTAATAGTTGGATGAGCTGTTCCCGAGGCATGCTCTTTCCACACTCAATGAGCCAGGATAGAGTGTAGTGGAGAGCATGATGAAAACTAATAGGTTGTGACTCTACCACAAACTTGACGACTGAATGCTGAACGACGCTGTTCGACTGTTCGGTAGTATCAAATTCGTAATCACCCACTTTCTTGAATTTGATTTCGTCCTTGATCTCTGCCTGGGTAAATCGCTTTCTCTCAGTGCCCAAAGAACTGAGAATAACTGCCTTTGCTGCAGTTCGAATTGCTCTGCAGACAGGTTCTGTCGATTCGCCAGGAACCCACTTGAAAGACTCTGAGAATTGTCTACACAGTCGATTGATTTCCCGTGTGATCAGAGATGCACTAATCCAAGCATCCGTTTCATATTCTACATGTTCACCAACAGCCCTGATATTTGGACAAATACCTTGATGGAGTTTAACCAAGTCCAAAAACTGCAACATATATCTTTCTTCCGTGCGCAGCTTTTCTTGTACATGCTCTGAACCAAACAAGTATTTCAAATCCATGAAAAAGTGGTACATTCTTCGATTTGTTACAGAGCCCGAGTCAAAAGCCAAAGTGGCATTCGGAAAGATCTCATAAGGATGTCCAACTTGTCGCGTGGTAAGGAAGGTATATAGAATTGCCATTAAATTGGTCAAGAAGTTTCCCCTTTCCACGATTTCAGCAGTGATGGATGGCGTTGTCAACATTTGTAGAGAGATGTTGATAATTGAGTGATCTGGCTCCCTGTCGGCAATCAAATAAAGCTGCGCAAGAGTCGTGTAAAGACCCGAAAAGCGTAGACCTAGCACACGTTTGAATTCCGGAATCGATACTACGGTCGAGATATATAGTTCACGAAGATCAACTCGAACCTTTTTCCACATTCTCAAGTCGAACAAAATAAGCCAGTCTAATCGTAATTTATGCCACAAATCCTCATGTAAAGGTACGGATTCCCTGTCTGTATAGCCAGGTGGACTTTCAAGCCAGTATCTAGCTGGTTTTGCGATTTCTTTCTTTACTGGATTCGCTGGAGTCTTGGGAATCTCCATCTTGGCTTTTGCATAAAGGTTGTCTGAAATGAGAGGTTGCATTTCTGCAGTATCAGAATCTGATGGTGTGAGATCACGATCTCTGGTGACTCTTTGAGGGGCAGGAGGAGGTGGTGGGGGCGGGGGTGGATATCCAGCCAAAGTAGCTTCTTGTACCTCTAACGCCTCATCGTCTCCACCGATCATATCGACATCTCCATCGTTATCGGTCTCTGTCCCGGTCTGAGTTTCCTGTTGAGGTGCTGGAACTGGTTGTCTGGTCGGCTGTATAATTCTTATCTCCGCTGGCTCTGCTGGGTCAAAACGAACGAGTTCTACTTCTTCGTCACTGGAAGCGTCTTCATCCGCATTTTCAAGCATTCGAACAATATTGGCTTCATTGAGGTCATCGTCATCTCCATTGTCAGTGTCGTCCGAGTCTGAATCAGTAGCAGCGACAGCGGCCATTACTGCCATAGCCTGAGTTCGGCGATCTGTTGTTATAATGTGTCTCAACACGCGATTTTCAGCATCTGACCACAACATTTCCTCTCTTTCGTGATCATCAATACCCTTCAATCCTATGTCGGCATTACTGGCTTCACTTCCACGATTCCACTCCTTGAGCATTTCTTCACAAACCACTTGACGTAATATGTTGTGGTCTGGACCGACACTGCAACCAGAAATATCACTGAGCCATTCAATGATAGTTCCACACATCTGCTCCCTGAAGGTATCCCGAGCAGAACGAATGGTAACTGTGACCTTGATCTGTTCCACAACCTTTGAGACTCTCAAAAGCTTGTCGATGTCGTGATCATATTTGATGACACTTCGACCAATATCATCAGTTTCATGCGCTCGCTGCATACCCTCCGCATTCGTTACCTTGCAAGCTCTTGCCACCTGGTCTCGAACTTCATTGACGGTGTGCTTTTCGTCGTTCCAAAGAAGAAGTGCATATTCACATGGATCCTCAACGATATCTCCATTATAGTATGACGAAGTCAACCGCGACCTCCTCTCATCTTGTTGTATCGACTCCTTTGATTTGGGTAATCGCAGCTGTTCTGGCGAACATGATATAACATCGCAAATATAATCAAAAGCTCTTCCAATGGTCATTCGAATGCTTTCCACCAATTCGTCAGGCAGACTTGCTGCTTTACCCTTGTCTTCACCTTCGACACCAGGTCCATGTGCTGTATGTATCGAGCAGTGTACCGGTAAGCGCCATGCTTCTGGATCTCCACAGTCGCAACATCCGCTGTTGCCCAATGATACACTCACGTATACCATATGGCCCGTATGATCAGAGGAATCGTAACATCGACTGCAAAGTACGCATGTGTCATCGGAACTGCAAGTTTTGCATCGGTATGTAGCTTCTCCCGTCTTAAATATATGTCCGCAGACTTTCCCTCGAGCCGCCTCTGTAAATTCGTCGCCATCGGTTCCTCCTTGCGCTTTCCTTAATTTCCATACTTCACTGGCTGATGGCCTCGAGTTTTCTGGGAAGAAGAGGTTCAAGTGTTCTTTTTGTCCGCCGGCCAATGACCAGAAGAGACTCTGTAATAAATCGCGCTCCGCTGCCTCTGTGTAGCGGTTCTGATGGACGCGGGGCAATGTTTTCAGGAAGTCACAGAGCTGCCTCGATGGCATAGATTCTTCCGCCATGCCTCTGTGGAACTGACAAGACGAAGAAGTTCCTGTCTTCTGCTCAAATTGGTGGGCGTTGATTATATGATGGTGGTGGTATGCTTGTTCATTGATAAAGAATCGTTATCGGTATCGCAGTTTCCACGAAGGAGGCGAGGTGAGTGCGTGTTGGTATAGATATAATCTTTCAACTCCCGAGGCTTGAAGTGTGAAGAGAGATTTATATGTAAAGGTGGATATAATTTGATTTATAATATACGTTATGAATTGTAAGTATTTGGGTATTCAGATAAGTGACGTTGTAAAGGTTTTGATTTATTTGTGGAGGATGGATGAATTGCAGCGGGGAAGCGTTTCGTTTCACAAAGACCAACCTTCACAACTCAACATCTAACGTCTGGGCTTGTAAATCCTACAATTTGATCACCCATATGACTAGATCAAGTTGTGATGTTTTTATATATTCAACATAGATTCATAAAATCGGTCGCTGTTTAGACGCAGATGCTACACAAGAGTCTTCAATGCCCGAACTTGACTGTGATGCATGAATGTCCAGATGGGTACGAAGAACGAAATCATTTCCCATAACACGTTATTGAATACATCAATCGCAAATTTAATACTTGTAGTTCTCATATATGATGAACATATCCCATCATTGTCACAAGCTTAATGAAGAAGAGTACCAGAAGGCAATGACATCGTTGTACCAGTCTGTGATCTTGCTTTTATGCCCGTATGATTCTATGTTGTCGATTGTCTTTTGTACACTTTCAATGAAGGCTTCCTGCCCAATACTGACGCCCCGATTCTTTTTTCTAACAACCGCGCATCCCCATCAAGGCGTGATTCTCTCCTCTCGCATCCATCTACACCAGAGCCCCTCTATTCGTCGTCATCCGCAGCCTCAACATATCTCGCTCTGATATCCTTCCATTGACGCTTTTTCGGTGATCAGCACATATCCTGTCTTCTTCTCTAGCAATGCAACTTACTCCCTTGTTTATAGAGTCCCAAACTCGATCTGTGATTGAATCATATGCCCTATTACACATCAGCCCAAGTCCCTTCCAGGTATTCCGAATGCGTATAAACATACATCTCGAATCCAAAAGCAGCACCAAATACTGCACCGAGGAACACATAGTTCTTTCGGAAGAGGAAGCTATATTCCAATCTTCATTAGCCCTTCGATCTCCAGATCACCCTCGCCATAACAAATGTTGTCGTGGTGGGCGCATCGCATAGCATCGCATCGAAAGAGTAACTAACTTGTAAAGAGGACGGCTTGCGGAAGACTACAATTTCGCCCATTAGCACAACTCCAGAGACCTCGAGCGTGCCCCGTCGAGTAAACATACCATGGCGAATTAATCAGTTCTGATCGCAGATTATAGACAGCTTATCGAATGAAGTGATTCCGTAAATTGAAGTTGTAGGGCAATCGGACGAATTTTGGCTGAGCCGGGATAAAACAACGTGAAATTCCGATGGTCATATCGAAGAGCTTTTGATTGGTTGAGAGCTTTGGGCGGGACTGACCCATGATTGGGTAACAATTTTGGTATGACAGCCTCATAGCAATTCTAGTAAAGTTTGATGGAGTTCAAAGTTTATCTTCACAATAACCAACTTGCTTCACCATTCCCAAATTGAGCACTTTTGAAATCCATATCTATATATTCGTCTATATCCACATCATAGAGATTTCCTCCCCATCCTAAGGGCCTCGTCCCTCAAACTCAAAAAATGCCCTCAGTCCCCACCCCCTCCAAAGCCGGCATCGTCGAAACTCAAACGGGCGATCGTCACATCCCCTCTTCCACGCGCGCGGACGGTACAAAGCGCAAAGAAATAAAAATTCGTCCAGGATACAAGCCCCCCGAGGATGTCGAAGTATACAAAAACCGCACAGCAGAAAACTTCAAGAATCGTGCTAGTAGAGGTCCACCTGGTGCTGAGAGTTTAAAAGATGAATCAAGCTCAGCGGGGTCCGCAGCTAGCAACAAAAACGCAAAGAGGAGAGAGGCGAGGAAGAAGGCTGCTGAAAATGCAAAGGATGGGAATGGGGAGCTGAAGGGAAGTCAAGCGGACAACTGGAGAGAGGGGAAGCAAAATGGGGATGGGGAAGAGGAAAAGAAAGATGAGGTTGATCTGGAAGCGGAGAGGGAAAAGAAAGCTAGGAACTTGAAGAAGAAACTAAAGCAAGCCAAGGAATTGAAGGAAAAAAGTCAACAAGATGGTGCAAAACTGTTGCCAGAGCAATTTGCCAAGGTTATCAAGATCAATGAGTTGATCAGGGAATTGGATCAGCTTGGGTTTGATGCCGATGGGGAGCCAAAAGCTAAGAACGATGCGAAGGATACCGCAACTACGGAAGAGGCCTTGCCAACAGAGGATGGGAAGGAGTGATTTTGATTTTCTTCTTACAGCATCGAGACACATTACTATACGAACGGCGTTAAGTCTGGATTAAACAACGGTGGCATTTGAAGCAGCAATAAGCGTGTCTTGGAGTTATAAATTTTGGGTAGACAGATCTCAAGATCATAGCATAACAATCTGGAAATAAATGTCTATAAATTTCTATTTGTCTATACGATCTCATTTGCCTTATTCGCGGCATCAGCTCTAGCTAGACAGTCTTCTACTACCTCCCAAAACCTCTTGATATCCAGGCCTCTTGGAATCTTGACTCCCTCCTCTCCTTCAGGAAGTAATTTGACAATCGTTCTACCGGTCTCCGATCCTTTTTGGGCATCATCATGACTTCCTTCAGTAACAACCTTTACCTCGAATCTCTCCCTCTTCCTTCCATCCTTGAAATCATAAAACGGAATTTCCGCACCCGAAATGCCATCCATGATAACAGCCACCGCCAACGGATCATGCAATGGTGGTCCCTCACTGATCCCAAAAACTCTATCATAAGTAGCCGCAAAAAATGTCAGTAACTCAACTAACATCGTCCTCAACGTAGTATTCTCCTTTCCTTCCTTTCCATTCCTCAACATATCCTGCACTTCCTTCGTGGCTAAAACCTGATGAGTGATGTCCAATGGTATCAAAACCGCTTTTGTTTTCAGAACTGGGTTATCGAAAATAAATGCTGCGGCTTCGGGATCAACCAAGATGTTGAATTCGGCCCAGACACTCCAATTTCCAATCCGTTCTTTGTGGTCGACTTGCCCCAATACCGCGTTTGTGAATCCGTTCCCGACAGAACCACCCATAATACTGACGCCCTTGATATGTTCAGCCAGTCCCTCATACTTCTCAAAGCATGATGCAATATTTGTCAGTGCACCTGTAGCAACAACCCATGCCGAGCCTGCTGGGGTAGCAAATAACGCCTTGGCCATAGCATCAATAGCAGGTTCATCAACTGGCCCTTTAGCTGGTGTCGGCAAAAGATCCGTTCCCTCCAAACCAGATTCTCCATGGATAGCAGGGGCGTGAACACCCGGGCGTACTAATCCAGCTCCTGAGCCCCGGTAGACGGGGATGTGAGTTGCCGACATGGCTGTGAGGAGAGATGTGGCATTGTAGGTTGTATGGTTTATAGAGGAATTTCCGTGAACGGTGGAGATTCCTAGAAGATTCAGAGAGGGGTGATAGGCTGAGAGGAGAATAGCAAATGCATCCTGTTGATTTAATTAGCTACCCTTCGGCATAGCATTCCTCTCAATTCAACAATCCATAACTTCTTATCTCTAGAAAATGGATCATGTGACTACATAAATCCATTTCGACATCGATAATTTTTACATAACTGCAATGCACAGGAAGCTTCTTGAACTCTAAAACATCTTATGTTCTCTCATTCCATGCATCCAACATGCGTCGCATTGACAGACACGAAGACGTGATGTATAAAGGTGGATATAAGACTTACATCGTGGCCTGCAAAAAGTGTAAGTGGGTGGTTCCGATATCGCGGGGGTTTCATCTTGAGACAACAAACTCACCTGGATCACAATCTAACCAGATATTGACTTTCTGTTGTTCGGATCCCATACTACCCATATTTGCAATATTCGAATGTACGGTACAATATCGTCAATATTCAAAGATGTTATTTTATCAAGGGGACTTTATGGCGTTGGGAGGAAGAAGCTGTCCTTGGATAAGTTGAAAGTGGGCTGAACTAAACTTTGATTTTAGGTTACCCGTCTTCCCGCCAAGCGAAACGGACATCTTGCCGTAAAAGGTTCGTTCATAATTGATGATGATCACCAACGTTGATGCAAGTCATCTTTTGGTATTAAATGTACTGCCATACATCAGTGAAGTCGAAACTGCAAATTCTGTTTTCTAATTGCGTGCAGATTTCCTGGTATTTTCATGATTGGAAGAATGTGGTTCGAGGATCACTCCTGTCAATATTAATGCTGGCTTCCACGTCCCTTTGGTGCAACAACGCAACGGCGCCAATAAAGTTTCGGAACCAGGGGCCGCTCCTATCTTTCAACTCAGGTTCTCTGTGCATCCAATACTGAGTTCAGTGTTAGGTATGTGTATCACAACACATCTAAACTTAAGCCTCATCACAAATCTAATGTAAAGTTGCGGAGTACAAACACAAAATTACCAATCACGATAAAGCTCTGCTCATGTCGGATGCCCATACGTTGTATGCTTTGCGGCAAGGAGCTTCCATACGCCAGAGAGTTAAGTATTCGGTGGGCCTATCAGGATGTCCTCGCTCTAAGTAGAGTGCCGAAAGCTTCCCCCTTTTGTGAGTGGTTACACAAGAATGTCGGTTATGTACTTGTTCCGTGCCACGGTGCTCCAGGTGTTCCAGGTATTGGAATAATATTTCAAGAGAAATCCTACATGTCCGCTTCTTTGGCGTAACTTTTCGACTTGGTGGTCATTATCTTTTTTCGCGTCGAAGTGCAATTATCTACACTAGATAGAGTTTCCGATAATCAATAATAAATACGGCAGGTCTTATGACTGTTTTTGCAAGTTTGCTCTCGGCAATGGCTCATGGATCAGTTTGCCCGGATCTTAGGCCATCGCGAGTGAAGAAGTGGGCGCTCAAAAGAATTACTGATATTTGAGTGATAATGTCTCATATAATACGAGGTTGAATACTTGTATTTTTTATACTGCTGAAGCAAGGAGATCAGCTACTGCTTGCCCTCAAAGTAACCAATCTTCACCTAAATCGAATGTTAATATTTACTTTAAACCATTTCATCCACCGAGAAACCTCACAAATCGGACCCCATTCCTTTTAGTCAAGATGACTACGCCGTGCAATTGCTTTGAGTGAGCCTATCGTCCAAACTTTATTCATTGCTATGGATAAGGCGGACATCGGCTCATGAAACAACCACAACACCGGGATCGAAGGCTCGTTCTTGTTAGTTGAATATATTTCCATAATATACTCCACGCCTTCGATGGAGCAGATATGAAACAACTAAACTGGCGGAAGTGAAGGTCAAGTGCCATTAGGTTCCCCAATATCGATACCGTTGTCGAAGTGGAGATAACGGAATGACCAAAATAGTGGATGAGAGGGTCTAGCAACCGACACGTGGCCCATGTAGTCTTTTAACATTACCAAAGATTGTTTGAATTCCGATATACTTCGGACCAGCACCAATACATTTAGTTACCAGAAGCTGAATTACGATCCAGAAGCAGAGTTGAAGTTTTAGCTTCGGGGTGTCTCATCTCAATGGTGACTAATGATATGTCCAGTGGAGAAATGAAGAGATAGAGAGCTCTCAGGAGTTTCTTATACTAGAGGGTGCAACCTGGCTTTGAAACCTGCAGGATAAGGGTTCGCAATTAGTAGGACATATGCGCCGGAATGAACTTATATGACAAGTGATTGAAAACTGCATCTCATTTTTCGAAAGGTTCTCGCTGTCTCTGAAACTTCTATTCTGAAATAGAATTTCACAATTTCAGCCGAAAAAATACACCTCCACACGAAGCCACGCAAGAACTGATCGAAAGATGCACCTCGCTGTTAAGGCGACATCGCGTTGAATTATCGGTCAACTGGTATCAGCTTCTCTCGCTTCTCGCTAGCCACTCCTACCCCATAAACCCCGTTCCACATTCCTCGATGATAAATGTATCCGATATTGAACTTTGGATCATGGGATATGAGTTACGGACTGTAGTGGTTGAGAAATGATCTAAAACTTCCATTTTACACAATGGGAGGATGAATATATAAATGAGGGCGGCGCGCAATTTCATTTCCTTCTTGTTTTGTCAATCCTCAATTTCACCCATAAACTTGTTCTCCGTTGCGACACACTTTGTCAGCACTCACTCTCCACAATAATATCATAGGAGGCTAGGCATTCAAATGCCATTCCATCGGATTCTGCACGCCGACGAGTTCCAGATTTCTACATTTGCGTTATCTTGAAGCATATCCGTCGGGGTATCACGCTCTCTTTCCTCAGACCCCAGATTCAACTTCCTCGCTTTAAATGCTATTTTCATTCTTATCTTCGTCTGTCTTATCTTCACCCCTCTTATCCTTCTATTCTTCACAACATTCTATTGAGATGTGCATCCGTCACATCCAGCCCTTCTCTTCCCATCACTGCCAAACTCGATTCGTCCCTTTGCAACTCATTCACCCGCCCAGACATGTTGTCCTGAAGGAAATAGATTTCTGTCCAGGTTGGTTGTGGGAACTGGGACACAATTAATCTCAACATCTTGCTAATACATGCACTATATTCAGGATACGATGTATCAAATTATTTAACATGCTCAAGAGGATTAGAGGAAGTTGTGTGGGAGATATGGCCGATGAAGCAGGCTTGTTGCGATTGCGAAGAATTGGGGGAAGGAATGGGAAGATTGAGTTTGTGATGATGGTATTGGGAAAGTGATGATGTGGTATGGGAGGAGGAACGTGGTATGTAAGTTTGGAAAGTAAGAGTTTGGGCGAAAGCTGACGTGAACTCTCTTAGGCGTGTGCGTCGTTGATTCAACCGTGCCATCCTCTTCCCCTCCCCTTTCCCTGTTTACACTTTTAACACTCGAGGAATAACGCGGGATTTGCGGGTCGATTCCGTTTTATATTTCGAGATCGCTCAACGTGGAACCATGCAGGAGGTTGGACTAAGATTGTTTGTAATGCGACACATTTCAACAGAGGTTACGGGTTTTATCATTCTTAAGTTTTTCTACTGCAAAATCAACTCTGCTGGAACGGAATCGATCATCTCGGTCTTTACATCATACGGGTTTTATAATCAGGCAAATGAATAGGTTTGGGGTTTTAATAGGGAAGCGACTTGGTAATAGTGGTGCAATATGAATGGGTTAGTGGAAATTAATAGCAGGCAGGCGCAACAACTATATCCAATCAATCTTGACTCTCATGTTTTCTCAAAATCTTCTCTTCTCAAGTAATCTCAAACAAGGTGCTTGAAACCTAGGACATAATCTCGAAGATTGAATCATTTTATGTAGATTACAAAACCCCTCAAACCAAAACCAATAACTTGATACGATCTTCAACTGTTTCTCCCAGATCACTTTCTATTCTCATGATTCCAAAACAAGTAAAGATGCCTCGAATATTCACACTTATCTCCTCCCCAAGGAAATATTCCCATATGATACATAATGAGTATGAACCAACAGTAACTCACTACTACATACTCTCCATTTCCCATATGAATTACACAACAATCGACTCCATTCTCAAATATTCTATCTTCTAATGATACTTCATGTATTGAAAATATAGTAAAATTCATCAAAGTAGCAAGCAATCACCAAGTAAAAAACTAATCCCCTTGAATTAACCGAAGAAGAGACACGCTTGTCCAGGTTACGTAGACTGGCTGGGTAAAGGCAAACTGGGCGAACTGTGAGAGATTGCGTGAAGAAACGTCTTTACAGAGACTAGAATTGCTAGTCGGTTGAGTTTGTGGTCATGATTTGAGGCAAGAATTCAGGGTGAGGGATAGGGATTTGGGGATATGCTGTATATGTGTGGTTGAGATTACTTAGATTGCTGTTGGTGAAACTCAAAGGGATGAGGAATTATTGAGTGGTGTCTTAGGTCGTGTCTCTATATCTCTCTCTTGAGGAATCAATAGTTGAGGGATTTGGTGCTCTTTGTTTTGTGCAAGGACTACATGAAATGTCTACCACATAAGATTCAAAATCAAGAATGCTGAAAGGAGACGGAAGTTCTGCGTGAGTTGTGATTATGTCATCAAGAGACAAACAGCTCTAGCGTTGTAACGTGATACCGCGTTTCGGTAGCGCGAGCGCGAGAACGCCACCCATTTGCGCTTCTTTCCTTGAAACGTAACATCATGTGAAGGCTATCGCCAGAAAAGCCTGAAACATGGCCAAATTACAAGCTGCAACAGTTTCCAACAAAACAGTACGGAAACGCAAACGGAAAGATACTGAAGATGCGCATTTAGATGCTACCTCGTCCACGTCCCTCGAATCTGCGATCGAGCAAGATCAAGGAATATCTGCGACAACTGACAGTATCATTATTCCCACGAAAGAAAATGATGGTGGTAAAAAGCCACGACGGGTATCGAAGGGGAAAGCCACTCCTGCGCTCGCTCGAAATGAATCTTCTTTCACGAATCCTGTAACCAGTACCATTCCATGGCCTCTCTCTTTTCAAACTCTCGAGAAAACACATCGAGCATTGAATTTAGTCTATACATTCTGCTCTACACGAAAACATCTAGCAACTACTTTCGATAACCTCAAGAATGCGGTTGAAGGCCATATAAAGCGGGAGCTAAGCGTAGAAGATGTTGCGCAGATAGTAGCGTTGCGCCCGAATGGAATGAACTTCTCATACGTCGATGAGGCAATGTTACAATTGGATGTTCGGGGTGCAGAAAGAGATGAGACTTTCAAGGGTGGGCGGGCGAAGAATTGGCACGCTGCTGGACCTGCTCCCGATGCTTCCGTGGGAGGACTCACAGGTGTTGAGGGATTAGGGTATGGTGAAGGAGCAGATGGAGAGGGCAAGGAAGTTCTACTGTTTGAATTCATAGATGGTGATTTGAAGAGACAAGTTCAAAGTAAGAAGACGGGCGAAGCGGTAAAGGCTACCAGAAAATTGAAGGATGAGGAATTGAAGATGCCGGTTTTCAGTCAAAAGCAGATGATGAATTTAATTGAGAAGAGGAATACAAAGTTTGTTAGTGCAATCAATGCGTTTCTTAATCGATGCGATTCAGATGGTGTCGATGCAGAAGCAACTTTACTCAAAGAAGCTGAGCTTTTAATTCCTATACCGTCAATATCGAGAAGTAGCACGCCGAAGCCGGACCATAGTGTTCTACCCAAAAGCATACCTAAAGAACGCGCCAGTATATCGAGTATCATAACGGAAATCAAAGAGAGCGAATGGTATACTGGTCAAATTGTACCTGATGGCCATCGTGTCTTCGATCCTCAAGAGGCAATCTATGGGGATTTAAATTTTGTTCTGAGTCAAAATCTAGTTAATGCCTTGTACAACACCAAGAACATTACACAATTTTATGCTCACCAAGCTGAAGCTATAAATAATCTTCACGATGGACATAATGTTATTGTAGCGACTTCGACAAGTTCTGGAAAATCTCTGATCTATCAGATACCTGTTCTACATGAGCTTGAAAAAGATCCGCATTCTAGAGCAATGTACATATTTCCCACCAAAGCTCTAGCACAGGATCAGAGGAGAAGTTTGAAAGAGATGATGAGGTTCATGGCCGGTCTTGAGGAAGCTATTGTGGAGACTTTTGATGGGGACACGGAAATGAAGGATCGAAATTTGATACGCGATGAGGGTAGAATTATATTTACGAATCCAGATATGCTACATATCACTATTCTTCCACAAGAAGATAAATGGCGAACCTTTTTGCAAAATCTCAAGTTTGTTGTTGTCGATGAAATCCATGTCTACAATGGGCTATTTGGTTCTCACGTAGCTTTCATAATGAGGCGTCTAAGAAGAATTTGCGCGGCATTGGGAAATCGACGTATTAAGTTCATATCTTGTTCTGCCACGGTTGCAAATCCTATGGAGCATTTCAAAACAATATTTGGGATCGAAAATGTACGAATGACAGACTTTGATGGTTCACCTTCTGGCAGGAAGGAGTTCCTTTGTTGGAATACACCTTTCAAAGATCCCGCAGATCCTGCAAGTGGACGTGGAGATACACGAGCTGAGGCTGCTAGATTATTCTGTCAGCTAGTCCTTCGAGGAGTTCGAGTCATAGCCTTTTGTCGTGTTCGAAGACAATGTGAAGCTTTAGTTGGTGCGGTGAAAGAGGAATTGGCAACCTTGGGACGTCCTGAATGCATGGCTCGTGTAATGGGATATAGAGGTGGATATACACCACAAGACAGAAGACGAATCGAAAGCGAGATGTTTGAAGGGAAACTAATGGGTATCATTGCAACGACGGCTCTAGAACTTGGTGTAGATATTGGATCTTTGGATGCGGTTCTGACGGTGGGGTTTCCATACACGATTGCGAATCTGCGGCAGCAAAGTGGAAGAGCTGGACGAAGGAACAAAGATTCGCTTTCAGTTTTGATTGGTGATTGCTTCCCTAGTGATCAGTATTATATGAATAATCCGGATGAGATCTTCACCAAGCCAAATTGTGAGTTACAAGTCGACTTGCAGAATATGCTAGTACTTGAAGGACATGTTCAATGCGCCGCTTTTGAAATGCCCATTCGTCCAGATGAGGACGCAATTTACTTCCCTAAAAACTTGGCCGAGGTAGCGGAAGAGCGACTGGTAAAAGACGAGCTTGGCTTTTACCACTGCAGCGAACGATATAGACCCACTCCGTCGAAATTGGTCGCAATTCGAGACACCGAGGAGGATCATTTCGCCATTATCGATATCAGCCACGGTAAAAATATTGTTTTGGAAGAACTAGAAGCTTCTCGAGCATTCTTCACACTCTACGATGGTGGTATATTCCTCCACCAAGGAAATACATATCTTGTCAAAGAATTTTTGCCAGAGCGAAAGATCGCCAAAGTCGAGCTTGTCAAGGTCGACTGGACAACCCAACAACGCGACTACACCGACATCGATCCAATTGAAACCGAAGCTATCCGCCGCATCCCCAACTCCCTTTCTCGTGCTTTTTTCGGCGCTATCAAGATTCAGCAAAACGTCTTTGGCTTCTTCAAACTTGATAAAAAAAGACGCATTCTCGATGCCATCCAAGTAGACAACCCGCCTATCATTCTCCATAGTAAGGGAATGTGGCTCGATGTTCCTAAATCAGCTCTCGAGATCCTCGTTGAAAAACGTCTCAATATTGCTGGTGCTATTCATGCAGCAGAACACGCAGTCCTATCACTCATGCCCAATTTCGTAATTAGTATGCCCGGAGACGTCCGCACTGAATGTAAAATCGGCGTGAAAGATTTCGCTCAAAAAGAAACTACGAGGAAACGTCCTGCTCGTCTTACTTTCTACGATGCTAAAGGTGGAGCATCGGGCTCGGGTATTAGTACTAAGGCTTTTGAATTTATTGATTTGTTACTCAAACAAGCGTTGAGGAGAGTAGAGGGTTGTCATTGCTATGAAGGTTGTGTAGAGTGTGTTGCGAGTGAAAATTGTAAACATGCTAATGAGGTGATGAGTAAGGCGGGTAGTGAGGTTATTCTGAAAAGTCTGCTCGGGATAGAAATTGATGTTGATGCGTTGCCGATGGGGCCGCTGGATGAGAGGGATAGGGGGATTGAGACGGTGGTTTTAGCGGAGACGGTCATGGGTAGAGGGAGAGTGAGGGGTTTGGAGGATGTGGATCATGATGGGGATGTAAAAATTAAGAACGAGCCAGAAGATTGAATTGATTGAAATGGAGGGCAAGTGTACAGAAGAGCGGGTAATGATTGTATGATTGATGGGTGCGTGGTTTTAGATTATGTATGATCACATCACAGTCAGCATTTATATAGAATTGGTACAAGAAAACCAATCAAACAGATTTACCGATCCGTTTTCATCACAAGGAACTTCGTCTCCATACTTTCAACTGCAGCTGTTCGTTCAATGCAGAAAAGACTGTTTTGGTGCCTCGTGACAAGAGCAGGCGACCATATTCAATAAGCGAGAAAAATGTTAATTTGCGTGTTTCAAGTCATACAAGAAGGAAAGAAGACCTAGCGATGTTTTAGAAAGATCTCATTCTTTAATTTTTTGTTCATTTTGGGAACAATTTTTGGTGGTTTTTTTATGTTTGATTGTATAATTAACCTTCATTGTCAGAACTAGATAGATTGATGTTGAAGGTTTTTCTTAGATGTAGGGGGTATACCTTATTAGACTTCAAGTTTTAATAATAGAGATTTTACTTTTACTCTTTTTCCGGAATTTATTATTGGAAAAGATCATGTTCTCAATTCATACGTTTGGATAGTTTTATCATAATTTTGGCATGTTCCTTTAAGGGGGATGTAAAAGGGGTTGTCAACTACCGACTGACCAAGACTGTCAGTCGGTGCTAGCAATGTGCCTTATCAACGTTGAACCATATCTCTGAATTTTTTTCCATGAAGACAAGTGTTGAATCTATACTATCAGTTTCTGTCTGTATGTTTCAAGTATATCTTTAGTATTTCTCTATACTGTTCTTGAATCATGATCTCGTTTGACTCTTGTAGTGTTCATCTAGCAGTATCCATTACGGCTCTGAAGTTTCACACTCTAAAGTTTCACACTACATGAGAATTGTATTGCAAATGAAGTCGAGCTCCTGGTTGGAGCATTATGACTGGTACTGTCATCTCAAGCTTCCAAGTGCTTCTTCGTCTGATGATTGTACGGTCAAGAGAGTAGCTCATGATTCCTTGAGTAAATTCGAAAAGTATAAAGGCTCAACCTTTCTTCGACCTTTGAAATCCTCCATCAACAACTTCTGGGCTCTTACTCCTTGATATCTTGACGTCAACAAGATTCTTGAACATCTTTTCAAACTCCGCAAATAGCAACTCACGTCGTACCATTATCTTTATCAAATTTGTTCGCTTTGCAACAAATTCTAAAGGCCTTTCATCTTCCCTAACCACTTCTTTCATTTCAAAATGAACAATATGAATGCTTTCCGAGGAACAGATGCTGCTTCAGTGAAATTCAAGAAGGAATTAGTCCAATTAGCACCAGGATATTACCTCGGAGATCTCCATCGTCATATTTATATGACGGGACAAGACCTAATACGCGATGCGGGCACTGCATATCAAGAAGCTCTGGCAGGAGAAGAAGATGCGGCTGAAGATGTTGAGCCGGTTCACCAGATGATACCATGTAAGTTTGCCATCTTTCCCTCTAGCAACTTGCTTACTAACATATCTTCGCAGCGATGCAATCGTTTTGTGATCTCAGCGTAACCAAAGATATGATCCGAAGCAGCAGATCATCCTTCGAATTGTCGTGCCGGAATTGGCTCTCATCTGCCCGAATGACATATCCGGCATTTGGTTACTTCGAATTTGGTTACTCGCCATTCGGGAAGATTGACTACGAGTCGTATTTTCAGAACGACAACGTAATTGGTAATGTTATAACCATAAACATTGAATCTTATCCAGCCTCTTTATCATCTTGGTTACACGTACTACCAAATAATTTGGTCGGAGACGGTAGCGATACCGAGACCCTTAGAGGCACTGAGGATCAGTTCAGTAGTGATACTGACAACAAAGGCATCTACGATTCCGACGATAGCAAGGAGAGTGAAATCATCAGAAATTTCGATGAGCACGACCACCCAGATTCTGTATCTCTGAGGTCTCTCGAAAATCCAAAATCTCTTGTGAGCATTGCATACATCCCACCTCACAAGAGAGGCGGCCCTGATAACTCACACTCGCGATCACAATCCGACTCGACTGTTCTTCGGTTGAATAACTTCTCAGGAAGAGACAGAGACAGACCGGGAAATCAGCCTGAAGACGGTTCACAATGGCAGGAGAACTCTAGTGTGAGCAGACGACCATTTACTGGAGGCTCTTACAAGCCGCACTCTAGTCCTTACGTGCCAGCCTCTTTACTTAGTTGTCACACCGGCTTAATGACACAGAGTGTTCACAGCCGATCGCTCTCAACCCAGTCAAATTATAAGGCGACAGGGCAAGGCACAAAGGCAGTTAGAGACCTTGCCGACAATCTTAACTGCTCGGTCTTTGTCAGCCATCTCCCAGAGGATGTCAAACACAAGGAAATTTTTGCAGTGATTAACACCGGGTCCGTAGTATCCGTTCATATCAACGAACCTATTCCTGGACGTCCGTTTTCCGCCGCTAAGATCACATTTAAATATCCTGAAGGAGCTGCCCGATTCATGGTACTAATCAATAGTACCATGGGTATTCAAATTCGCGGCCATCATTTGGCTGCCGTCTACAACGACTACGGCATGGTCAGACACGCGCAGGAACATCAAAGTCGGGTTATTCATATTCATGGACCCTATAAACTCATGACTGAAAGTTTCTGGAGAAAATACTTTGGCAAGGTCACGAGATATCAACTGGATCACGTTGCTTATCTGCCATTTGACCCAAACAACAAGGTCACAAGGTCTATGGAGTTTCGCTTTGCCAGAATCGAAGCACAGGCTCAGTCGATCTTGATAGCTATCATTCATGATCCTCAGTTTGAGGGTAAAGTATTCTGTAAATATGAGCCAGATCCTTGTGGAAAAGGTTGGGAGACCTTACCTCTTAGATAAGGGCCTTTAAAGAATTGATAGAGTGTAATGGGTTCAGGATAAAATGGGACAAGTGGGTGTCGATGGCAGAAGACTTTGGTCACGAACGCACGAAGACTGGCATCACTAGACATATTTGGTAAAAATTCTAGATATATAGTGCAAAGAGAATATAGGTAGCGAACTCCTATAATGAATATATTGAAACCAAACTAGAGTACTTATATTCTTGAACTCATTTTGGCTTTCGATATGAATTCCTTTCTTTTCGCAAGTGGGTGATTAAATAATTGTCACATCAAATAAAAACTACGCCGCTCTCCTCTGCCTAAGTACCATCCTCTAGTTCTTGCGAACTAAACTTTTACAGCTGACAGAAGTAGACATTCTCTTCGAATTCATCCCGAAGTCGGATTCCATATCGTTTGCGGATCTGATGATGCGAAATGGCATACAGATTTTAGTGCAGCATATTATTCATCTAATGAGATCCATCCAAAGCTATCCCTCTGTACATGGCGCTGGAATTTTTTTATCTAGTTGGGTGATCACCAGAATTCGTGACCCGTGATTGGTAACTGCAGTCATTATTGTTCAGTGAATCGGTAGGCTTGGGTCATTTGAGTTGAGCTAATCCTCGGTTAAGTCTTGGCTGTGCCTGAATCCCAATTCACAACTTCAAAGAAACTACCTAGATTTATCTTTCAGGAGAGAAAATGGATTTCTTATGTTGCTTTCTAATTCTACGGCTGTTACAGAATATTGTGTGTCAAAGCTTCCAAAATAAAAGTGAATATACAATATCGGCAGAAGTGATGTGTGAAAATTGGCCTATGGCCATGAAGCAGAGGCACCCATTGCTATTCTGTTATGTAAACATTATCCTTAACTATCTATTAGTTACATTTTGAAAATCTTCTGAAACAATCACCTAGAAGGCAAACCCACGAAAAACAAGATCAACATTTAATAGTATGAAAATGGTTCGACTTCCATTCCAACTGCACTTCCCTCTCAAAGTTCTGAAAAGCCTGCTGTCCTATCTTATCTTTTTGAAACCATGTGAAACTCTTGCCTTCCGTATCAAAACATCATATCATTGAGTCTAATTGAATAATACTCTACACACAATAACTTGCTCAATGACATCATTCATTTAGTTTATTTTCCAGTGTCTTCGTCGTATCACAGCCACCGAGGCTTATCTTGTAATCTAATTTCAATTTCTGGTCCGAACAGAGGTACCAGGAGCTGAAATCTTGAATTGTACCAGTTTTCACTCGCTCTTTTCTTTGCCTTGAGTTTCAGTAATCACTGCCAAGCCAAACTAGCTTTTTTTACCTTATTATTCCAAGATATACGCGTGGATTTATGGTTCGCTTACCTTACTGTCGCGATCGTAGATAGATATGTGTTGGTTGATCTATACTAAAATTGGAATTGTACGATGACATCGCTATATTCACTCTTCCAATGTGAGCCGTATGCAATTTTACCTTGAGTTCAGTACAGGTGTCAGAGCAGTAGGATGCGGCTGTGAATTGAACTTGCCAGTATCTTGCTCAGGTAGCAGAAGTTATTTTTAATTTATAAGTCTTCCATCCTCCCAAACTTCCATCTTACTCTCAAGTTATTTCCAACAACTTTCCTCGCAGTTTCTTTGCACATTCATTTATTTCAAACAATCTTTCTTGAAATACCTTCCAGGCAACTACTCCATATAACCTGGACTTCTTTTCTTCTAATTAGAGTTATCTTAGTCTTGTATCTAACAATTTAGAAAGAAACTTCTATACTTGTTGCCTTCCAACAACTCTTTCATTAAGAAACACTCGTTTTCTCTTGAGGAGATCAGTAAACACCAACTACTCTTCTTTATTATTTTATTTCAAGATGGATATCACACTCTCCAAATCTTGGTACAATGGTCGCACCCTGCCCTCAGAAAACTCCATCAAGAATCGCAAAGTCCAAGGAAAATTGAATGTGGGAACTCGGTCAAGTACATCATCCAAAGCTAGTGGTATGTTTTCCTTCTGCCAAATTATTATTATGGTAAGGTGGCTAACTTTGAGTCAGATACCACAATCACCGCTAGGGAAAATCCTGCTCCTTCTCGAGTCTCAGCAAATCATGTCCAACGTCTCGAAGGCCTCGCGATTCAAGCGGAGCATGATCAGGATGAAGAAAATGAGTTTGAAACTAACAGCCAGACCCTGGGCCAAAGATTCGCGAGGACGATGACTCTTGATGAATCTATCAAAAATTCTCCTCCAAAGCGCTCCCGATGGCACGAGATGTTCGAATCTCGACACCGAATGACAGCTCCACATAATTCTGCCACTAATGCCAATCGAAATAAATCGCCATTGAGTCTATTTGGAAATGCCTTACCCAAAAGGTCGCCGGCAAATGGCGCTTCTAGTCAGATGATGGGCTCTAAGAATGCTTCGGGTCCAACACCAACACCGGGTAAGACCTCCCACTCAAATGACTCTAAATTGTTCAGAGCATTTCTGAATCGTGGTGATGGAGCAGTACCTTTCTTCATCTCGCCCGCTGGTACCCACCAGCAGTTCTTTCCGGTCTCGGCCCGTTCATCCCAGAATACTTCTGTGGTTGTCCCATCCAACACTCCTTGTGAAGGTATTTGCGCTGCCGGTTTTTTCTATGCAGCTGAACCAACTCAGCCAGCTCAGGTAGCTCAAGCAGTGCAAGTAGTTCAGCCAGCTCAAACGGTTCGACTAGCTCAACCAGCTCCGCAGCATCTGAGGACTGTTCGATCAATGAACAGTTCCAGAAGTATCAACTCGAGGTCAACTGCTCACACGAGGACTGACACTAGTTTGTCCACGACTTCTGGTGCCGACATTTGGACTCCCGCGGACCGCAGTTTCGACACTTCTGCTTCTCAATACACGGGTCATACTCGGATGACATCTGCATCTGGAAGTTTTGTTGACAAGAGTCAACACACTCGGATGGCATCAGCGTCGACAGGTTTTGGTAACTTCTCATACCAGCCCGCCATTTTCGAGAATGAACAAATGACTACTGGCCCCATAGCTGACTCACCGCCTGAATTCAACGACTTTAACCAAGTAGCTCCAGAGATTCTCCCAGTGTCAATGGAATACTTCACTCAAAGTATGGCTGTTGCTCCAACGACTGTATTTGCTCCCCAGCCTCCTACAATGGGTATGGACAGCATGATGACAGCACAGGTTGCAATTCCGGATCTTTCTCACTTGGTGAAGAAGTTCCGTCCAACGAACATGCTTCTCCGAGAGCAAGGCATGATCCCAGACACCTCTCGTCAAGATACCAACTACGAGGGTGACGAAAATCATCCTGATCTGCTTGATCTTCCCGAACATATCAATTGTTGTATGTGGATCATCAACATTCCGGAAGAGATCGGATATGCGGAATTCATGCAAATTCTTGATTGTGGTGCCGTTGCCGCGCTTTCTATGGTCAGACCTCAAAATGGCCATACTACACAAGCCGCCAAGGCGACTTTCAAGACCAACGCTGGTGGTGCAGAGCTTTACCGCCGCGCTCGCAACAAGGGTGGTCTTCGCATTCGTGGCCGTAAAATCAAAGTCTGGTACAATGACTACGGTGCGTACGAATGGAAGGGACCTGAGACCCGCTTCCTGGAGATTGAAGCACCTCAACTACTTGATGAAGCCTTCTGGCATGGCTACTTCGGAAGTTGGTGCAAGTACATCATCATCTCTGTCACTCCAATGCCATGCAGGAAGTACGGATTTGCATGTACCAGGTTCGAATTCGTCAGAATTGCCGGACAAGCACAGACTTGCTACCAGGCAATTCAGAAGGATATGACATTCCTAGGACAGGTGAACGTACGGTATGGAATTGATCCTAACGAGATCTAATTTAGATGCAGGCAACTGAGTGAGGGGCTGCAGAGATACGATGGACTTTGTTCGAATGTTTGAGTATGGGTGCGATCAGGATATAGGCTGACGGGTCTGAATATTGGATCTTTGTTACTGATGGACCTTACTGGCCATAAATTTCGATACCGGTGCATTGAGAACAACAAGGTTTTCGCCAATGTAGTCGTGGCATAGAACAAGGACAGAGCGAGTTCTCTCGCGTTTTCAAGCCGACGATGTGCCAAGCAAATCCATCGTCGAGGTTCAAAAGCTGGTCGGAATCGACAAGAGGAAACACACCGACTACACACACATACAAGAACGGCTAGGAGGTCACTCAGAAGTTACAGACCAGGAAACTGTAACATATCGGCAGCAAATCTTCATGCTGGTTTTGAAATTGCTTCTGTCCCGCTGGACTCAATGAGCTTTTGGAATACACATACCGAACTTTCCTCCCACAGGGTTGTTTCCTTTGTCCTAAAACTTAAAAAATGGAAATTTGATTGGAGTAATTCTCTTATTAGATGGCCATAGCTGTGACGAATGTATTAGTTAGAAAGATAGAAAATTTACCAAAAATAATTTAAAAATCTACCATTTTGTTGGATCTTGAAATTCTCTATTCGTTTTCCCATCAGTCAACATGCCTTTTCATTCCCTTTCTAATTTAAGCAATCCCAATGCAGTAACAGAAATTTCCCTTGTATGCTTCAACTTCTATCTAGTGATGTGAGCAAGCGACAGTGTCATTTCAATATGAGCAAAACTAAAGAGTATGATCAAATGTATATAGCACAACAGATGGCCTTATTAGTCTCATACTCGCATCAGAACCAAGCAGATAGATAGAATTCGACCGGGAATAATCGAATCAAGAGGAAGTTCAGCCATCTATTGTTCATGATCCTCATATCAAACGACAAGATGATGCAATATCACAAGCCTCGGTGCTTAGACTTAGAGACGACAGAGCATGTACTATAATAATAAGTTCGCTAACCGCAATCTACTTATCCTTTAATTTTTGAGTAATCGAGGAATATGTAACGCACTATAATATCAGACAGAGCCAGCTATACATCTCCATGCGCCAATCTCCAGCGTCAGCATTTAAAGATCCGCGTTATTTATGGGGCCACTACTTTTATGTGAAATCATATCACAAATAGAGGTCATGGTGAGAGTTCAAGGTAGTATCTTTTTATAATATAGTAATCTATAGATTTCACGATTTCGCTTGAGGGGCTCGTCTAGTCCTGCATCAAAAAATTAGGTATCTGGTAATTCATACCCGTTGATATGTCTAAACTGTATCTAGTAGATCTTTTTATCATAAATGGTTTGTCATAGGGGACTATGTCTCTGGACACAGTTATTCTGTTCCACGTAGGTTGAACAACACCAGCCCGCAAAAAGAACTCCGACCTTAATAGTGAATCTCAGCCAAGTAGCTGCCATCATTCAATCACATCAAACCCATTTGAATTTGACAATATTTCTACCACCAATCTCCAAACTCTCAACTCTCCTCTCCCCTTCCAACGATCCTCCTCTCGCTTACGGGAAATCCTTCGCACAAGGATCCGGCGCATACTCCACAATCAAATGTTCTCCATAAACAGGATGCATCTGCAACGCCTCCAAACACTGCGTCGCCTGACCATTAATTCTCGCAAACCCCATAATCATTTTCCGATTTCCCTTCACAGCCGTCTCAACATATTCCCAACCCGACAACTCATGATCACAAAAAGTTTCAAAAAATACCTTGAAATGATCGTATACCACGTAGCGACTCGGACCTTCGATAGATATCATACGAGTTTTATCTTCACACTTGTATCGTCGATATCCGAATGTGTTGTAACGTGCGTTGACTCTGCGTCCGCGAATAACGATCCCTTCTGCACTTTCGCATTGGTCTTTGAAACGCGCAGCGGCTTCAGGATGTTTGAAGACTAGTTTTGCGGCAGACATGATGTATTCACCCTGTGGACGGGTGATTTCGAACGCGGTGACGGCACCGCTATGGATTTCGTCGAAAACTTCATGGGCTTGGATGTCGGCGGCAAGATTGGTGAGCCAGAGGGCACAGTTGAGATGGTCGGAAAGTTCGCGGATGCCAGCGCGGGGATTACCTTTGTAGTTTCCTGATGAGGTCTGAGAATCTTCTTCTGAGGGAACAAATGAACCGTTTCGTCGTTGGAGTTTTCGGGAGGGGGAAGACTGAATTGTGAGGCGTAGGGGTCGATTGAGGGGGAAGATCGAGTTCTGCGTTCATGGAGGTTATGGTGTGGGGATTATAAGTTTGGGTTGGGTTGTTGTATTGATTCGTTGAGTCTGAGGAATAGTGAGATACGAGTGAGGAAGATGAATTGTGAGTATCATGATATGTGTTTTGAGGAGGGGTGTAAGTGGGAGTCACACTACCCGAGTAAGACTCGCTGAAAGTAGTAGATCGAGTAAAGTAATTGGGTGGAGGAGAAATTTGTCCGGTTTCATATCGTCGTTGCGCCCATGCTTCTTCGTCGTATAGATCTGCCGGATTATATGCAGTGGAGTGTTTGCGATTCCTTCTATATTGGGGCCTGAAACTTGGCTGGTATCTTCGTTCCTGTTTGGGTCCGGCAAAATGGTTATAGTTTCTCCATATATGTCCTCCGTTACGAGGTCTTCTTTTTCTTTGAAAACTGGGATATTGAGTCTGAGAAGAATTTGTATATTCAGCAACTTGTTCTGAGAGAATCTGTGGCTCATTAGGGTCTAAGTTGGTATATTGGCGTGATACTGTTCTATTTCCTGCGTCTTGTTTAAAAGAAGGTCTGTCTGAGGGAGCTCTTAGCTGTCCAGACTGCTCATATGCTTTGTATTCACAGGTATTTCCGGAGAAAACATGGTGTCTAGCCATGTCATGTCCACCTCTCTGCACAAAGTCGTTATTGGATAATAAATTTGTATAAGTGTTCATACTCGGCTGGATCATGAAGTTCCGATGGGAATTTTCGAGCTGACTGCCCTCATAACGCAAATCTCGATCAATATCAAAATCATTTGACTTGGCATCTTGGTGCTGAGCATAATATTGAGCCAAGTTGCCCCGAATTGGGAACTGATGATCATGTTGATTTGTATGGGAGACATTACTCTGGGAGAACTGGTAAACGTTCTGTGATTGTCTTGCTTCTTTGCGTCGGCGATTGCCTTCTAAGACTTCGGCTAATCGTTCCTGGACGGAGGCTGGTGTTGTACCTAAAGGAGTAGTGGTTAATTTTATGGGTGTTGATTCATCTCAAGCAGGAAAGATGTTCAAAATAGTGCAGGGAAAAGCTTACCATCAAGCAAGAACACATTTCGAGGGTTCATATTAGCATCGTATGTAATTGGAAGCACGGGTCTAGGCGGGCCAGCTTTTTTGGGATTTGAATGATAGTTCATTTTGACCATCTAAAAGAAGGCTCTGGAGTATCTGAGGGGTATTTGTAATCTGTAAGATTCTGTAAAGGCAGGTGTGTAAATATTATAAAGTAGATACTTGCTTGTTGAAAGTTCCTTGTGAATGTTTGAATGGAGTAGAAATGTATTGCTCAGATGTTGTACGATCTGTCTCGAATATCCTTTATTCCCAAGACTGAGAGGAAGGAATTTGGGATCTCGAAGGTATAGAAACAAGACTCCTCAGAACAGCATTTTTATATTAGTTTTCTCTCTTAGCTGTATAAGCAATGGTCTAAACGAAAGGGACCACGTGCAGTAACTTTTGTCTCCAATACAGCAGACTATATGTATGGACCAAACATAATCAAGCACAGTTTTATTCACTGGAGATTAGTGCTTCGAATGTATTGCATATTTTAATTTTGGTAAAAAGAATGACTCGAAGATGAGGGATTGATGAGAGCAATTATGGATAAGTGTTAAATCCATGGGAAGTCAAACGGATCGAATCTGGACAGTGTTTGAAGCAATATCTAGCTTTAGTTAAAGTTTGTTTATCGTTGAGCAGCTGAGTAGATTTTACTCATTTTCACTAAATCAAACAACTTTGCAGTTTTACAGACTACTTTTCCGCAGTCGTTTTTCTATCAGCAATGAAAAGATTAGACTCGCTTTATCCCCATGAAATTGACCCAACTCAACCGGTGAGCACTGTTATAGGACTGCAAAATCTAAGTGTATATATAGTTTTCTTCAAAGTTAAACATTGGAATAGATATCTATGTTCGTGCAGTAACTTGAGAGACTGACATTTTCATCAAACTGGGGCAGCAATACTACTTTTAGACAATTAAACAATGCCATTCCAGTCTTTCATACTTTTTTGGTACTGTAGACTCCAGTCTAATTTAGCACTTTGTATTCTGAGCAGTGTATCTTTCCATCAGCGAGCAGTACTCCCCTCAATCCAGCCAAGACAGAGCCACTAGGTAACTTCCTATCGCCAATGAAGCAATACACGTATCAATACGGCCTTTCCTTACCATGCCTATACTCATTCATACCGTAGATATCCAACCCTTCGCATCAGCCCTACAATTTCTCCAAAAACACAGCCGTACCCCTATCCATACGGTTTTCCCTCAACACTAAGCGATGTTTCCTCAACAATGTAATAGTACCCCTTCATTATCATTTCCTTCATAAGCTCATCAATGCCTGATCTTATTCTCAGAAACTCTTTTCGCAAACTCTCTACATCTTGATTACAAGTCTCTTTCATCAGGAATCTTTTCAATATCACAGACAGATCTTTCGGACCATTCTTCACGATTCTCGATTCTGAGTCTTTATTCGAAAAAGATCAACAATAGGCACTCGAGAAATTCTTCGAATTCCCATCTTTCATCAAAACAAACAAACTCGTAATCAACAGACATGTTATCCAGTATGTCTTCATTAAACTTCACCTCCTCTTTTCCCCACAGCCAAAACGGCCAAAATGGTTCTTTCTGGAACCCTACCTCGCCACTAGCTGGTAACTCATCACCATCCCAAAGATCACATCAAGCCTCGCTAACCCTCCATCCCCTAGCTACTCATCACCGCAGACAGAGCGAGTATCTCTCCAGAACCATGACCAATGCTCTAGGCACAGTTCCATTACCCAACTTCAACTTCGACGAACATAAGCCACGTCGAATTACTTCTCCATTATCCAATGTGAAACCCATTGGATTTGAGAGAACAATCTCCCGTCAAATGGGATATTCACACTTCAGCATCTCGGAAGTTGGAGTCGATGTGCCTTTGTTTGAAGAAGAAGAAGAAGAAGGTGGTGATAATACGCCGATCATCACCCAGTCTTTGGTTTGTGGTCTCCATCCAATTCGACATGGAGCATCTTCTTCAAGGCAGGAAGATAATATATCTGTTCTAGATCTTGAGACTTCTGTTGCGGGACTGAACATCGACGAGAATACTTCTCTCTCAAAGAGGAAGAAATCCTACGGTACCCTACAGGAGTATGTTCCGTATGCTCATGCTCGTGATCATACTGCAAATACGGGTATGGACCCTTCCAACGTCATCGGCGGACATCGCGATGTCACTGCAATCTTTCTAGGACCACAAGTCCAGAGCAGTCTACCCGTGAGTGATGGTGCACCACACGCACCACCTAGTCAAAATCAACCACTTGCTCATCGTGCTGTGGGATATCAACACAAGAGAACCATGACCAGCTACGGAGGTCCTGGGCAGTATATGTCACAGTTCAATGCACAGGTAGTTGGTAGTCCATCGAACATTGATGGTGACAGCACCCGCAACAGTCAGACGCCGACTAATAGCTTTGTACACCAACAAGGCAATAAAGTACCACATAGCTTGAGAACTCCTATCGGAAACTCGCACTCAGGTGCGTATTCCGCTCAATATAAACCAAACGCTACCTCCGCCAGCGTTCTATCAATAGTTGCCCAGACCTCAAACCACAGATCTGGCGCAACATTCCAGTCCAGAGTACGGCCAACGGACCAGCTTCTGCGAGAACAAGGACTCCTCCCAGCCCTCCCCGTCTCCACCCCAGCCGCCTCGCACTACCTCGGCGACCACGACGACCGCGATTTCCCCAATAAATTCGGGGGTGAAGCCAATCTCCCCAGCGAGTTAAACTGCGCAGTCTGGATCCAAGGCATCCCCAAAGACTTCGCTCGACAATTCCTCTACCAGGAACTCTTCAACGTTGTATCTACTGGCCCCATAATCGCAGCGTACATCTGTCTCAGGGGCGATCAGCATCCCCACCACGCAGCAAAGGTAGTATTTAAACACCCTGAGCACGCTGCTCGTTTATTTCAGCGAGCTTTCTTCCAGGGAATCTACATCAATGGGAACCGTATTCGTGTTGAGCCAAATAGACATGGTCACCGTGAATTTCCGCTTAGACTGCATTACCAAAGTCGCGTGGTCCTGATTGAGGTGTTTAATAATGCCAGTATGGATCTTGCGTTCTGGCAGACGTTTCTCGCCAATTTGTGCGTGTATGATATGGAGAATTGTAAACATCTATCCTACAGTACTCCACAACGAATGGTGATGGAGTTTCGATTTGCGCGGATCTTTGGACAGGCGTCGGTTTTACTTGCGGGAATTAGAAATACCGCGTCATTTGAGGGAATTGTCACAGCGAGATACATTCCAGATGTGCCTTGCGATATCTGTGACATGTACTGAGCTGGGGCCAAGTTTGGTTTTTGTTGACATTGTTTGGTCAGCCAGCGTTTGGGAGGAATTAGTGTGACAAGATAGGGCGGTGTATTTTTTCGGCGAGGCCGATTGTAAAGATAGAATTGCTAAGATGGGTAAGAAATCGGGATTGGATTAGGAACTAAATAACAATATTGAAATTACATCATTACCTGTCAGGATAGTGAAAAAAGACATCCTTCTGGTCCTATTCCAATTTAAAGACCAAGAATAAGCTTCATTTCTTTTTTCAAGGTCTTTTTCTTGGCATGAGTAAATAGCAAATATCAAAATACAACCCATTCATTTCTGATCTTCGATTCCTGTGACATACTGAAATGGCTAATTCGCTCTTCCAAGTGATGGATGCACTTCGAGGGGCCCCTTTATTCTTCGCATACACAACTCCAACTATACCAATCAAAAATCTCATATACCATTCGAGTTCCCATGAAGTTTTGTGTGAAGTGAAGAAGGATATCAAGTCTGTTAAAATGGGGTATTCTCAAGTATACTTGAAATGAGGTTTTGGAGTGCTTACACGAGGTCATCATATAGCCATACCTGTCTTTGGATTCCATCATTTTCCATTTCCATATCCATTCACATCGAACAGGATAGCTACCCAGTACTCCCTCGCAATTCATATTTCCCAATCCCAGTTCCAAAAGCACTCGAATTCCAAGATAACTCACTATTCAATTGAATTCATATCTATCCATTGGTAATTACCCAAGTATCCATATAAACAATATCAATTCCCTAGATCTACAAAACTTTTTGGTATCATAATACAACCCATGCCATGCCATGCCATTCCATTCCATCCCGTCCATGTATGCATTCATTTCTCATGATTTAACAAATTGCCCAAAGACACAACATGCTAGCTATGCATCCAGAAATTTTCCAAGGGTCTGACCTCTATGCCAACTCGAAAGTCACATGATCTCAGCCGGCGATCGAAATCTTTCTCATTGACACACACCTTCGCCAACCAAGTGTCATCACTTCGACTTTTGAAACCTCCGCTCATAACTCCAAGTGCTCCCCAAGTCCCTTCCAATACCAATCATGCTATGCTCCAGAAATTGATGCTCCTCAAATCTACCAAATCGCGTATTTTCCTTCAATTCAAGCCCGACACAGATGCGCTCATCATTATCTCATATTACCCCGTCCATCCATCCATCCATCATCTACCACTTTTACCAACTCGAAAATGATCTTTTCTCAACCCACGATCTCGAAGCCTCCGTTTCTTCATCAACTCATTTACATCATATAACACCAAAGGAAGTACACAGTCCACATCCTCAATTTGCTGTCCTTGGTCTTGAATCATCTGTTCCAACGTCAGCAGACGCTCTAGAGTCTGCTCCTCAAGTAACACCATCTCAATTCGATGCGTGTCAACCAATTCCTCGATATGCGCTCCATGTTTCTTTGAAAAAGCTGATACTCGTTCTTCCGTAAGACTAAGAACAAGGGACTTGAGCTCTTCTTCGGTTTTGATACTTGGGTTTCTGTTCTCCTTGTCCGCTGATATAATTTCATCCTTGACACCATTCAATAACTTTTCAATGCGAGCTTCATACTCATCTCTGAGTATCTTCTGATGGTTCGTCAAGAAACTTTCAATGAGCGGCTTGAACCTTTCCTCGTACTTAATTTCGAGCTCGGTTTCTCGTGCAAGCATGCGTGCTCGGAATGCTGTCTCAATGTTCTCATCATACTCTTTCTTTAATGCCTCATCTTTCTGTGTCAAAAATTTCAAGAGCATTGGTCTAAATGTCTCTTCATATTTAGCCTCTAATTCGCGGTCCCGCTTGTATGCAAAATTCTGAATTAGAGATTCGGTCATTGCCTTGTGGATCTGAGCTTCGGCCTTTAGCCTATTTTGCATTTTTTGATCCATGAGAGTTGCATTGACTTTCTGACTCTCCTTCATTTTCAGAGTGAAATCGTCACATGCTTTCTCTAAACTTCGGACTTTTTCATCCATCGTATTCATAAGTGTATCTGATTGCTTTTGGTAAAGTTCTAGCGTAGACTGGCGATGCTTTGCCTGAGTTTCCTGTAAGGAACAAATCTTTTGTGTCAAATTTGCCTCGGATGACTCAAGGGTTTCTTGAAGTTTGGTAGTGGAGATGTGGCCCTGCTCTTCTAATCGCCTTTCCATTTCTTGAATGATCTTTGGAGTTGAATCTAGGAATGCAGTATGCTCAACCAGTAATTTCTCCATAGCAGAAGAATTTTTCATGACCTCGGTATCTAGATTGCGGAGTTCTTCTTCACGATCTGCTCGCCATCTTATCCAGTCAGATGCCAATAATTCTGTACGGTTGGTATCAAGACCAACGTTCGTTGCCAGATGTGCGAAAGACTTTTCTTCAGCTTCAAGTCGAACCTCGCATCCAGCCAATTGGGTTTTCATGGCCGTAATCGTTCTCTCTGCGGTCGCCAGCCTCCCCTCAAAAATTGCTTTAACTGAATCATTCTTTTCAGTCTGTTGATTCTTTAGATTCCCAAAATGGTTTGAAATATCAGCTCTGACAGTGACGAAGTTTTCAACTATCAAGGTCTCTAGCTCTGCAAGTTTAGCATCGTGCTTCTTGTCTGTAGTATCAATCCATTCGGCAGTTCTATGATCCAAAGCCGTGAATTTTGTAGAATCTTGAGTTATCCTTTTCTCGATAGACTTTATTCTACTAGAAAATTGTCTTACTTGAGTATCAAAGTCCGAGCTAAGCTGCGATTTCAAAGCATCGAACTGGCTCTGATCGTGTTGCGGACCACGTGAAACCCTGTTCTTAAGTTCTTCAAAATCTTCATATCGCGAAGCTAAAGCAGTCTGCAAAAGGTTGACACGTTCATTAATTTTCTGGCGTTCATCTTCTATCTGAGATAGCATCTTTCTGCGAAACTCTTCTTCCAGCTTACAATGGCGTGATAGATCATGTGCTGTACCCTCATGCTGTTGACCGAGAATGAAAAGCCGACTACCTTGATCTTGTATGGCAGACTCAATGCTTGGTATTGGTGCCTAAGGAGGAATGTTAGCATCTTCGGCAATTCTTCCACGGATTGTGTGCAAAGGGCACTGTTTACCTGCTTAAGAGCTTTTATGCTGCTTTGAGCATCTTTAAGTTGGGCTGCATGACTACCTCTAGAAGCTTGCAACGACTCGTTGACCTGTTCCACGAGTTTTAGACGCCTAGATGTTTCGACTTGTTCTTTAGATCTAGCTTCGGCAGCAAGAAGTCTAGCGCTCAATTCCTCTGTTGATAGTTTGCATTCTTCCAACTGAGAAAATAGCTCACGGTTACGAGTCTCTGATTCATCAAGTTGTCTGGCCATCTCCTCAAATCTATGCTTGTGTATATTTTCCGATGATAGCAATCGATTTTCCAAATTTTGTATATGTGCAGTCAAAGGCCCAGTGCTTTGCTGTATGGCGTTTGCTATCATGCTTTCTATAAGTCCACCATTTGCACTTGAGCTGTCTGACACTCCTGCTGCAGGCGGGATAGGCGGAGCATGCACAGGTAATGGTGGTGGTGGCATGGCCGAATAGATTGACATCGCGGAGATAGGTCGAGACATAGCTGAATTCTCGACTCTGAATTTGACATTTTCCAGATGGGTTTTTGATTTCAAATGAGTCTCAAAATTATTCGTCTTTTTGTATTTCGAAACCTTGTGCTCTGTATCACAATCCAAGCATTTGATATCGTAAAGATCTGTTGCTTTAAACCGAGAATCCGGATATTTTTGGCGAAGTTCACTTAGACCTCTCTGAAGCCAGATTGGCAGGGACGACTAAGAAGTCAGTTTCCAAATCCATTAATTATGCCGAAACTACTTACCAGGTTTTCATCTTTTAGCTCTGCATTCTGCGAAAAGTCCATGTGTTGGTAAGGTTCAGATTGAACCGATGGACTGTAAAATTGTTCTGGCGCAGAAATTCTCCGATTTCCATCCAATGGCGCAAGTGCAGGTCGTGCCAGTCTCTGAGGACTAGAATTTCTACTGTTCAGCCTGAAATGACTTATGGAAGGAGTGTCATTCCCAGAGCCATCGCTCTCTTCTACCTCTATTATCCTTCGCTTTCTGAATCTCGGAGCCAATCCTTTTGGATCAATGCCTTCCCTCAGTTTTCGATCGACATTGTTATGCGATTTCTCGACCTTTACATTTGGCGCTAGAGGCTGTACGGCATATTCATCGGAGTTGACTTCGTTGTTGGAATTAGTGAACGACAAATCGATGTCTCGAGGCTTGACAAAATCGTAAAGTCGCAAGACACCCTTCCCCTCATTATTCTCAAGCAATTCTAATGTTGTGCCCTAGTTAGAGTTAGTACAATGTCCATAGCAAGCAGAATATATTCTATTTACTACCTCATCCAGCATTCGAGATACAACAATTTTGAATATCTTTTTTTGTTTTTTAACCAAGGCCGAGTTCTCTACCAAGACGCGATCCAGTTGATCGAGATAAGGCTGTTGCATTACAGTACCGGAAATCCCTTCGCCCGGTGGAAGATTATAATCGTAGAGAAATCGAACTACAAAATTCCTAATACGGATATTATCCGCATCAGAAACCTCTTCGTCCGCCATGATTGTTATCAATCGGTTGATGAGGGGAGGAGGGGGAGGGGGAGGGAAATGTCAGGTGGATTCGTGATTTCTCGCGATTTGGGCGTTTGGTGTGTGTTCCTGGATCTAAGCTCGGGAGTACCGAACCGAACCATGGCACGGACAATTACTAATTTTTGACCCGCACAAGCTTCAGTTCGATTAAACGCGGGGAACTTTTAGATTCCTCGATGAACCTCACCGGGCACCATCAAATCATGGGAATTACTCCTAGGAGCTTTGTCTCAAAACTATATCTATACGGAATCATCTCTACCTATCTAACCTTCTCATTGTCTACGACTAGATGCATAAATGATCTGAATCCTTGCGCAGACACATCCCAGAACAAGGTTTATGTCCGCAGCCAAAAGCCACAGGGAGGGAAGAAAAGCAATAAAATGACAGACAAATCCATGGCACAAGAATAAACAAAACAAGGGAGCTGATTGAGAGATTATCATTTACCCATTCGCTATTTGCTTCAAACTTCTCCCTTTCTTTATGAAGAGTCTATCTCTATTTCTACCCAACATCTGTCTGACAGTCTCACGAACTTCTGGCAATCATCTCAAAGTAGAAATGTCCTCCAGAAAGAAAAGACAGTCTCTAGCTGAGGCACCATACCGGCCTCATCATAACTCTACGAGCCTTCCAAGCAGTGCGGCTTCCCAGATCAACATAACACCTGCTCTAATATTGTGATGCTAATCTCACACAGCCTCTCGTCGCAGCTCACGACGTAACACATTGTTGATCTCTACATCTCCAAGCATTGGTATAGATGAGGCTGGTGTTAACGAATCGCCTCATGATTTCGATAAAACTATTACAACTCTGAAATCAGCAGCAGAATCTGTAACGGTTCGAGTCTGGCAAGAGACGGCAGACGAACAAGCACGGGCGATTCAAGCTATGAGGTCTGCAATTAATATCAAAGATTCACGGATGCAAAAGATGAATCGAAAGATTGGGAGACGGGATAAGACTATAGGCAAATTGAAGAGACGATTAGATCGCACCAAAATGGCACTTTCAAAAGCAGCCTGGCCAAAGTTGGACGCAACGATGGGAATGGGAATCGAGGATGACGAGAGGATGAGCATGTTGAGGGGCAAGACCCCGGCGTCAGCAGATGGGCTTTCCACAGAATGTGGAGAGAATTGTTCTCGTTTGGTAAAAGAAAATCAACAATTGAGAGATCGATTACATGAGGTCGATGGGTTGTGTATAAGACTCAGGAATGAGTGTAGCAAGTTGGATATCAAGATCAGAGGACTCGAGAGGAATTGAGGTGAGATGGGAGAACAGCAGAGCATATGTTTGAGAACTTGTGTTTGTGTACCTAGTATGCTTGAGTACTGGTCAGATATGAACACACCTTATGTATTGAAGCTGTCAATTATTCCCTTCAAATAAAACATGTTATCCAAGATGTTGGTTGCCATCTGGAAGTAGGATAATCTCGTTGTTCAAGCAACAAATTAACATTCCACACAGCTTTGGACGACAACTCAACGTAGATAATCTTCATTCATTTCTTACTTCACTTGTTTCTTATATCAATTCTTTCTGGCTTCACTCATTTCATACTTCAATTCACTCTCACTTTTACTTCCACCCCGGATAAAACTCACGTGGCTTGTTTATTACACTCTTTTACTTTTTTCCTTTCATTTTCTTTTTCTAGGCACAATCTGACAAATATATGCAGCTTCCCGTCGCTGTTCACACTCACCCCTCTTTATATCACAAATCTTTCATTCATTCTCGAGTCGAATAAATCTTATTTCAGATTTTGAACCAGAAATACAAACATAATACTCTATTCAATTGTCAGTTTCTTCAATCCACAATCCACAATCCATCATCCAAATTGTTATATACTCAAAGTCATTTATCTAACATCACTTCCCTCTGTTGAAATCCAAACAAACCTTTTGTGATTTCAATCGATTCTGTAATATCATGACGTCGAATAAAAATAAGAAATCGACTCCTCATAAATCTCCTCACAAATCTTCTCCTCACAAACCTCACAGACCGGGCAAAGCTCATAAATCACCGAAAGAGAAAGTTGCGCCAGCAGGACAAAGTCTTCCAATACTTCCCCTAAAGACTGCGGACGCTATTCCTGCGATATTGCCTCCCACACGAAGAATATTGTTTTCTCAGAGTCTGAAGAAGAGCAATAGTAAGTAATTTCATTTGTTTCCAAGGTGTACAATGACTAACAAGTGATAGGTCAACAACCTTTCTCGTCTCATGCTGTCAATGCTGTCAACATCGATCATCAGAAGACCAGTAAGTAATAATTGATTTCTGTTTGAGGTAAATCACCCGCTAAGAACATCTCTCAGAAAAACACACATTATCCTCTCCAGCTACGAAATTTTCAGATGATCGACCATTCAAGAAACCATGTCTTTCATCTCCATCTCCTGCGAAACGTACCAAGCTTCTCCCTGTAACACCACAAAGAGTCAATGGACGAGAAAGAACAATTCCGTCAAGCGACGATGAAGATGAGAATGAGAACGAGAGTGAAGATAATACACCAAATCCACCAAGTCGGAAGAGGAAATCAAATGCCATGGCCGGTGGAGCAGGAAACCACAAGAAAACACCACCACCAAGATCATCCGTAACAGTTGTCATTCCACCAAAACAACAACCTTCCTCCTCATTTTCTATCATCCATCCCAATTCACCAGCTGTCCAAAAAATTGATATGACTGTCTTACGACTCGAGAAAGAAGAATTACAACACCGCCTCGAATCTTCGTTACAACAAGTACAAAAAGCCATGAGCGAAGTCAAGGAATGGGAGAACGAATGCAAGGAAACAACCGATGTACAAGATAATCTTAACAGACTTCTCCGTGCTGAGATTGAGGATAAGGAGAGACTTCAAGAACAATTGGAATCTTTTAGAGAACAAGCACATGGACTCAATCTCGAAGCGAAGAATTGGGAGAGGAAATGGACGGAAATCGCAAGTGAAAATGATGCATTGCGGAAGCGATTTGATTCCAAGATGAAAACACGGAAAGGGAATGAACCCACCACACAACAATGGCGACTTCAATACATTTCCGAAAATGAAAAAACCATCAAACTCCAACGCGAACTCAAGCAAATGAGAAAAAATCCAGAACCCCTTCACCTCACTCAAAAAATAGAGGAGTTAGAACTCGAGCTCTCAAATCTGAGATCAAAGCATCACAGCACAAGAACCGGTAAAGAAACCCCCCAAGAAAAACACCTCGAATCAACAAACCCACACCTCGCAAAACGAATCTCCCAACTGCAACAAGAACTCCAAAAAAAGAACCCCTAATCACCACCCTCCCACAATCCCGCGAATCCGCTCCAAACCCCCAACCCACCACCCAACTCATCACAGACCTCACCACCCAAATCCACACTCTCCAACAACAAGTCCTCCAAACAAAACACCTCTCCCTCCACATCACACAACTAACCGCATCTCTCGACTTCCAAAGCGATTTGCTTTCCCAAGCCGAGCGTACGCATGGTTTCGAAACGACAGCTTTGAAGGAACAAATCGCACAGCTGAAAATGCTCGTTTCTTCAGAGAATGCACTTTCGAACGAGCTTGCAGATCTCAAAAAAGGATGTGAGAAAATGAGAGAAGAGATACTGGATAAGGATGAGGAGATTGAGATTTTGAATGCGGAGTTTGAAGAGGAGAGGGAGAGGATGAGGAGGGAGGTAGAGAGGTTGGAGGGGGAGGGGAGGGTGAAGGGGGAGGGGTTGCGGAGGATGGGTGTGTTGGTTGCGGGGTGGGTGTTGAAGTGGAGGAGTTTGGGGGAGGGGGAGACGGAGATCGGGATCGGGAAGGGGGAGGTTCCTGGGGTAGAGGGAGTAGGGATTTGTGTGGATGGCGTGAGGATGTGAAGGCTTGAGAGTTTGTATGTATATTATAATCAATCTGCTTGATTTGTTTCTATGTTAGCAGGATAACTGACAAGGAATGAAAATGGCGAATTTAAATGATAATATGGGGTGAGGATGTGAGGGCATGAGATGGGATGTGGGACAGAGGTCAGTTTATTATGCTATGACTATGACTGAGTGAACGAGAATGTATATTTATGATGGATTCATTTGTTTTTAAATTTGCAAGATAACTGGACTGGAATGAAATAGAATGGAATAGAGTGATGATATCGATTCAAATGATAATACGGGGAAGAGCAGACTATACGTATCTGTAGCGGGTGGAAGAACTGTAGATAGAAATGGCAGAGAATCATCACATCACATCACATCACATCACATCACACTCCAACATCAAGGTGTTCACAGAGTAATCCGTAAAGTGTGTATAAGATTTACCAATGGAAGAAGAAGATCTCTCAACGAAGATCTCACAAACAATCAATAAAGTAGGTTTATGTATCTTCAAAAGGTTAATCAATCAGTCGAACCTTATTCGTGCCTAGTATTTATAATACATTGAAAATGGAAAGAAGAATTCCTACCCTACCTACCTACGCTACCATAAAACCATTAATCAATGAATCAATTCAATCAACTCCTATCCCCTATCTCCCATCTCGTTTCTTTCATCCCCCAAAACCATTCTTCTATCTAAATTCTCAAATTACTTTTCTCTCCTTAATCGACTTTTCCACCACCATTAACACCACCTAATAATCCATCCTTACCACCATCATCTACTCTAAAGAAACCACCCCTTCTCGCACCAATCTTTCCTCTTCCATACATTGTAGCACCAAGGATCATTCCTAGTGCAACTCCGAAACTGAGGAATGGATGTCCTGAAATTGCACCTCTAACATTGAAGAATGCTTTTTCAAATGAACCCACTGTACTCTTTGGTTTGATAACTGGAGGGTTCACTACAACCTTAGGAATGGTTTCCAAAATTGAAGTACGAGAAGGAATGATATAGTTCCCGGTGATTGTTGTATCCCAGTAGCGTCGGTTCTAGTTGAAGCGTCAGTATATCCAAGCAAAGAAAGAAAAATTCGAAAAGAAACAACGGATAGAATACTCACATCTTCGTCATTAATAATAACCTTTTCACCATCACTCTTAACTTCAATACCATAGGTACTTCTAATCCACCTTTCCCAGAAAACTCCATCAACCCAAGCGAATCCAACCTCCTTTTGATCAGATTTATCCATATTAATTCTGATACTCTTGGCAGCCCTCAAAGCTCTTTGGTCATTTCGATCTTCTGCTTCTTCCAATCTAAGTTGTTTTGCATCTCTCAATTCTTGACGTTCACGTTGATAATTGATGATTTGTTTATCCATCCATTCTAATGCAGCTTGCTTCAATTCTTTCTTTGCCATTTCAAAATCATGTTCGCGGTCTCGAGAAAGAATTGCAAGGACAACAATTTTACCATCCATGATTTCGCGAGAGTTTGAAGCTGTGAGTTCTGGAACGACAGGTAACCAAACAGATTGCATCCAATGAAGAACCTTTCTGAAATCGCGCATATCTTGAGGTGCGAGTGCTGTGTAATAAGTTGGTCTTCCATCTCGGGATACCAACAAACGAGGCCAAGTTGTGATCTTGTATCGATCAGCAAGAGCAGCACTGTTGGTCTTGACAAGTTTGGCGTGTCCGATCAAGCTCAAAGTCAATCTTTCCAATGCAGCGAAATCTTCGCTTGTAGTAGCATGATCGTAAAAGTAAACAAAGATAACATCTTCTTTCTCCTCCAATTCCGTAAATTCAGCCGCATCGATATCTTTGACACCATCTCCAATATCAACGGCCTTGTTGGCAAAGGTAACGAAATCACCCAATCCTCTAAGTCCTTCATATTCGACACGTTCTCCGCCGCGGAAGAAATGAATGGTTGGGTATCCTCGAACGTGGACGTCCTTGCACAATCTAGACTCTGCTTCACAATTGACTTCTCCGATGTTCAGTTTTCCTTTCATTTCCTTGGCCAATTGAGCCCAGTTAGGAGCCATAGCTTGACAATGATGACACCATGGGGCGTAAAACTTGATAAACCAAGGATCCTGTGACATAGTAACCAAATTTTGAAAGCTCTCGGCTGTAAGGGATACGGATGTACCGAGGGGATTCGCAGTTTGAGTAGGTTTTGAAGGCTTATTATCGATTGGTGTGGCTTTAAGAATGGGCTTGGTGGTGATTTTGGCAACTTCAGGTTTCGTTTCCTTGACGGCATCCTTAACACTGTCCTTGACGTTTTCGGCAGTATCCTTGACGGCATCCTTTACTGGAACAACAGCGTCTGCGACCTTATCTGCTACTTTCTCAGCTCCTGTCTCTGGCTTCTGCGCGGATCCTTCGGATGTCTTTTCTGTAGATTTTTCGGATGCCTTCTCGGATGCTTTCTCTGTCGATTTCTCGGTTGTCTTTTCAGTCTCCTTCGAAGTAGCTGCTTCAGGCTGATAATCTGGACTTTGTGTTGCACGTTCTTCCGGGTACTTTGGTCCACCAATTGGTCTAGACCCTGGTCTGATAGATTCCAAATTATCCTCGATGAAAGCACCCAACTTTTCCATATCTTTAGGTCCAACAAATCGTTTGGCTTCCTCGCCATCCTTATATAAAATAAATGTTGGGAAAGAAGTTACGCCGTGATCTGTACAAGCAGTTCCGAAAGCAATACAATCAAGAGAACCGAAATGGTAGTTGTAGTAGGCGGTGAAAGTGTTCATTGAAGTCGACGCCGTATCATCAGCTCCCGATTTGACCGGTTTCGAAGTGTAATAGAATTCGTAGAGAGTTTGCCATGTTGGCGCAATGTGTATACAATGCGGGCAATAAGGTCTAGAACCATGGTGAGCATAGTGATCTCTCCAACGGGTTGAAAAGGATAAATTCTCACGAGTGATGTTTAACAAACCAATAACCTTCCGCGACTGTCTGATTAAATAGTTCTCCATCTATATCGGGTAGAGGGGGGACTTGAACTCCATTAAATGTTGTTGGTTGTGGTACATCAGCAGCTTCCTCTTCACCAGGTAAATCGGGAGAGGCTTTCTCTATTGATTGTTCTCCCGTCTGTGCTAATACTACAGAAGCAAAGACAGTCGATAATAACGAGACCGAAAGAAAACGCATATTGAAGGAGGAAGTTAGGGGGCTATCTGCACCCTGAAATCAAAAGATTAATGCGGGTCGCGACGAATCCGCCAAAGAAGGTAAGAAGAAGAGGTTCGTTGCCCTCAATTAATTTGAAATATGACCGTCAATATATCGCATAAGTATCGTAGACTCAAGAATCGTCTTGAGAAATCGTTATGTGTCGTGGGGGATAAAAAGAGTGAAGTGATGTGAAGAAAGGATCTCGACTCTCATCTTCTTTCATTTACTCCATACAAATTGATGGAACACAGTTGCACCATTAGCGTTATTCGCTAATAGATCAAATCCTTGTAATTTCTTTTTTTGGACGAAATTACACGTGATTATGGATCCTTCCTCCTATCACTCTTCAGATACGGGGTATCTAGTAGTTTATCGCGAGTGAACAAGTACTAGGTAGTTATATCAACATTCGAGAAAGTTCAGTATAAAGTGTTTTCTAAACATTGCAATCGATCTCTTGAAGTGGCGACTTGACTTGCCACCCACTTCGTTTTGAGCACGAATTATGATATAAATTGTCATTGAACAAAGGAAAGTCTTACCTACGCATACATAGGTATCCATCCAATCATCGATAGCCATGGATCAACATCAAAGTCAAGGTTCAGATGAACTTGCTCAGAAGAAACGTAAAGTAGACGATATTACTAATGATAAAGATAATACTAACACAAAAACGGTACCGAGAGGTATACATAGATCGATATCACCACCTCCATTGCGAAGACGTAGGATAGGAAGTCCCAAGCCGGTGATGCTTGAGGAGGAAGAAAGTCCTAACCGGAAAGAAGTCGATCAAAAGCCGGTTGAATTGTCCGAGCAAGATTTGATGGATAGCAAGAATTCAGTGCTTGAACATACAAAGCGAGGGGTGGTGAAGTCGCCATTCCAGCTTACAACAATTCGAGATCTGCCCGCCTCATCCAACGTGGACGCTGTATCGCTAAGAGACATTCTTGGTGATCCCTTGATATCAGAATGTTGGGAGTTCAATTATTTACATAACCTTGACTTTCTTATGGAACAATTTGATGAGGATGTACGAAATCTCGTCAGAGTTAACGTGATTCATGGTTTTTGGAAAAGGGAGGATCAATCCAGACTTAATCTCGCGGTAGGCTGATTTTCTTCTTACTTGGTTGAATTTGACGACGCTCCGCTGTGCCACTGCCGTGGAGGCTTTTTCGCTTCGCTCTATAATGATACAGCGATTTTGTCCCTTTTGTAAACCGTTCACAATCTCCCATGCCCTTATATTCATCATGTACCCCCTTCTCACAATCTTAGTGCTATGCGAATGTTTGAGGATTCAAAAACGAGATTGACGATACATAGACGATGCCCCGCGCGGAATTGAAATCATGCTGATGAATTTCAGGAACAAGCCTTGAAATATCCTAATATCAAGCTTCTCACGGCGTATATGCCTGAGATGTTCGGGACCCATCATTCTAAGGTATTACACCCCTAATAGATCTACAACTAAATCCTCACTTACTGACGTGAATAGATGCTCATTCTTTTCAGACACGACTTCACTGCTCAAATCATAATTCATACAGCTAACATGATACCATTTGACTGGACAAACATGACCCAAGCTCTATGGAAATCCCCCATCTTCCTCTTCTCGGCCCAGAGAAGCCAACCCCAATTGAACCCTTCAAAATAGGCTCAGGTCAAAAATTCAAGTTAGATCTTCTCAACTACTTACGAGCTTATGATACTAAAAGAATCATTTGCAAACCATTAGTCGAACAACTGCTCAAATACGATTTCTCTGAGATAAAAGCAGCCTTAATAGGCAGCGTACCAGGAAAACAAGGAATCGAGATCTCTCCATCACAAACCGCATGGGGTTGGGCCGGCCTCACCAACGCTCTCAAATCCGTCGCATGCTACCACGACGCTCAACCAGAAATAGCGATTCAAATATCCTCCATAGCATCTCTAGGACCAACAGATAAATGGTTAACACACTTTCTCAAAGCCCTTAACACATCCAAATTTCCGAGGAAAACGAATCCAAAATTCAGAATTATTTTCCCGACTGCAGATGAGGTCAGAAGGAGCATAAATGGTTACGCATCTGGCAATGCTATTCATACCAAAATCCTCACACCAGCTCAAGAAAAACAATTGGCGTATCTAAAACCGATGCTTTGTCATTGGGCTGGCGATGGCGCTCAACATTCTTCTCCATCGTCATCACCATCTAACTCCCCTTCTCAATCCTCTACTCCCTCAGAACCAAAAATCCAAGAAGCATACCGCAAACGTGCAGCTCCTCACATAAAAACTTACATCCGCTTCAGTTCAGATACAAGTTCAAATTCTTCGTCTCAAAGATCAATAGATTGGGTGCTCGTCACTTCGGCCAACCTCTCCAAACAAGCATGGGGCGAACCGCTCAATTCAGCAGGCGAAGTTCGAATCTGTAGTTATGAGATCGGAGTGCTGGTGTGGCCTGACTTGTGGGGGAAAAAGCAGAGTGGGAAGAAGGTCAAGATGGTGCCGTGTTTTGGGAGCGACACACCTTTTATGTCTTCTGTCTCTTCTCATTTGGAGATAGTCGATGAAGAGAAGATGGAGATCAAGGGAGAAGAGGAAATTGGAAAGAGGAGAAAAGATGATGGCCGAAAGGAGGAGGACCAGGAAGAAAGCAACACGATAATAGTAGGCGCACGAATGCCCTACGATCTTCCTCTAGTCCCATACGGCAAAGACGATATCCCATGGTGTGCGAGTGCATCATATAGCGAACCGGATTGGATGGGGAATACGTGGAAGACATAATTCTTATGGGAGTTTTCTTGATTATTCTCTATTTCCCTCTCATAAATTTTTATCTGTTTCATCTATGATATAGGCCAGTATTCGCTATTGACCACGAGATATTGACGGCGTTCATAACAGGGATTGCGGTATTATGGCTTGGAGGAAGCGGGAACATACATGCTGTGCAGGTAGTGAACTGGAGTGCACGCAGGTGGGAAATTGGTATGTACATCTAGACACACACGTAGAGAAATTGTGGGTTTGCAGGCTTTTTGGCTTGAATTGTGCGATAATATCATAGGTAGAGCCAACGGAGGAAATCTTTATCACTAAACATAATGCAGAAATAAACAAATTCGACAGATGCAACACAAATATGTCTTTATGCACGAGAATTTGATACGAAACCAACTGATTTATTGCATAATCATTCGCTCATTCTTGCTTGCTTGCTTTCTCAAACATAAACATAAACCTCCACTATGCATTTCTATTTCCTTCCAAATCCCTAGCTCAGCTATGCAATCCTTGCATATTCTCCATGCATTCCTTCCGCAAAACCAACACTTTCATTGAAAGTTTAGTTTGCACCAACAGCCTCGGGAACCTTATCCGCATCATATCCACACTTCTCCTTTAATTCCTCGATCTTGGCGACGTACTTTTCTTTGGCTTCCTCGGCTGTGATGCCGGAATCGACCTTTTCTTGCCACGCCTTCTTCTTGGCTTTGCCCTGTTGTGGGGAGGGGTGTTAGTTTTTGAGGGTTTGGGGTTGGGATTATAGGGGTGAAGAGACAGATGTCGAGTTGATGGGGAGAAATGAGAGGAGAAAAAGGTAAAAAATTAAGAACGAACCTTGATGTCGAACATTCCTGGAGCCTCAGCTTTGGAGATGTCGTCACCGATGGCTACTTTGTATAAACCTATTTGGTGCATCTTGTGTTAGCATGTTTCCATTTGCTTTCTGCTATGTCAATGTTTATCTGTGCTTATCGTCCTTCGATCAGAACCCATTATGCAGCGTCTTCGAATCGAGTTTTCGAATCACCAAGACATATTTCCCAAGCCTCGGTTCTATGCCAAATCTGCGGAGCTGAAAGAGAGTAGAGCGGGATAAAAAATACATACTGTAAATCTCGAGTAAATCATCAGATCCAGGCTTACTAGTAAGCTTCTTGGAATCGAGAACTGCGGTATCAAAGGCGGACATTGTGAATGATTTGTGTAATTATTCGTTGGAGGGACTGTAACGTGTGGGTAAACAAGGAATTGTCAGCAAGTAATGTTATATTTATCTGCAGATATATTCGGGAGGTCGGTTTATTTTCGCTTTGAGTGATGGAAAACGATCGTACATAAAATGGAGGACTTACGATATTGTATGAAGAATCAGTGATGAAATAGAAGAATGTTGAGTAAACCTTGGAAGAAAGGGATATGGCGGGGTGAGGGGAGCTTTGCTAGTGGGGCATCGGCTATCTGAACTGTACCGACGTGGCATTTAGCGCGATAGGCGCGTGATATCTGTGTTTCTGATGGGGAAGGAGGATGATTTGATATGTTTCAAAGTTTGTAGATTATGTCTCATAATGCTGGTCACAAGAGGCGGAGTTAGGGGTTCAGCCTTATTAAGATTAGATGGTTTTGTTTTTTCTGATTAAAATACTGTTTATTGGTTTCTGTTATGTTTTGTTCCATAAGGGATTCGTGTTTCCATTAACGGCCGCGAGCTCCTCCTTTCGTAGAATATCACGTATTCTATCCAGAACTGTCTCTTGCACCATGATAATACTTAATTAGCAAGAAAATCAATAGCAGTAATCACAGCACTATTAATACTATCAAAAGCAGCTTCAATCATATGTGGCAGTGACTCCTCTTCAGATGGCTTCTCAATCAAGACTTTTTCGAAAGCTTGGAAATCTCTCTTCATCACTTCCAACCTCGCGATCACGCTCCCCAAAAGACCATTCGATGCAAAATCTGCTTTTTTCGGTTTCAAGTCATCCATCAGTCGGACGATGTAAGAACGTAAGCTTTGACTTATCAGCCGCACAATTTCATCCAACTCCGTTGGTGTAGATGGGACCAGGACAATGGTATCCGCGATTGCTTTTTGAGTTCCGTTGTGAACAGTAGTAAAGCCGGCGTCTATGAGAGTGAAATTACCAATGGAGCCATCATAGTAATAAACGTTTTCATTGACGCTCCTTACATCTACAGTGAGAGATTGAACGTCGAGATTAACGCTAGCTGAGACGGAGAGGGCTATTGTAGCAAGATAGAAGATGAAAGTTTTGATGAATAATCCCATGATTGTGGTTTTCCTTTTGCACAGCGCAGAAGCTAGAGGGTTGTGATGATAGCGGTCTCTGAAGAATGAAGATATAAAGATTCATCGGTCTTGCAACACATGGAGATTGCATTATAGTACTTATAGTCGCCTTTCATAATTAGTTGGTACCCAGGTAAGACTTATCAATAGTTGTAAAAACATGAAATCTCCACGATCTATAAGATTGATAAATCTTAATGACTTAGTCTTTACTTTAAATGTATGCTTATTGAGATTAGAAGGTTTTGTCTTTTTCAACAAAGTACTATTGATTTCTGTGATGTCTTATTTCATAAGGAATAAATTGTATATTCATCAACGATCACAACCCCCCCAGGGGATGAAATCTTCATTTATGTGGTGACCGGTAGTCAAGCTGTCGCTTATGGAAGAGAAGTCAATAGAGGTAGGATAGTCCTCGACAAAGGAGATGAGCTGTTCTAGCTTGTTTCGGATGTCGTTGGCCATAACTTCTGCTGAGACAGAGACGGCTGTTGTAGCAGGGTAGAAGATGAGAGCTCTGTTGATGAATTTCACGGTTATGGGTTTTCTTTTGTGGAGCGAAAAGTCTAGAGGGATATATGATTCTTTGGTAGATTCTATAACAAAAAATAAGGGAGATAGTATTTATGTTATGCTTTGTCAATGAGCAAGTGAGACTTGCCAACACATAAGCTGTGCCAAGTGGGCACGACAGATCTCAATCATTCAGCCTTTACTTGAACTTCACACTTGTAGATTTATAGCAAGACCAAAGCCAAACCCGTTTTCACATTCAATATAATGTTCCCCTTTACATCCTGGAAATCGATCGCCAATCTCCTGGTGTATTATCCTTGATCTTAAGAAAGTCTTATATCAAAACCGTATCGACTTATTCAAAGAATCTTACCTGCTTGTTCTCGTTGCCGGACTACATGCCTGACCAAGTATTACAAGCAGGAATATTGAGCTCGTGACAATCTTTGTCGTCGTTGCATCAACTGTAATCCGTAATTTTTCATTTTGCCTGGAGCCTTCGGTCAAACTTTTGAATGTACGGCCACGAAATAACAATTGAATCCCTTGAAAACCTTGAAACCCGTTCGAGTTACTCGAAATGATCTCGACTTCGAGAAAGATTATTCTTGGTACAGCTAGATCATTTATTGAAACTCGAATCCACAATGTGAATATTCAATAGTTATACTTATACAGCTCAAATTATACATAGAATATCAAATTGAAGTTGCAGTCATACAAAGTTTTTACCCAGGTAACCTATCGCCTAAAAGTAACGCGAGCCGCATTTGCTGGCATTGAGGGGCAGACCGCAGGCCGCAGACCGAGTTCTTCTTCCCCAAAGTTAAAAACCCTTCAATTCAAATTTTGTGAACAGGAAAAGATTTACATAAAATAAATCGCAAAAATGGCTACATCTTCAAACACTGAAGCTGATCCAGCTTCAGCATCTTTCGAAATTCGAGATCATACAAAATCGGTCAATTCCAAATCCGATGGCATTGAAGAAAATCACAACTCCCCAGCTCCTACTTCAACAACAGAGGGAGAAAACAATGATTCACAAAAGGATGATGCTGCTACTATGGCTGCCAGTGAAGAATTAAAGCATACAAGCATTTCAGACAAGCTTCCATTGCCTACAGAAACACCTTCGCAGATACCACAAACAGAAGCTCAAACAGAAGATAAGGATATGTCCGGTACAGACAAAGACACCACGCCCGAGGCTGAACCGACTGATGCGCAAGATGAGGAAATGAGAGATAGAGTTTCTTCGCCCAAAAAGAAGCGTGGCAGAGATCAAGATGACGATACAACTCAGGTGGAAGACGATAGCGCGAGAAATAATGGAACTACAAGTGAAGGAAGTTTAAATGGGAGTCGAACGATGAGATCAGGTCCAGAAAAGAAGAGACCTAGAGATACTTCACAAGAACCATCCAGAATATCAGATAAAGTTTTAGCAAAGGTAGATCTACTTTTATTTAACGTCGTGCCCCTAAGGTACCTAAAATTTTACTAATGGACCCTCTCAGGAGAGAAGCCAGAATGAGGCATCGAAGACCACCGAGACATCAACATCATCCACGGAGAATCCTATCAAGTCAACATTTGGGAGTACATCTGGTGATAAATTTGCAAGCTCAGGATTTGGTGCTTTAGCATCTGCTAGCACATCTCCATTTGGCACAATCGGCGCATCGAAACCTAGCGTTTTTGGTTCGGGGGCAAAATCACCACTATCAGGATTTGGATCTTTTGCCTCTGCCAAACCAACAAGCTCCACACCTACACCTTCAATCTCAAGCTCCTCGGCAGAAAAATCTACATCTGGGTTTGGAAGCGCATTCGGTGGTGGTGCCACATCAGGTTTTGGTGGATTAGCATCAGGGAGTGTATTTGGCAGTGGATTAAAAAATGGATTTGCTGGTGGATCTGGACCAAAGCTTTCGAGCTTTGCAGCTCCGGGCAAAGACAATGCTGGATTAGGCAGCAAGCCAGCCAAACCCTTCGGTGCTCCAGCTAGTGATGCGGAGGACTCTGACGATGACGAAGACGATAGCGATGATGGTGCTGAGGGCGATGAAGAGGAAGGAGGGGAGAGAGCAGTTGTTGAGGAAAAGAAAAAGACAAAGAAAGGTACAAATTCGATTCTGCGATTGTGATATGTTCTTGTTTCTAATCATCATCTAGTCCACATCGACGACGGCGAAGCCGACGAAGCAACCATATTACAGATTCGAGCCAAATTATTTGCAATGGGATCCAAGGAGCTAGGTTGGAAGGAGAGAGGAGTTGGTACTCTGAAAATTAATGCACCAAAATCATGCGTCGATTTCGACGAAAGTGGCCATGCAATTCCTGGCAGTTTCGATTCATCAATGCTGGAAGGAAATAGTGTACGATTGGTCATGCGACAAGAAAATACTCACAGAGTTATTCTGAATACTGTAGTACTGAAAGCTATGGAATTTAAACCCAAACCATCAACTACTTCGGCACAGGTCTTATTCACGGCTTTTGAAGGAGAAACGGAGGCCAAACCTATTAATATGATTCTCAAGGTTAGTACTCTCTTTGCATGTGTTTTTATAGAAGGCATGATTTCTAATCTCCTTGGGGATGGATAGATGAACGAAAACAATTACAAATTATTCACAAACGAAATCGAAAACATCCAACACGAGCTATAAGCTCGAAACATTATACCACAACGAATCAACCGATACCCAACACACCCTCAATCGAGTCCCAGATCTTTTTCTGCAGAATAACGAGGATGAGTATCCTGGGGGTCATCATTTCCTATCGTGCATACCCGGGTTATGCTTTCCGGCCGTTTCGGTCGATTTGCTTGGGAGGAGAACATTTAGAATAAAGCGAATATGGATGGATGGAGGCATGGGTATGATACGATAAGAATCATAAGGTAGTCATAATTCTACACCGTCGTTGTCTTCACACTCGTTTTTTGAGAGTGGAGTGGAGTAATAATATACCAGGCATTGCCTATTTTTTTCTATCTAATCGTTTTTTCTTTCTTTTCTTTCAAGCTTTCGAATCTTCTTTTGTGAGTGATGGTGAGGTTTTAAGAGCGATGCCTTTCCTGGGTCCCTTGGAGTTTATCTGGTTGATGAGGATTGCATAGCGAATGGGAGTGGGTGATCTTGAGGATTTTGGGGGTTGTGATTTTGGAGAGGGGGCGGAAAAGGCAGGCAAAATTCTGGGTGGACCGACTTGTACTTTGGAGGGGAGAAGGTATGAACGGAGGAAGGGGAGGAATGGAGGACCGGACCTTCTTTATAATTAGGTTGGGCAGGTACATTTGTATGAGAATATAATGGATTGTTATGTTCGTATGTGATTATGATGGATTATGTGTGTGTGTATGGATTGTTCTGGTGGGTTGCGTGATCTGATTGGTTTTGGGGGATAGAGTTGAGGTGATAGGCTGAGATGAAGTGAGGTGGGTTCGTGAGGTGATGGAACGGGAGTTGGGTGGATGAGGGGATCTTGCGGGAAGATATAAGATGGAATTATATAGTAGGTCTATATCGTACCCAGAGAGGCTTTGGATGTGGATGAGAAATGGGGGGAATAGAGAGAGGAATAGGAAGAAGGGAGGAGCGAGAGGGAGAACAAACCGACGAGTGTTATGGAAAAGCCTGGAGAGAGGTAGAGATATGGGAGGAAGGAGCGGGAAGAAGGAGGGAACGGGGCAGGAGCAGAAGTGGCAAACGGGGAGGAAAAGAGGTATCTAGTGATACTATATCGTATATTCCCGCGTATTGATTACGTTTAGGGAGTAGAGTGGATGACTTAACAGTCTTTATCTATCAACACCTTTGAGGGCTTTAGTCTTTAGCTTTAAATATTGTTTCTGGGGGGGGGGGTTCGAGGTGCGTGTTCATATGAACGGCTTTAGATCTCGTTACATATTGGACTTTAGCCGTTGGGTGAGGTTCGAGTAATGTTTTTGATCGGTTTGTTTTTCAATTGTTCTTTACATAGTGGTTATGCGATATTCTGGAGATCAACTAATTCTTGTGTTTGTGATATTTTTATCATGTGGCAAGTTTCTGTCTCTGATGCCTTTAAGAATTATGATATCTAGTATATAAATTTACTCAAGATTTGTTATGGGATCTTCAAATGACAAACTCTGTGGATCAAATCCATGCTCTATTCTGACGTGTCAGTAAGCATTAGTTCTACTTTGGGTACATCGATTTGTATGCTATAACGCGGGGTATCTTCTATCAAATTAATGTTGGATATACTTCATTTTGCGCAAACCTCCTACCAGTACTTAGCAACTAACTGAAGCTCCCCTTCGCGTTGATAGTAGAACTGAATTTATCTCCAACATGAAACAGCGATGTACATACTGTTCCAATCTTTCTCTATCTCACCTTATCGACCTCGCGAAGATAGACTTTAAAGGCCATGTTTTTCCAAATCAACCGACGACGGAAGATTCCATGGGTCCGTTTGTTTGGACTTCGTCGCTGGCGAATCCAGATAAATCGCCAAGAGAAAGAAAGCCAATGGCTTTTTATCCACATCACAAGTGTTTTCAAGATCTTGTGAAGTCCGCAGAGATAGGGTGTGATCTGTGTGAGGTTATATTGACCTGTTTGAAAAAGCGCATTCCAGGGGAGGACGAAGATAGCCGGGGAGGGAACGCAGATGAAATTTACTGGACAGATTTCAGCCGTCGTCGGGAGACTGATATAAAGATCTCGATTAATAGTAGTCATGTGTATCCAGATGCCACTCTTGATGAAGTACAAATGCTTGATACTATTCTTGTTCAAGTTGGTAACATCGGCGATCTAAGATCTGACTTCAAAACTCGTGGACGCTCTTTCGAGGTTCTTACGCAAAGTTTAACGATTATCACAAAACGCAGTACGTTACTTACGAATACATCTGAGCTGACGACAGCAAGTGTCTGCAGGAGCTAATTTATCATTGTCTCATTCGTAGACTCTCCAATTAGACTGAAAGATTTCCAAATAGGGAGGGCCGAAATTGATCCTGATCTTGGGTCCAAACTGAATTACGATATCACGAGGGGTTGGCTCAAGGAATGCTTGGAGTGTCATAGTTGTCACAACACGAATTTACCACAGCTTCCCACTCGCGTGATTGATGTTACGCCTAATCAGACAAGAATTATTCATTCAAATGGGATTAAGGCTCACTATATTGCATTGAGTCACTGTTGGGGTGGTCCGATACCCACTTCGTCAACTACAGTGACACTACCACAATACCAAAACGAACTTCCCTTTGAGCCATTGCCTGCGAATTTTAGAGATGCCATTACTATCACTAGAGAGCTAGGAGTTCAATATCTCTGGATTGACTCTCTGTGTATCATCCAAGACTCTAAACATGACTGGGAACAAGAATCTCAAAAAATGGGAACAGTTTATCGAGATGCATTGGTCACAGTATATGCAATGTCATCAGAGGCCAGCACTGGAGGTATCATTCCAAATCCTGCATGCCAACCTGTCGAAAAGCCATCCACCACTTTAGCTCTTACTGATGATAATGGAATGGAGGTAACTGTTAGAGTGGAACCTGCAGATAGAGACATTTATGACGAAGACTTACACCGTCTAGCAGAATCTTCTCCGCTAAGTAGTAGAGGCTGGACGTTTCAAGAATCCATACTATCTCCTCGTCACATCTATTATGGGAAAAAACAAATATACTGGGGATGTACACAGGGATTTCACGATCTTAAAGGAATGCCCTCCGGATATAGATTTTCACAAGAAGAGCACATAAATCGTTTATTGCCAGTTCTTCATTCCACCATACCGGACACCAATATGATTACAGACATGGAACGACTCATACTTCTTCGCAGTTTCCGTGATATGGTCTGGCAATACTGTCAAAGAGACTTAACATACGATACCGACAAACTTCCGGCAATCTCAGGTTTATCCCGACTTCTCCAGCCAGCCATTGGAGGAGATTATCTTGCCGGTTTGTGGAGTTGCGATATGCTGGATGAGCTTTGTTGGGTTCCTGAAATGAAATCTGGATGTTTTCACGTCAAGCCTTATCGTGCGCCCTCATGGTCATGGGCTGTCACAAACAATCGCGTTCAATTCCGTCGGGACACTATCATCGCACCTAAAGATCGAATTGCCGAGTTGAAAATTATAGACTATAAAGTAGTCCCAAAAGTTGAGAACAATCCTTACGGCGAGATAGAATCCGCATATCTAATTGTAGAGGGTTTAACTCTGCCTGTTCTACGAGCCTGGCAAACGAGACATCTGGGAAATTATGATTATGATGGTTTCTCGGGTATATATTGTTTTGATGATCCGGCCGGAATTTCTCACTACGAAGATTCTGAGCCCTCTGAGAATTACGGGTGGCTTCAGGCTTTTCGGAAAAAGAACGAGGGTAAGGGGGAGCAGATAATGACAGGTTGGGAAAATCGTTCGCGCAGTAAACGAGTCATTGATGTTGAGGAGGAGAAATGGATGAAGGAAGAATATATTGTTTTGCTTGTTTCGTCGACAAATAGAGATGATGGGGATGAGAGACCGTATGCCGAGTGCCTGATTTTGAAGAAAGTCGATCGGAACGAGCATGGCGATGATGATACAATAGATGTTTATGAAAGAGTGGGAAATTATGTGGTGCATCATGAACCGGAATGGTTGGAATCTTGGACTATGAAAACTGTGAAATTGATATAATATGAGATGAAGCAATATACACAATAGTATGACATATCTGTACACAAGATATTTCCTAGCTTTACTTAAACCTACATACAATATACTACTTCTATATTCAACCCACACAAACAAACAAAATGCCCCCCTAAACAGACCCCAGAAGAACCGAACAAAGCAAGCAAACAAATTCTATATAAAAGCTTTTCTCTTCAAATAACATCATACAATAGAATATGTGTCATTTCAGACTCATCTTCTCCTTCTAGGATTTGAATCCCCTTTACATATCTATGACTAAAGCTATCTAAATAAAATAACTACCTTGTAGATTGATTATAGAGTGTGTCTCACTATACATTTAGTATATACATAGCTAGGTATGTATGTAGTGAGATACCTGGATTAATATCAAGAAAAATAAATATACAGACAGTGCCACACTAAGTCTCAACCTCACTCACTCACTTCCTATCCCTGCCCTCTACCTACCCCAGCTCCATATCCATGATGACGAACTCTCCCCAAAGACCCCCTTTCCCCTTCCTCCCTCCCTCTCCTCTCTGTCCATCTAAGCATAAAGAAACATACCTAGCTCTCAACTACCACTATCTATCCAATCATCCACAACTAACCAAAATCAAGCCATCAAGCCATCAAGATATCAAGCCATCAATAGCCTACACCACAAACACCACAAAAACCATTTCCATCTCAAGAAGTATTCCACTCTAGTATCAACACTGACACTATCTAACACTATTCAGCTAACATCCTAACGTATTCAAAAAGACAAATGGATCTCATCACCTCTCTCCACTCTTTATATCCTTTTTCATCTTTCAGATGATTCTTTCCTGTAAAGATTAATCAAACTCCATCCATCCATCCATCTCAGAATATATGTTATATATTTCTATTCTCACCAACCATTAAAGAGCCCAGGAATGACACACAATTAGAACAACCAGCTATTCTGTACAAATTTTCACAAAACAGTTTTCACTCATCAATATATACTCCCTGCTAAATACTCCCCCAGATTCACTAAGCTTCCCGAATTATCCAGTAGAAATATCAGATACATATCCTTCGAATCTGTTCAATTCTAAAATATATAGGTACCATACCAAAGGAAAAAACTTCTCACAACCACTCTCTCATTCCAGTATCTTCCACTCCCAGTCCAGTCCAGTCATGTCTAGTTAAACCAAGAACCTGATGTCATATTCAAATTCTAAAGTAAACACCAGTACTATTACTCTACTAACCGAACCAAAACCGCCTACATACCAACTTAGCTACCGTACGAACCTCCTCGAACCAACCAATCCCCTCGCTTAAAACAACCCTTCCCTGTCCTTCAACAATACTTCACTCCAAACACCCATCATCCATTCATCCATTCAATCATTCACCCATCCCCCGACTATTCACTCATCTCGACTTCTTAACCCCTCATAAAAACCCCCAAATCTCCAATCTCCTCCCCCCACCTCCCGAAACCCCCAACATCCATTTTTCCAACTTAAAGATATCTTGCACATCAAATATTTCCCTGGTTCAATCTCCAATACACACATTCTCATAAAAGATATTCTTGTTCTTTCCCTTTCCCAAGAGCTCGAGACTCTTGTATTTGCATCTGGAACAACTCCCCTAGGAATAAGAGAACCGTTTTCAACCAACACGTCGCTGTATAGCGGAGACCAAGCATCAATTTTGTTTTCAGAATATCTTCTTCAGTCTCCTTCATTCCACGTGATTTCACTGGCGACACTGAGTTCGAAGATTCGTACATTTGCTAGATCGATCTAAAGACACTTTCGAGATCTATATCTTTTAGTCTTCCTCGATCTGCAAGAAACAACTAAGCTCTCAAACCCCATATTCTGCTACAATCTCTGAGTGTTCAACATGTCGAATTTCCCGCCATCGTTTGGTCGAGGAAACACCTTCTCAGGCGTTCCTCGCAAGAATAGTAAGGCAATCAATCTATCCATTTCTCTTCGCTTAATACTAACGACCTCATTAACAGGCCTCGCAGAGGAAATCATGAATGCGACCATGGAAGGCGCTAGAAATGCGTTGGACTCGAGTAAGAGTTCGGGTGATACTAGCGATATATATTTTGGTACGTTCTTCTACCTGCCCTATTCTTACCCAGTGTATTTGCTGACATGAAGAGAAGACACACACTATTACTGCGATACTGAGACCTCCGAGGAGGAATACAGCACCATGACAACCGATACAGAGATCGAAGCTCCACTCCCACCATCAAGAGGTCTTCTCCCTAGCGAACAACCACTGATTCCCTTCGTTCCCGCTCGATTAAAGAAAGGCGAACGAGCCATGATCACTCCAGATATCCAAGCTCTACTAAACAGAGCCGGAGTGCAGCCCAACCCCAAATACGAGGGTGAAATCACCGCCGAAGTTCTCAACGACTTGTTGACTCCAGCCGAGGAAAACTGTGCGCTGCACATCACGAATATCCACCCCAAAGCTGAGATGGCAGATCTATTCTCTACAATTCACCATGGGAAAGTCTATTCCGTTGCGTGGAATGCGCCGAATGAAGAGTGGACCCATGCAGCTGCACGACTTTGCTTTTGCGTACGCGAAGCTGCAGAAAGATATCTCGCGGATAGTGAGACGGGTGATGGGATCCAAATCCTGGGGCAGCGAATCACAGCAGAATGGAACCGAAATAGAAAGTGTCCTGTCCCAGAGGACGAAAGCCATCAATCTCGCGTGGTACAACTTCGCGGTCCAAGATCTTTCGGGTTCTCCGCTCAAGATCTTCTAGATTTCTTCGGCAAAGACATGAAATTATTCATCATCTCCCGAAAAGAATGGGATCACCAGACCGATCAAAAAGTCGTAGAATTAGCTTTTTGCGGGATCAAAGCTCAGTCTAGAATGGCATTCCGCTGCTTCAAGCAGAAAGTCGCAGCACAAGGCTTAGGAGATCAGTTCGACATCCGATTTGCTCCTGACCCATGTGATCCAAATGCGGTTCAGGGCAGAGACATGTTTATGCCTCGACCACGTACACGTCAAAACACGCCGCCACCACCACCACCACAGCCTCGTACATTGGATAGTATTCGTACATCTAGTTGGCGTGCTGGGGCATCGTACGGACCGAATAGAAATGGAAATACAAACTCAGCACAGCGAGCTGGACGAAAATATGAGAAGGGTACCGGCCCAGATGCAAAGTGTTGGAGACGTTCTGAGTGAGACTACTAGAGAGAGACGAGATTGACTCTAGAGTAACAGTAATACAAGATGATAGATCCCCTGCGCACAGATTTTCGGTCATAAGCTCCTCCCGTCTTGAGGGGAGTGGCACATTAAGGTCAAAAGTCATATCATTGACCATCTTATTCCTTTCACTACACATTGATACCACCACCAGCGAAGGACCCCCACAGCATACCTCATCTGTAATAAAACAGACATGATTGACCTCCATTTGACAGGCTTTATCAAAGCAGAATCTACCAGGCGAGCACGTCCGTATCATATTCTCATCACATAGTTGCTCTGCACAACGAAATATAAATAACCACGACCGAATATTCATCACGTATTACGATACCTCATAGCGAGTGATGGTGCCTCGGCTTCTCCATCCCTATATCAGACTCCAAAGAGTCTAATGTTGGCAGAGAGCTTAATTACGAGGCTCTAGGTTGGTGGTGGTAGCGTTTGATTTATTGCATATCGAGGACTTGCGTGTAGCTTCCAGGACAAAAGTTCATCGTTGATTACTATTATGAAAACCACAAACCATAAACCATGACTTTGTCTGATATGATGTGATATGATGAAATGAATGCGGCTCATTATTGTGTGCTTGGAGGAGAGTTCGTATGCGAGTAGCTTCTAGGCTGATATGGACAAGATGGACAAGATGGGCAACTCCTGCTATGGAGATAACTCGAATGCTTCTGAGTATCGCCTGTCTTTATTCTGAGAAGAGTGCCCAAGTCATTCCTTGCCGTGGATGATTCAGGCACAATCCAGCATGAGCTCGTGAAGTATCTGTAGAATTTCATGTGGAAATGCATACAATGAAACTCGAAGTTAAGATGCATCTTGCCAAGCAGTTCGAGTAAGCTGTGGAAGAAAGAGACTATATCCCTAGGCCTTCGCGAAACTCAGGGTAACTCCCTTTCAATAGGCTCCAGCTCAATACTTAAACTTCCAAGTGATATCCAGAAAGCACCAGATCCCATCCGTAAAGTCCGTTAGCCCACAAAACAAAGTCCAATCGGAGTAAAAGAAGAGTGCAGCTTCCCCAACAATGCAATGCAGCCTTGGAGCAGACATAACCAAACAAGTCCTTAACCACAAATTTCTTTTTCTTCCAAACTATCTTTCGCTATCCACCACCACCCTGGTATCATCCTGGTACATTCCGCCTTATCATTGCATATCAGTATTCCAACACATCCACAAAAAGTACCGATTACAAAAACAAAGCTCATTCGAAAGCAGAGCCGTTTGTTTCTCCTCCTTCGTATCGATGTAGAATTGCTGCCTGGTTCGAGATCCTTCCACCCAATCAGTCGAAGGGTTTTCCCCCCTATGGTTACCTGCATATTGACTTGGATAAATGGTTACATCCTAGTTCAAACTCCGTACTCAACTTCGAAATTTATTGGATTTCTTAAAACTTTGAGATTGATTAACATTAACTATCATCGTCTCTTGCACAACTGTTTTCAAAGATATCATCACAACAGAACGCTGGTTTTGATCTTCCTACGTCAGTCTTGATCCTTTTCCAGACTCGTTTCCTTGAACACAAACGAAAATGGTCCATCAACTAAGTACGTGGGAACTTTCTCTTCATCGTGCAAAGCAACAATTTCGTGACCATCAACACGAATTTCAATATAACGATGGGAGGATTAGAATTTCCAGCAAGCTGCCAAATTCGATGCAAACCGACTCCGAAATGAGAACCACCACGAATTCTGATTATAAGCAGAACATTTGCTGTTTGTACTGAAGCCAAGCTCACACTGTACATTGCTGACTCGAGACAGATAATAGCAAGTCCCCCTTCGATTCATGGTTTGAGTCTATTACTGAGGCGGTCGATCCCCACGAAAAACATACTCCATGCGTTCCATCAAACTTAGGTATGCAAGTATTTGACTATGCACAAAAGCCTGACAGCTTTTCATCCAAAGTGAGTTCAGCATTCAATGCCAAAGATCCATTCACCGCAACATCTGGTAGAGTTTTCAATGAAAACTATGGAGGTACCATGATCCAATACCTCGCAAAGACCACTGAGAGGCAGATCGGATTCAACAAGTCCTTAGCTGATAACCACTACACTCGATCCCCTTCAATGTCCTCGGGTCCAAGTTTATCATCTTTGTTTGCATCGGCTACATCGACTACATCGACTACATCGACTGACATTACGACGCCAGTGCTTGACGGAAACCATTTTCAAATACCCAGCTGGGATAAAGCTATGCAACCCATGCCACTTATTGACACCTCAAATGGTCTTCATAGATACGAATCATTGGCCAAGACACCCCAAGACGTCCTGGTGCTAAATAAGTATCCAGTGCACCAAGATGTGAATGAAAAGGCATCCGAGTTCATTCCGTCAGCAATCCTCAAGGGCGAAAGCCGTCCGACCAATCCCGAAATGATTCGTAAAGCTGCGGAAGTTGGTCTTCCTTCCAATCCGAATTATAAAGGCGAATTCACCAACTTCAATCTCCGCAATGCGATGTGTCTCGACCACGAGAATTGTTCTGTGAGAATCCATAAAATTCCTCCAGAAGCTAATCATTCCGAGATCTTCGCTTTGATTACCCATGGCAAGGTTTTCTCATTCAACTACACCCCTCCCGTCAAAGGGCTTTTTACTCACGCCGCTGCCGATCTTGTCTTCCTCACACGAGAGGCAGCACAAGACTTCTTTCATGACGCTAAGCTCGGCCGTGGACTTTATATTCGCGGGGAGAGGCTCATGGTCATGTGGAATAGGATTAAAGTGATGCCAGCGGAAGGTCGATATGAGAGAATGTCAAGAGTGGTCAGAATTAAAGGTCCAGCCACAGAATTGTCGGCAAAAATTGTCGAAGAATTCTTCCGGGGCAGATTTGAGTTTGATCTCGTCACGAACAAGGAATGGATCCAGAGAGACGGGTGGAGAATTGTCGAACTAGCTTTTTCGTCTATCCGTAGTCAAAGTGAGTCAGCAGTGAAAAGTTTCAACATTTACGTCGAACAGAGAATGCCGAATGCTGGATATCGTATCTGGTATGCTCCTGATCCATGCTTCAAGCTTGATCGCATAGGAAATTTTCGATTATCCGGAAATTAAGGGGATTGCCTTGATTGGATAGGAGTTAATTTTCCGGCACTGGATTGGTTTCTCGTGACAGCCTTTATTTGCTAACTTGTGAACGGCATCTCGTTAAGCAATAGAGCTTCCCTTTTTCGGGGCGGTTGTCTGTCTTTCTTTCTTTCTTTCTAGAATTCCAACTTCGAGCGAGTATTCCGGACGCAAATAGGTCTTGACTGCAACTTATTCAATCCATATCATTTGACCTGACAATTTTGCGATTCAAGATCATGCACCTAGCGATTAATATAGGCCTTTGGTTTGAGCTCGTCCGCTCTCTTTGGAGCAGTGCATGCATATGGATGATGCCTAGGATGTGTGTGTCTTCTTTCAAGTGGTCTAAGAGGTGTGTAATCAAGAGCACAAGTAACAAGTCTGCAATGGTGGTGAAACCGAGGCATGATGTAGGCTCATGAATCCTGGAAATTGAGAATCGATTAGGCTTTCCGGATGAATGAGAAATGTGAATGATTAAGCTGAAAAGCCGAAAATTCCAAAAAAAAAAAATCTCTATGCTTATTCGTAGCTCCAATCTCAAATTGCCAAAGCTGTCAGATCTAAATCGACATGGTGAAACGTGCATCTTTCCATGAGCTCATTAACTCAATTCACCAGACTTAGTAAGGATCTTCATTTACACTATTAGACTGTCGTCGCATTGATATTCGCATAGCATTAAAGCCTTTCCCGCTTTTAACCTCAAATACTCTAGTATATCACAAAAACACACCATATACTTTGCGCCGCACTCACGGGCTTGTCTAGAATACCTTTTTTCATTCTCAGATCTATCAATATCTACAAAAATACAAATAACAAATGCGCATTCGCGAGTCTCTTGAAATGCTCTACCAAAATCTGATTCACATCAGTACAGACGGAGCAAGAACCACAGATTAAATTGGCCATTGTGCCTCGATCACCAAACAGTCTGAAAAGTTCCACACGCGACGAATTCAAGGTTAACATAGTACAACACATCATATGCCCCTCCATGGCAGCTTATTTCCATCTCATCAATTCAAACATGTGGTGGAACAACTTTTGGCGGATTTGGGTAATAGAAAGCTGCCACGGCGATATTGATATACACAAGTACGCAAAGAGCACCTTCTAAGTAGTTAGATCTGCAATCTTTCAAGAAGTTCCCAACCACCAGGATGGATAGAATCAAAACGACGATAATAAAGAGATCGAAATTTAAATCCATTGGGATGTCAACGATCCAGCCAATGATAACAACAAGGGGGGCGTTGAAAAGAGCAGTTTGAATGGTAGCACCTAAAACATGTGAAAGAGCCAGATTCATGGAATTGTCGTGAGCTTCGTCAATGGCTGTGAGATGTTCGGCGAATTTCTCGACAAGTGGAACCAATATCAGACCAACGAAGCTGTCGGAAATGCCATCTTCATCAACAATAAATTCAATGCTTTCCACGAGTCTAATAGCAGTAAATGTAACCATGCTAATTGCAACAATCAATGCCACAACGCATTCCGTAAATGTCAACTTTTCCTTTAAGAGATCTTCTTCATAATCTTCTTGTTTATGTTCATCGGCCTCAAAAATCGCGTCGTATATAGATTGGTGAGAGCGCATTTGGAAGTATACGTATAAGGCGTACGAAATTATCAGTAGGATAGACGTCATTCGTGAAATGTGGAGGACGGAATCAGCGAGCACGAAAGGATCATAATCAGAGTTGGCACTCTTAACTGCCATGTTGAAAGCCGCGGGTACAATGAGACCGAGTCCACTGGTTCATTAAGTTAGACGATGCTTTTTAATGAGATCTAGAAGAGCACATACGCCTGAAGAAGCAAATCACTTCCAACTTCACTAATTTCCTCATCAAACTCTTGCTCATCGTGTGTCAATCCTCCTACGAAGAAGCACATGCCTAAACATAACAATTGAGTGGCCAATATAGAACCCATGATAGCGGCTTGCATGACTTGAAATTGTTGCCTGGCAAGAAGTACCATGAACATTACAATTTCAACAACAGATCCGAGAGTAGTTTCCATCAAGATGCCGAATACTTTATCCAATTTTCGGGATAATTCTTGACCAGCAAAACCGATGAGATTGGCAGAAGGGATCATGGATAAATAGTTGAGAATGAATATAACTGTATGCCATTCTGGACGAGCATATGTAATGACGATAGCAACGGGAACAATGGGCCAAAGAAAATTGACGGCTTGTGAAGCACTACTTGAAGATTTCCAGCAAAGTTGGATACACTTGATAGGACTTAATCCTCTTCGACCACTTTCACCTTCTGGGGCAATACCTGTTGTCACCCTAAATCCTAGGTGGTTTACCTCGAAACCAGGAATGAGTCGATCCTCTTCAGTACTTTGTGGATCTCCACTCTCTGCACGAGCTTTATTCCTAGCAATAATAACTTCATCTGGTAGGCTTGAAAATGAGATCTGAATTGAATGCTTTAATGGCGGACGAAGGCCACCGGAATTTCTGGAGCCATTTGACGGGTTGAGTGCACTTGTAGATGCCATTGTTGAGGTTGAGTTGTGTGTTTTCTGAGGGAGACGAGGGGGGTGCAGAGAGTGAAGGAAGTGAAGAGAGAGGAGCAAGAAACATGATGACAATAACTGTGTACCTACAAAAGGAAATTCTATAGAGAAGTCTCAAGTCGTTCCTGCCATTCATCAATTGCACCCATCATTTACCTAATAGCCAGGGACGGCCATCGCGACTTCCACATATCATTCTTGCTCAACCGGATTGAATCTCGGGAGGGAGTCAAAGAGTAGAATTGTAGACTGGATGAGCATTGTACAAGTCTAGATATGCAGGATTTGCTCAACCTTTATCTATATCAGCATTGCGATTGATAGCTTTGATGATTGACCGGCATTTGATGAAGATGATGGTGTGGTGCCCAATTGAGGAAACCCGGGGCGGAAAAACCTTTGGCCATAGACTAAAGTTAAGTTTCAAGTTACAAATCGGATTTCACCAACTTAGAAACCCAAAAATGGTCGATCAACTGCGAAGTCCGATGCGAGCGTCATAACTTACAAATTACAACTCGGACTTCATACATAACCAAGATGCCGAAATCTTAAACTTCAGCTCTAGATCGTCATAGGTTCAAGTGTCTTGCACGCTCAGAAATCACAACATGGTGTGAGACGACATTGGAATGCTTTGTCAATTACACAAGAGGCTGATTGCTAATCCACCTGCACTATGGCTTCTAGCCCGCTTGCTATATCAGCTCTTTCCCATCTAGGTATAAGTATTTGATCTTGTACACATTGAGACTTTGACGATCACTGTTTAAGAAACATATCAAGAGCTCTTCGGCCTTGACCCATCATCATTATTATTCGCACAGCTTCTTTTCCTCAAAATGTCTCCTGCAATTCCTAAAGATTCGACAGTCCTTGTTACCGGTATCAATGGCTATATTGGATCTCATGTAGCTGACCAACTGCTCAAAGCCGGGTATCGAGTAAGAGGTACTACCAGAGATGCTTCAAAAATGAAGAACTTGCTCGACCTTTGGGAGGAGCAATATGGAAAGAACAGAGTGGAAGTAGCAGTTGTACCCAATATGGCCGAAGATGGAGCTTTTGATGAAGCTGTGAAGGGTGTAACTGGAATTGCACATGTAGCATCAAACATGTCCTTCTCACCAAATCCAAATGATGTAAGACTTTATTCGTTCCATTGATAATACGTGTCTAACATCCGAACCCTCATTCAGGTTATTCCAGAATGTCTCGCTGGTGTAAATGGTCTTCTTGAGTCTGCAGCGTCAGAACCAAGTGTTAAACGTTTCGTCATTACATCCTCGTCTATGGCCACAACAAGCCCGAAGCCCAACAAGGAATTCTACATCGATGAAAATACATGGAATGATGAAGATGTCGAGGCAGCGCATGCTCCACCACCATATGAGCCTTCGAGAACATGGGCTGTCTACGGTTCTAGTAAAGTTGAGTCCGAGCGAGCGGTATGGAATTTCGTGAAGGAAAAGAAACCAGGCTTTGTAGCCAACTCGGTCCTGCCAGATACGAATATGGGTTTGATTTTAGATCCAGCACAAGGTTCTACTGGTGGGCTTGTTCGAAAGCTTTTCCTGGGAGATAACTCCGGGCTCAAAAACCTTCCTCCTCAGTATTTCATAGACGTACAGGATACCGCCCGTCTTCACGTCTCTGCATTGATTGATGAGGATGTGAAGAATGAGAGATTATTTGCTTTTGCTGAACCATTCAACAATAATATCTTATTGAGAACTTTCCGCAAAATTCGACCCGATGCCAAAATCATGGATGATTTTCATGATGATAGTGTTAATGATCTATCCAAGGTTGCTAATCAAAGAGCTGCAGAGCTTTTGAGAAGGGACTTTGGGCGTGCTGGTTTTACAAGCTTGGAGGAATCTTTGGCCAACAACATCCAAGGACTTTGAGTTTTGATATAATGGGATATGAAATTAAGCCGAGCATTTCTGATTACTGTTACTGAAATATATCATTGGCATTTTTGCTTGCTGTTTTCTTTGTGACTTCAGACTGATGGATTGTACCCAAGTATCCGTAGTGGACATTCCTCCAATGTCAATTGATAAGTTATAACATTGTCCATAACTATTTTGCCTTACCTTTCAAGTCGAGCTTTGGATATCGATCATACTTGCAATTATCTCGGCAATCCTTGAGTAAAACCCACAATTGATGTACACTTTATAGTACCAATTTCGAATTCTGGACAGAATTTGATTCACTATTACTTTCCAGAGTTCAAATTCATCGAATGTGAGGGATGCACCGGTGAATCGATTTCTGGCAGCGCTTCAGATACGAGGCCTTTCACAAGACTCGGAGTTGAATGCCGGTCTGTTCATCAAGCTCAATGCCACTATGAATACAAGTGATTGACATTGATACCGTAGACGTGTTTGCCCCAAATTGGCAATTTTGTCGCATGGGAAGTCCACAGTACAACGTTTGTCTATCCATTTCCTCGATCTCATTTTGCTGCGTTGTTTCCAGGGAATTTATGACTTGATGAAGATTTATTATTTGTATGATAACGAATGATTCATAATTTGACAATAAAAATTAACTTCTCGGTTCCGACCGATAGAGAAAAGTTTCGTGATGTTTAAGAATCAGGATGTGGTATTCAAGTGCCTTTCTTATGAACTCTATGAAATCTAGGGGTGAATCATGGTGCTTCTGGCAGTGTGCTTGCATTCTTAAATGATAATTTTCATATCTTTTTCTGGGCCCTGTATGGCTTGTTCTCTGATTTATGGATGGGTTGGAGGATAGTGTTTATATGCAGATGGCGCTTTAGATTTGTTGCTTAGGGGGAGGGAGGAGTGTGATGATATGATATTAAGGGGGTGTGTATTTACTCAATTTCCGTCATTTTTGATATCAGGGACATTATAGGGATTGCAGGGAACGAGTGTGAAAACTGTGGGTATATAACAGCTGGCTGGGTTTGATGTGCAGAGAATTTGTGAGGTAAAGTGAGATTGATTGCACGGGCAAGAATCCTGCTGGACAACTTCTTTTGCTATTGCGAATTCCGGTTTGGTTTATAGTCGGAGGAGAAGGAATTCGTGCCAAAATGTCTAGCGAGTGGCTGAAGTGGAAAGCATGTTTGATTGTTGGGCGGTTGTCAATTGACAATGCAAATCTACAGCCTGTTGAATGGCAATGATAATGGAATCGAAAATGAAATCGGTTTATCTCAGCTAGGAATAGACCCGATGGTGTACAATTTATACTGTTTACAACTACTATGACCTAAACAAACAATGCGTAGGTAGAAGAGACCATCTCCGCTATCGTTTTTTAGCTCCATCAAGTATATCAAGTGTATGTATGAAAACGATTCATGACAAAATCCTGGCTTATATACGTACTCGAGGAGGACTCACTCGCCGGGTGGAGTATCTATCTCTAGGTATCTCAGATGAGAGAGTCATTCACTCAATCTTCTTCAATACCACTCTTCTCATTTTCAAATCACCGAGATCATTATAAAATGTCACTGTCTGTGTATTTTCATCAGTCATACAAATCCATAACGCAGAAGTACTCACAAGAGGAGTTATCAATCGATGGAGTATCTCAGCTCTGATCAGTTGTGATTGCGGGTTTTGGAAATGTTTTGCTTTGTTTGTTTGTGGGGTGGATTGTTGGTCTAGAAAAGTAAGTGAGTGGGGTTGGTGAGGGTAGTGAGGGTAGTGAGAGATGAATTCTAGTAGATACTTGAGCCATGCGAAGGGTGACAGCTTTTGGTTGTCTGGGAATGACAATGACAATGATTAGGACGCTCGCCTTGAGTGGTTTGGATTTCTTTCTTAAGTAAGTTCAGAGGTAGTGAATGATAGCATTCGGATGCTTAGTCGACGAACCAGGATACAAAGCTAAACTTTCCTTTCCACGTACTCCCAGATCTCGAGATGTAGTTCTCTCATCCATAACAAGTTGATGTTCGATCACCAGATAACATTTCAATTTTATAGTCGCAGATGAGGCTAAGTAACTCTTTCCAGCTGCGAATATATATCTCAAGAACATGGTTTGCCCGGTAGATATTCACTTGTCTACGGCAACTGTCAAGAGATCCTCACACCTGAGAAGATAAAAAAACATCTCATGCTTGAGCTTCTGGTATAAAAGCCTTACTAGCGCAGCAAGTTTATGGACTTTCTTTTGGCAGAGCCTTAGAGGAATTTGGTATTTCGGAATCATGCTTTGTTTGCGGTGAGGATAGATTGTAAGGAGATTCTGGGGGTTGAAGAAATCTTGTTGTATTGATGATGAGAAATGAGCAGTGATGGTTGTGAATAAGGAGTAATAAATGACAGCGAAAGCGGCTTATGACAAATCTGGCAATCAAGTAAGAAAGAAGTTCCACACAAGCCAAGGATAGTTTCATGTGAACTTGGATTTGTCTTTATTCAATACCTTCCCGAGTAGCTTATGACTCGACGATGCCATCTGAATAGTGAATTTCATTACACACGAAACAATTCCTTGAGATTCATTTCTTTCATACCCAGAGATTGGAGAGGCAAGATAGATAACGTATCTTTGAGTCGAAGGCCGGGACTGCGTTGCTTGATTAGAATGTGAATCACAGTTGTGAAAGGATCATGTTTGAAGGGGGGGGGTATATAAATTACAGATGAATTGAGCAAGCTATTTCTTTTGCCGCACAAGCCGAGAGAAGAGATTGAAATTACGCTCATATGGGGAAAGCTACAATGGTATGTTTCCCTATATATCTAGCGAGCCTTTCTTCTTCAGATTCCCCGCACACAGTGGCGACTATGATTGAGCTACGGATTTTGAAGTTCCATATGTGAATTTTGACAGTGGATATCTCATAGCCCGCGAATAATGATAATCAACATATTAGCGATGAAAAATTACCCACAGCAATTCCTCTCTTCACTACTTGAGAATATAGAAATCAGAGATCTATGTTCAGAGACAGATATTAAGGTGGACGCTTGGGGTCAATCTCGAAGAGTACTTGGCTCGCGGGGAGTAGACACGACCACTATTCACGCGTACTATATTCCAAAATGAATTATAGTTTTTATGCTGATTTTCCGAAATTGGGCCATGAATGCATTCTTACATGTAAGTCTCCAAAGAAAGGGGGTGCTTACGTGACACTTGTATCTTTCAAACTCCCTATTCGCATAGATAGGACAGATAACTACTCCAATCATCCACAATCTAGCGATACAAAGCGATGGTACCACGGCATACTAGTATCAGCAGAGTCGAGAATATTAAAAGGGAATAATAGTTTGAGCTAGTGCGTTCTTTCTATATCTAGTATGATAATCCTAGTCAAAGAATTTCAGGTTGGTTCTATTGCAACTCTTCGCTAATTGCGGTTGGACTTAGCTTTAGAATTTCTGGTTTTTCCCCCTATCAAGATTAGTAGAGTAAGTGCAGAAAAGTACGATTTATTACCGGACGATGAGAATCAAAGGATGACAAGAATCAAAGGATGACAAGAATTGTGAGGCGGAAAAAATGACAACTCGAGAACGCAAATGATTAATGAGTGGTACAAATGAATAGTGAGTAACTACCTAGTCAAGTAGAAATAAACTCTGAGTCTATTCATAAAGGTTGATGTTTGTTCCCTTTTTGTGAGTTTGCGTCAGCCGATATGTGTTTCTCGAATCTTAGGAGTGCATTTGACTTGAAATGGTCAGGATGGTATCTAATGTTGGTGTGGGAGGGGGGAGAGGGTCGTTGTATATTTCCTCTCAAGGGAAAAGAGAGAGATGAAAACTGGATCTCGAGTGAATTATAAGGTATCTCCTAGAGAGAATTCTCAGAGGGTAGATAGTCGGCTAGATATCTAATAACCAATAATTCACTTCCTATCCATTACCCTGCCATATTAGAGGACCGTCAAACAAATCAAGAATGAAGAACATAGAAGACATACCACTCTCCTACATCCAGCCTCAACATAAACAAGTAATCACAAACAGGATGAATACATGGAAAAGAGCCAAAGAATATCTCCTTAAACTCATACCTATCTACATTACGCTTCCCAATCCGTCATTAGATGGTCTACCTCTTCTTCTCCAAACCCTAATCCGTATCCATAATCTTGAAATCAACAAAACACACACACAACTGACAATAAGATCCCCAGATTCGAAGATAATACAAATCTACTCTAGGTGAAGCGACAACGACAACAACAAGAACAAGAACAAGAATCCCTTCCAAATAAAATTTCTTCCTTCTAACACCTATTCCCGTTCCTCAAACCCCTCTCTCTTAAGTACAAGTACACCAGAAAAGAACTTTAAACATACACACCCCCGACTAACTTCCCCTCAAAGATTTCTCCCATGTCCATTCCTGCAGTGGTGAGTAAACCTGAACTTTCGATTTTTTTTGAGGTTGAGAATTATATACATATATCTAGATATCTAGATTATGTGAAGAACTAGAGATTTCAAAAAGTAGCATGAAGATCAAGAATGCCATGAATACAACAGAAAATCCAACATCTCACTAAACAGGAGAGTTCGCTCATAGGAATACAAAGGAGAAATTCGACAAGACTATCTCTACAAGACCATATTGTATTCTATTTTCTCTCCTAGAACTCAAATCCTAGACACAAATTAGACCATGATACAGGAGCTGGTAGCTGCGACCAGCCGATCCCACGCGTTGCGTGACGTGGCAATTGGGAGATAGTGTTTAGTGTTTGATGAGCAACTCTGTATCTAGCATCGAGGATTCGCACTTCGGTTCAGTTGAAGATGTGATTTGCGTTGGGGATACTTAGAGATACAAATACAAATAGAGATAGCAAAAGCAAAAGCAATTGTTGGTTTGAGAAGGATACGAAAGACGTAGCACCTGCGAACTGTAGGTCCTAATTGTCTATATTATATTTTATCTAAAAAACTAGTTATATACAAAAAGTAGTAGGCCTTATGTAGGCACTACTGAAAGAGCTAGTCTCTTTCGCATTCGCCTAAAGCTCAATACAGTAGCCATTGAATTGAAGTCACTCACCCACGTTCATACAGCAATAACAAAAGCAATATTTAATCTAATAACGATAAATAGAAATGAACAAATAAAGAAATAAGTATCAGCAACAAAAATAACAAGAAAATCCAATCACATATTCACTTTCCCCATCGAGAAAGTTCGAACGCTACCACATATATAATCAAATCAAAAATCAAAATTGAAATAAGGAAATATATATATATATACATACATCCTCCCACTTTCCTCCCTCCCTCCTCACCTTCTCCCCTCCCCTCCTCAAAAAAACTTTCACAAACAAAAACTTCAAACACCCACCCACAAATCCACACATACCAGTTCCCTCCCACTTCCCACTCCCGTCCCCTCTCCCTCCCAACTACGCATCACCAAACATATATCATAAAATCATCATCAGAAAAAATATCATAAATCTATATTTCCAAGACTGACGAGTAAAATATCAATATTTCCGCTCCTACCAAAAGACTCCTCAATTTTCATAGTCTACCTATCTTCCCTTTTCCATTCCCTTCCAGTTTCCTTTCATATCATATCCACTTTACTCCCCTCCTCTGTTCTCCCTAAACCACAAATTTCACTTCCTCTCTTTCTCCCCTCACACCCCATCCTCTTCTCTCTTCTCCTCTACCCTATACCCCTCCCAAACTCTAAGAAATAAAACAAAGCGCCCCCAACATCAAATAAAACACAAACAGAGGAAAAACCGCCAACCCCACTCTATTCTTCACCACTCCACTTCCTCCCAAGATACTAATACCCGCCGCCATACTCCACCCCACCAGGACAATGTAAATGGGGATTCTCGGGATGGGATGAAGACCTAGTGCTGAGAGGAGTGCTGCGATGACAAGAGGGAAAAGGGTATAACCTATGATACAGACGGATTGGGCGAAGGAACTTAAGGGTTGGGTTAGCCGGATTCGGATAGGAGGAGTGTGGGAATGAGAAAGGAAGGGAGGTTATAAGACAAACGAAAAAAAACAAAGAAAGAAAAACTCACATATTCCCCCCCAACAACTTAATCTGCACCGTCACCACCGCCTCCCCCAACCAAACCATAGCGAAAACCCCACTGAAAACATTACTCATCTGATCTCCCCTCGCTCTAAAACTCAACAACAATGACAACCCCAAACAAAAAACCAACGGGCCCCATAAATCCCAATCTCTCAATCCCTCACTCATTGCATTTCCTGATGTCAATCCCTCTACATCCGTGACCCTTCCAATCATGCCCCTCAATTCTTCTCTCGCTCCTTGAATCCCATTTTCTCGAAACTGCGAATATGCGCCTCGTAAACCATGAGAGTCAATCATCGAACCTCCAAAAAGATATTTCGGATACAGCACTTCCCGCATTTTGGACCAGATGGCTGTGAGGTCGCGCGAGAGGGTTTCCCAAACCGATTCATCGAGGGTGTTTGTGGGAGCTCGACGATCTTCGCCTGGAATGCGGGAGGTGAGATAGTTTTGGGAGGATTGGGTAGAGGATTGCGTTTGTTGAATGTTTCCGGTGAGGGGAGTGCGGGAGGTAGTGGCATTTAGGGGATCGTCGAGATCATCGAGGGTTGCTGGATGGGCCGGTTAGTAGATGCAGATGGATGGGTGGGTGAGGGAATGGGCAGCGGGGAATTAATGCAGGAGTATATGACGAAGGAGGGGAAAGCCATAGAAATAAGAGTGTGATTAACCCTCGCTCTCCAAGGTGGACATGGCATGATCGTAGGCTTTTGGACCCTACTCACTCCCTCCCTCCATCCAATCACAAAGAGAATCTGCAGAGAAATATAAATCGAAATAAACATACCATCATCAGGATCAATCAAATCATCCTCCACACGAGGTTGATCATAATGCTGGTAAGGATTTGAAGACGAAGCCATGATTTCTACTTAGTGATTACGTCGTGTCGAAGATACACTGGTGCTGATAATGCGATGATAGAGTGGAGGCACTGGTACATGCAATTGCGACTCGAAGTGCCTAGTAGTACTTCAAACCTAAGCTCTCCGCAAACTAACTGGCCTTTCGTGGAGTTTACGAAGTTGTAACCGTGTGCAGATCGACTGGCAGTTCGTAGCGCAAAAGAATCCAAATTTCTAAATGTGGATGAACGAGTGTAGATTGTTCGCAGGTAGGTGGTTCGTTACTGACGATAAGGTATCTAGGTTCATGAAGCTATCCAAAATTCCACGGTTTCCTTAAGCTAAACATGAGCTGCGTATTCTAGACATGGTGCTAAGCTATTTATGGTTAGATCTCCCGTTTGACATATACGAGGTCCAAGCTTCTCTATCCATTCCCCAGTCCCCGTCATTTTATTAATGCTCAGGATTTTTACGGTAAATTTCACAATATATTCATTCATGAAAGATCAGATAAAAATCATGTTGTAGCGTATAAAAGAGTGTATTGCTATGGCTACTTTTTCCATTAAGTTTATATTGGTAGGGAAACACCAATTGAATCGTAAAAGAATCATAAACATCCCCTTGCAACATCTGTATCCCAAAAAGAACGTTTAAATAACTCATCATCGCAACGCCTCGCCAAATTCTCACTTCAAATTTTGAATTCATCCTTCCTCCTCTCCCACCTATAATCAGATCCCGTTTCATTTCAGCTCTCCGTCATCCAGTCATTTGATACAAGTCTTACTGCTTTACGCAAGCTCGTCTGGTAGGTAAAGATACTAATGATGAGCACCATTACCATTACCATTATGTCCGTTTCCATAACCGTTATTTCCCACTCCGCTTCCATTTCCAGGAGCGGAAGTACCAGAATACCCGTTATTCTGATGAGCATAGCCAGTTGGACCAACCGGTTGATAATCATGTTGAACATAACCATCTGGTCTCAATTCCCCCACCTTTCTTCTCTTCTCTCTTCTCTCATTTCTTTCCTCTCTAAAAACGTGACCAAGCGAATGGCCCGTTTCCTTTCTCTTTCCAATTCTTCGAGCCCAGTCTACTTCTGCTTGATTAACAGGCGGTTCCATTTCGGTTGGTCCATGAGGATTCCAAACTGGTAATGCTGGAGGTTGAGATTTGGGACCAGGGGTTCCGCGTCCATAAGCTCCAATATTTCCATTGATACCACAAAGTGCCCAAGCAAATACAGCGACTTCTCGAATACTCTTGATGGATTCTTCTTTAGATGCACCAGGTTGAAGAGCCGTAGCTTCGGGACCATGAACAAAGCGATCATTTGGATCCGGTCGAACAACATGTGGCGCAATTGGATTAACACCCCATGGAGCAATAGCTTGATGATCAACACGAGAAGCAGCAGGAGCTTTACGTAGAATAACAACCAAACCATCCGAAGTACAAGAAATAACAGCTTCTAATTGAATTTGTTGAAAGACAGGTAAAACCTGACCAGTACTGGGATTAGCAGCAGATCTTTGACGATTGTTTCGTCGAATGACTCCTTCTCTGCCAGGTTGAGAAGCGGTTCGTGTGGTTGTTGGAGAAGATGCTGAGTTGGAATTTCTACCAACTGCATCACCTTCATCCTCATCTTCACTTCCACTAATATCACTAGCATCATCAAGAGCTTGATTGAGTTCTTCGATTTCATGAGGATGACGTGGGTCACGACACCAGAAGATGAGATGAGCGATAGAATCGTTTCCTTTGGCACTTTCGATAGCGGCAATGGATTCGGCCAAACATTGTTGTTGAATACATTCGTAAAAGCTTTTACCAACAATATATTCCTTACTGATGCCAAGAACTTTTTCAATTGCTTCGGTAGAATACATGACTGTCAAGCTTCGAGTGAAACGATTGAGGATCAAAGCGGCTCTTGGTTCTCGTGTAGAAGTTTCTGTAACTGGGTCTCGAAATTTGAAGGAAAGGTTTTCCAACATATGGTATCTCAAATCCTTTGGAGGAGCAGTGAAACGTTTGACCAAGCTCTTGGAAGTTTCCTTTTCTAAATCATGGTTAGTAAATGTGAATCAACAGAGAGGAAAACAAGATCATACTGATAGCCCCACGAATTCTATCCATGTAATTCTCATGCGAATCTGCATTATAATGACTTGTACAAGCAACCAAGACATCATGAACAACCGTGAAAACACATTCACAAGTGATCCAGTCAGGTTTTCCATCCGATTTGTTATTCTTGTGTGCGATTTTGGCATGATAAATAACAGCAGCTTTTTCCAAGTGAACACCTTGGCTTGTAGCTTGACGAGCAAATGGTGTATTGTCGTTGTCCTTATCAAAATACTCGAACCAAGCTTTGCCCACAACATCCTCAGGTTCATACCCAAGAATCTCAGAGATCGACTCTGAAGCGAACAGAATGTTGGCTTGAGGAGTAAGGTCTAATCAAAAGTAAACGTTAGCCTAATTCATGATCCATTCTTGAATCATAAGAAAATAAATGACGCTCCGCTGGCCCTCCGGGGGCTACTGCCGTAGGGGCCGACTAATAATGAGAATAAGATCTTCGAGCGTAGCGAGCAAAGGGGGTTTGGGGGCTTGCCCCCATAATGACACCTTTAATCATTCAAATACTTTTCTGGTTATTTTAGAATGAAAATCAAAAAGAAAACTTTTTCCGATGATTTCCTACTCATCTCCTCCCATTATCATTATCCACATTCAAACGACCTCTCTTTTCCCCACAAATATTGACTCTTCCATAAGTCAAAGCATTCAGAACCATTTCTCCCACCATTGTAAACCTTAAAGGAAAAATTTACTCACTGTGAATAGTCATAAAAGTAGTCTCCATTTTGAAGAATCTGGCGTTTGTATCTCTAATAAGATGCTCAGTTCTATGGGTAGACGATTTGAATCGAAGGACTCGAAGTTGACCCTTCAACAAGTGATATGTATAAAGTGTGATGTGATGAATGGAAGATAAAAATATCGAAAAGGGGGAAACTAGGGAGGTTATATAGAAATGGAGCTAGATGTATGTGGTACTATATTTGTATGGTGATTGGACATGGTAATTGCATTGAACTGAGGTGATAGAATACCTAGTCCTTTGAAGGAGATCGTCGATGACAAAGGACAAGAATAGGCTGGATTGGTTCGAGAAGAGTATGGAGGTTATGCGTCTGTCATGTGTAATGTCTGAGTGCTATCAACCCCGCGAAGCCATTTGATGGAAATCCCTAAGTCCGTTCCCGAAATGCAGTACCACTGACTGTTGCGTACTCCAAACCGACCGCCTTCACGGCCACTTTTGAATTGAGGAATATAATTGGATGGTTCCGGGTGAACAAGCGAATAGAGGACCTTTTTCCGTTTATGATGATGATGGACCCTAGGGGGTGGGAGTGCCCTGTTCCCAGGATTCAATTGATCGACAGGGTACGAATATGCAGACTTTTTTTTTCCCAGGAAGGACTGTGTGCGTGTGTGCTAGGTATCTTTGCCGCTGTCCCGCTGTCACAAGGGTCGCAGTCTAATAAAGTATGTATGTACGTTCGGGACTGGGAAATAGAAAATATTTATGAAATGGAATGAAAAGAGTTGAGTGACCAGCCACTGACTGTTACAACTTTCAAGAAAGCCGGACCAGTGTTGTGTTTGTGTTCAGGAGTTCTTATAAGAGGTTGCTGGGGGTTATAAAAGGTGCCATGTCGTGTAGGGCGTTTAGTGTAATGATGTCGTATGCATGATGAAAAGGATGGAAAATGATGGCATAGTTAGGAGTTTTGCTTTTTTTGTTTCAAATCTTGATGAATGCCACCCAGTAGATAAGTAGTCGGTCGTGGTAGCATTGTGTTTTGGATGATGATGTTTCTCGAATCTCTTGTAACGTGTAAAATCTTGGGAAAAACTCCCCAACGCTAAAAGCGGCTACTAGAAACATCATTTTAGTGTTTCTTAGTATTTTTTAGCATGTAACCTCACCGAACTCCCTGCGTCAAATCCTCAAGTTGGATGATTTCTGAAGATATAATTGGTTTCTTCAGATTCTCAGGGTCGATGATGTTCCAAGGGGTTGATAATATATTCATGCCAGCATGTAGACCCACCTGATGAGTACCTGGCTCGAGCCTGGCTCCCTGGGTATTCGAGTCAAAGGTTGGATATATAGAGGCAAGATCTTACTTACTTACTAGCCATGTTTTATTGACATCTACCCCTCCCTTGCCCATTTGATAACTTCAGCTCGATTGTGAAGATTGTCTATACTCTTTCCGTGGACTCATTACCATATTTGACATCTCCATCCAATTCAGATACTCGGCCTCCATGGCAATGGCCCCCGGAGGGCCAGCGGAGCGACATTTACTATTCTTGGGAAAAACAAATATCGGTTGATTACTGATCTCGACAGACATTCTAGACCATGTTACTCCATATACTTCTTACTGCGGTTCAGGGCTTCAGCCTCGAAAAGTGCTTGGTTATGACCAGGCTTGAGAGGATAAATACTATCGACAAGGTACTGGGTATTGATATATCTATTGGTTGAATTGGCCCAAGAAATTTGAGAAATATCTGCAGGATCCCCGTTGGAAAGGATTGTCTTGGGGAAAGTCAATTCATTCTCCTTGGTTCTCCACACATTGAAAAAGCCATATGTTTCTCAGCTCCGTCTCTGCCTCATTCGTACAATCCAAGCATGCCGGATAATCCATTCTTTCCCCGTGTGACCACTTGTTGCATGGTTGATGCATTCTCCAAGATATCAGGATGGAATATATTAAGGGGAGCTGGCGAAGGAGAGTGACTACATGACAAAACAGCTTACGGGAACCATCAAGTAACACCCGCCTATGCAATGACACCTATCACCAAGAGAATGGTGAGCATGGAATAACGAGGATTTGTTATAAGTTCTACGGTAAGTTGTATTGTATGCACACTCAGTTACGGGATAAGGGATATGGAAAATCGGATATGTTCGGGAGGCACAGAAAGGATAAGAGTACATAGATACAGGCCCGATGAGCACAAGTATGATCCCTACTACCTGTGTACACACTGAAATAGGAGAACTTCGAATCAACTTCTTTTTGCCATCCCTTCCCTTTCTCTTTCCTTTCTTTCGTATTCGTATTGTTGGATTGCTTGTCACATGGGATGATATCATGAAGGCAAAATGTCTTGGAGAATTCCAGATTTGACGAATATGTAACGTTAAGGTTAGTAAGTGGTAGTTTTGGCAAAAGCAATCCTGAATCAGGACCGGGGAAGTACTCACTTATTAGCAAGCGTGGGTAGTAATGATGGAGGGGTTTGATGAAACCTTTTCAGCAGCGTGCGTAACGTAAGAGATGGGATATGATAACGAGAGCAATAGATGGGATATGATAACAAGAGCAATAGATGGGTGAATAGCTAGATAGTAGGTAGCAGATTGTAAGTAGCAAGTAGTAGGTTGTAAATAGGACGTAGGTTGTAATGAAGCCAAGAGAAGATTCCAACTAATACGTACCTGTGTAGCTGCAACCGATGATTGGACCACCCTCTAAGTCTATTTTTGATTCCATAATTATTATATCTCGATCACCTACTTAAGTATATAATATATTATCAATTCTACCCCAGCTGTGTTGTAACTTGTTGCTTGTCTATATTACACTAACCCCAAAGGAATTCTCACCCAAACTTCTACCACTCACTTCCCTCACTTCCCTCACTTCCCTCACTTCCCTACTAATCTTATTACCCTTCCCGCCGCCTCAACCACCACCACTACCACCACTACCACCCACCCAAACTTTCCGAATCATTGACCCCTTCAATTTCGGTCCTCACTACCTCCCTACCTAGTCTCCCGGTTCATCAACACGTTATCGGAATACCCAGGTACCCCACGATAATCAAAATAGAAGAAAGGCTAAAGATAAGAAAGATACTTCGGAACTTGAATCCGTATGGCATGAATGATAATCAAGTCTTGAAAGCAAAGACGCGATAACGGTAATCTTTGACATTCAATCAAATTCAACCACATATTGGAAAGAGGTAAGCAAAGTCAATGCTGATGTCCAAAAACAATCTTCCGCTGCACTATGCCTTAAATTTGATATTCATCGTCAAAGCAATGAATACCCACATACCTACATACCTACATACCTACCTAGACAAACCTCTTCCCGTGAATTCGGTAGGTCGAGAGGTTATCAAAAGTTACGCAATCAATGTGTGTGCAAGGCTTACTATACCTTTCCTTTCCTTTTGTTTTTGTTTTTCCTTTGACCGAATGAATCATAACGGGCTGGAATGATTACGCCTTGGGACCATTCGAACCCGTCTGTATTCTGAAAGCATGGCTGGTTTGGTGAAACGAAACACCAAAACACCAAACAACAAACATCCATCTCCATAATCACGTGGACTAATAATTTTCACTACTCCAGATTCGACTCAAATCTCGATGAAAAGTTCTATCACACCCGTTCTCGGACCCCATTACTGCAAGTCGGTGGAAACAACTTCTTGGGCGGGATATTGATTGACAGCAAGTGCATCCGTTTGATCTCATCTCGGGTTTCCTTTTCATACGTAAAGAAGACATCGGTCCGTATTTTGAATCAAGTCCTACAGAATCGAGACCAAGAATATCTTTGTAGTATCAACTCCGAGAGTTGGAGCCCTCCGACATTGCGTCCTGCAACGCCTATCACATTTCCACCCGCATTGAACTCCATTCAAAATCTACCAATAGCCAATCAAGTAACTATTTACTCTGACTTAATCTGCAATCATGAGCTGGAAACATGGACATGGTGAATGGGAATTGCCGAAATTAAAAGAGGCTCATCAATTTACGGTAAGTTCGTACATATCCCAATATGCAACTACGGGTGTTTCTTGAAGCATGTCGGTGAGAATTTGATATGCTTCCACCCACGTTTTCTTTGACGCGTATCAAGAAAGATTCCTCGGGGAGTGGAAGAAAGCCAATATCTAACTGGATGTATCATTCTTTAGAATCTTCCTACCGGTATGTGATAACCCGTTTCGGTGTCCCCTCATACCTAATCATGGCCTGACAAGTTTCAGAAAAACGTAAAAATGCTCCAACAATCGAAAATAATGAATTTTGGACAGTCAAATTTTATCCATACACTAAGCCGGGTGTTGATCCCATGTATGCTGTGGTAGGTGGGAGACATGTAAGTTTTACCTCTCCCTTCACTCATCACATCGAAATCACTAAGTCACACATAGATTTTGATATGTAGACCTCCTACTGATAAGAAAGGAATCGAGATTGTACGATTGATTATCGACGAGGAGGTAAGTCGTTGATTTGAATAACCATTTTATGGTTGATCATTGATACGAGATCCTTAGCCAGATACAGAGCATTATGCATGTTGTTGGACAAAGGATTTAGCGAAACCTCTCCTTTGTGTAGCAGGACTCACTGCCAAAATCAAGATTTGGGATGTACTTTCGGGCGAACTTATTAGGGTGAGTGACATTGGAATGTCGTCGTGTACCAAATGCTGATTATTATTAGGTACTTGTAGGACACGGAGGAGTATGATTACTAAGTCATCATAAAGTAGAATCGCATGAACTGATCAGTGATAGGCAATCAATGAATTGATAATCTCTCCAACTGATCCTCAGATGTTAGCATCCTGTTCCAAAGATACTACAATTCGAATCTGGAGTTTAGATCAAAACAACGAGGAACATCCTTGTGCGGCGATATTATCAGGTGGCCATAGAACAACCATTTTAACAATCGTACGTCGATATCATTCGTAAATTTATCTCAGATCACTAATTCACAAAAGGCTTTTCATCGTTCTGGTCGATATTTATTGTCCGGTGGCGAAGATTACATGATATGTCTTGTTAGTATTCTTATTCTGGGAGAGAGCAGTGATTTTTAACATGATATAGTGGACATTACCTATCTTCCCGGATGAAAATACTGCAACAAATAAAGCAACAGAAATTCAATTCCCACATTTCTCGACATCTGAAATTCATACTAGTGCAATCGATTGGTAGTTCCTCATGTCTCCAACATCACCATATTCAATTTCCCTCTGTCCCTTCCATACCTCAAGACACAATTGAGAATCCATACTGACATTCTCCTCCGAAGCGTTCAATTCCACGATGATTCTATTCTCTCTCGGTCAGCATGTGAGGACTGTATAGTACTTTGGGATATCACCGGATTTGATTCTGAAGGACGACCTCCAAGTCAAGATGAAGCACCAACTCAACATGAGGCTGCTAATGGAAGTGCAACTTTGACATGTTTTACGGATCCGACAAAGAATGATCCTTATGTCAGGTTGATTGAGTATGTATTCTGCTTTCTTCACTTTTTCTTACTCGTTTGTCTTTCTCTTTTGTTAGAAGATTTGAGATTTTGTTTTAAATCAGTTGTATTTGTTCAATGCATAACGACCGGAAGCAATCTCCCTTTCCACTTCAATCTCAATGTACAATGATGATGGTAGTAACTTTTTGTTGCTGGTCTTGTTCTTGGTGTATTATGGGGGCAAGCCCCCAAACCCCCTCAGCTCGCTACGCTCGAAGTCTTGAGTATAAAAGCGATGTTGGTCCTTAAAAGATTTTCCCACGCGTGTTGCTTGGTACACATCCTTGGATCGTCCCTCTTAGGTTCTCCAGCAGATAAGATATTATTCCAGTGTTCGGATGAATACGATTATTTATCACTGAAAAGAACATTTTCTTTATGAATAGTCTGCCTCCACGGCAGTGGCCCCCGGAGGGCCAGCGGAGCGTCATCCAAGGCAATACCTGCTCCCTTAGATTTACATCGTTCCATTTCTATCTCTATGGCCATGCTTATATCTTCAATTTCACCAATCCATAATTAATTTCAATTCAGATTTTCTACTCCAGGAACAGAAACAGCTTGGATTCGCTTTTCGCTTTTTGAAGGCATTCCACTTTCAAATCAATCTTTGTCCATCGATGCCGATCCAAATTTAGACACAAACACTGGCCTTCCTCAAATATCTCATTCTATACTCGCAATCCCTGCTCTAGGATCCAAAGTTTACTTCTGGGATCTCAATCGTCTAGTCGCTTATAACGAATATTTACGCTCTTTACCTCCGCACTTTACCTCTAAACATGAACCTGAATCACAAGGACCTCTTTCTGCTTCAAACTCTGGCCTAACATCTGGTCAACAAACGCCCAATTCCGAAGAACCACCCCAAAGTAAAATGAAACGTCCGGCATTCTTAACCCCTTTCCGTACCAGAGGTAAAAGAGGAGGAGCTTTCAAAAGTGTCACAGATAGAGTGAGAGATGCAAGTCCAGCAAGCTCAACCACCACCACAACAAGTGTTTCTGGTCCATCTTCACACACAAACATTGCCTCTCACTCAACTCTCAACGGATTGAAATTAGAAGGTGAATCAGGAGGTATCATTGTGGAAAAGATACCAACCACGAGAATGGATATTAAATTGTGGAATCAAAAATATGATATTCGTCAAGCGTATCCGTTGAAGAGATTGCTGCCGCACAAGGTGGAGACGGTACCGGGCTGGAGCTTTATGGGCAGAGGATGTGCTTGGAGTAGAGGGGGGGAGTGGTGTGTAGTTGCTGGGGGGGAGGGAGTCGTGGGTGTGCTGGGGAGGTGGGGCGCGGGGGAGAAGTAAGATGAGGATGGGAATGAGATGTGGGGAGGGGAATGAGATGTGATGGGGGTGGAGGATGGGAGATTGTATTTATAGAACGGAAAATACAAATTCGATATCTTCCTGTTCTCTTCAACAATTCTACACTATTCTTTTTCATATCTCGTACTGCCATCTGGCATCTAGACCGAATCACACTTGGGAATGATTATGTGGAATCTTGGATTTGTAGGTATGAGTGCACGAGTATCTTGATTTCTTCTTCTTTTATCATATTTTTCCCCTCTTTCTCCTTTTTTTTTTTTTCTCCCTTCTTTTTTCCTTCTTTGCTGTATTTCTTTCTCTGTTTTTCCCTCTTCTTATCTTTTTCTCAAGGGGTGATGGTGAGTGGGTGGAATGTGTGAGTGTGTGAGTGGGGATGAGTGAAGATGTAGTGAAGATGAGTGGGAATGTAGTGAAGATGTAGTGAAGATGTAGTGAAGATGTAGTGAAGATGTAGTGATACTGGAATTTGATAGTTTGATAGTTTGATAGTTTGATAGTTTGATAGCTTGATAGTTTGATTTGTTGGTATACTTGTATTCTTTTTTTCTTTCCTTTGTTTTTTTATTTGTTCTGTTTCTTCTGTTTTTTTGTTTATGATATGATATGATATATAAGTCTGAACGGAAAAATGAATGGAAAAATGATATTCAGGAATGTAAATATAGATAAGGGTTGAAATATAAATGAAGGTTAAAATATAAATGAAGGTTAAAACACAAATGAAGGTTAAAATACAAATGAAGGTTAAAATACAAATGAAGGTTAAAATACAAATAAAAATATGAAGTTCGAAATGCAAATGAAGGTCAGGAATAGAAATAAAGATTGAAAATATAAATGAAGGTCAGAACTATATAAGATCTACCTCATTTCTTCCTCGCGCAGCTTAACCTACTTATACTTGTGAAATTCTCCCATGCTATGTTTTTGTTTGGGTGATGGAGGGTTGATTGTGGGTGATAGTGTGGTGGGTTTGAGTTGTGAATTGTGAATTGAGTGTTGTGAAGTGGGTGTTGTGAATTGGGTGTTGTGAATTATGGGTTATGGGGTGGAAAGAGAGGAGAGAAGGGGAGAAGGAGAGAAGGAGATGCGGAATGTGAGAATATTTTTTGGGTTTTCGAGAAGGGTTGTTCAGGGGAATTGTAGGATAGTATAATGGAGAGTGTATAGGGAGTTGGGGGAAGAGTAGGTAGGAGTAGGAGTTGGGAGGTGATGAGGGCATGAGGGCATGAGGTGGAGATAATTGTAATGAAATTTGGGAATGAGTAGAAGAAACAGAATAGATGAGGATAACAGAGGGTGTATGGAGGCTGAGAACATTTATAGAGTAAGAAAACAAGAGAGGCATTCACAAGGCATCTTTACGATCACCAGGGGTAACCAGGAATAAGGGTGAACGGGTTAGGAATCTCGTGTCTGAAGATACACGTCGTGCTTAACATTCTCATTCTCATTCTCATTCTCATTCTCATTCTCGTCATTCGAAAATTCTCAGACTTCAGACTTCAGACTTCTGATGCTGGAATGATTGAATGAGGATTGCTTTCTTGGATGAGTTTTCAAGTATTTTATATTATATTGTATTGCATTTGAAATTAAGAAGAGAAAGAAAGAAGAGAAAGATGAAGGAGAGAAAAAGAAAAAGAGAGAGAAAAAGAAAAAGAGAGAGAAAAAGAAAAAGATTAATATATCATTCTATTATCCCGAATACAAAAAAGCTCACGGTGTGCTTATCCATATCATTAGAGTAACATGAGAACAATATAAAAATCTATATCCAAGCCATCAAATTTCAAATCCCAAATACTAAATAAAAAACTAGGTATTTTATTTTGGATTTGTTATAGTATTTTTTATTGTATACCTAGTATATAGGTATCTTATTGTGATGAGATGGGAAGGGTTGTGTAGGTAGAAGGAAGAAGAAATTATGGTGGATGGGAAAAATACTGGGAAAGTTCAGGTAGTATGGAGAAGAGATGAGATTCCAAGAGGTAGATATTTAGAAGGAATGATGATGGATGAGGAAATCCCGGGTAATGTCACAGATAGTGTAGAGACAAGACTCGAAATTAGGGATATTAGTGATTTGATACAAGGTTACTAAAGAGTTTGTTCATAACATGGAATCCGCAAAAAACACAAAAAGAAGAAAAAAGATCTTCCAACATTGGATTTCGAAATATTTCAACAAAGCAAATTCCATGGTACTCCTACACTCCGATGATATACTAGACGACTTTCTATGCGCCAGTTTGGGGAGCAAGAACAACGGGATAATTGAGTTCTAAAGATGCTTTGGGATTACCCTTCAAAGGTACGAAATCGACGATGAGCGAATCTTTAACAGCAAAGACCGAGTCGTTTTGAAGATATTCGTCGTTTGAATTGAAGATTTGGGTTGTGAGAGGTTTGTAATTTCCGTGTTGGACCTGTAGATTGTATGTTAGTCGAGTGACATATCAGCTTCCAAGGTGGAAGCTAGAACTTACAATTAAATGGATATGCGCGGGTCGGAATGGATGTCTGTCTAATAATTGTAGGATTTTGCCAGCAGGACCTTGAAATGATTAGCCTTACCTCTTCAAAGATGACAAATGACATACCATCAAAAGGAACAGGATATGGAGTTGGCTTCAAGCAATAAAATCCATAATGTCCATTCTCATCAGTCTTAAACTTTCCTCTCAAATTATGTTCCGCTTGTTCATCATCTTGTTGTTCATATAATCCATTTGTTGATGCTTGCCATGCATCTACCGTAGCTCCAACTATAGGCTTTTTGGTCTTATGATCTGTGACTGTTCCATGCATATATACTATCTCTCCATCATCAACTGCCGTTTGAATGATCGAAGATTCGTTTTCTAAGACTGGAGCATCGTGTCGGAAGAATGGTCCAAGAATCGCACTTGCGGTGGGAGCATCAACTGCATCTGCAGCTTTTTTGAATGTAATTTCGTCCACGAGTCTGTAGATTTACGATATTAGAGACACGGAGCAATATTTCTGGGAGAATGAAAACATACGATTCTAAGCCAATGACGTCGCAAACTAGTTGTCCCTCATTTCTCTTATGATCGCTCATCTTTCCAGCTTCATTCAGAAGTTCAACGCCCAACATCCATTCATCAACTGTAAGTTCTACTTCTCGCGCAAAGTCGTGAACATGTTTGATGAGACAACTCATCACTTCTCTCATACGAGGACTAGTCTTGGGTCCCATTGCCTCGATGACATTTTGTGTGAAGTTTGGATCGAATTTATGTGAGGCAGTGCCATGGGAGTTTGCTGTTGCGTTGGCCATTTTGGATATATGGATAGGTATGAGTGAGAGTAAAAGAGGGAAGAAATGATAGAAATGTATCGATCAATTCATGGAGTCAATTGTTAGACGACGTTAGAATATATATCCGTCGGAAGGGTACTGCACTTCCGACGGATCATGGCGGCTTCGATTCAACTTTCCACGAAAAGCACAACTTCTCGGTCCACATAGCGCCAGACATTTCTAATGGCTTACAATTGATGAGACAATCAGTCCTACCTGTTACAATTGTGAAGTCTTGGACCCCGCAACACCCCACAGTATGAATGGATTTTCGGTGTCGACGGAATGAATCAGTAGATGAAGCTTGGGATGTGAAGGGGAACTTAGGTAAGGTACATTGGTGGGGTCCGGAGATAAGTGGCTGGAGCCAATCGGGAGGTCGGGATTTACGAGCCAACTAGGAAGGGAAATCTTGGAAAGATCCTTACCTCCCCGATGATGAAACCCCGCAATGATTCATGTGCCGGTGGTGAGCTTTGAAAGACTCTTCATTCCGCCATCCGCATTATCCACGGTACGAAGAGGAGAGTTGCGGTACAAATCATGAACCAGGAGATATGTTCACCAATTGCACTGTCTTCACCTGTTTCGATCGTCCGAAGTCTCGACGCGATACAAACCATCCATCCAAGCCCTGGGTATGACAATAGGCAATTGAAAACATAAAGACCAAGGTTATACAAACACCTGTCTGCGCAGTTGCAATGCCACTTCCTTCTCTGGCCAGTAACGACTTCCCTTTCAAATACAAGTAAGCCATGGCTTTATCGTCATCTGCATCAGCAGGATTGCAAAGAATACTACCCTTCGTACGCCATTTGTGATCCTCATATGTAACCCCGCATCGAGCTGGAGTTGAGTTGGAAGAACAGCTTCAAGTTAAGCTATCAACGCAATTCCGTGAATCACTATCTACTTCTCTTTCCAATCCTTCAATTGACCAAAGTTCTAAGCGTCTTTGCGATATATCTTCATCATACTTCAATATTTGCTGCCTGTGGGACTTTCTAAATCGGAGGCGATCAAGAAAGCTCTATGCGGGTATACAAAACAATGGATATGACTCGGGAAACCTTCTCGAAAGTGGATGTTCTCATAATTGGAGCTGGTCCCGCTGGCCTGATGGCAGCAACATGGATGGCTCGTTGTGGAATCAATGCTCGAATTATTGACAAGAGAGGCATCAAGATCTTTACCGGGTATGGATTATCGAAAAGTTTCAAGATTCAACAAACCCATGGACTAACATGAGTTTTGTTCCAGTCAAGCTGATGGACTTCAATGTCGTACCTTGGAAATTCTTGATTCGTTTGATCTTGCAGATAGAGTATGGAAGGAAAGCAATCATATGCTTGAGATTTGTCTCTGGAATCCAGACTCTGAAGGAAAGTTGAGAAGATCGGATAGAATACCAGATACTATTCCAGGAATTAGTAGGTTTCAACAGGTTGTTTTGCATCAAGGTATGTACAATGGATTATTCCATGACAGTGACAAGTAAAGTAACACAAATGTTTCTCTCAAGGTCGTATAGAACAATTCTTTCTCGATTCCCTCGAAGAACATAGTAAAATCAAAGTTGAACGTGGGATATTTCCATACACGCTAGCTTTTGACGAAACAAAAGTGGAAGATCCAAATGAATATCCTATTGAAGTCGTTTTACAACATCTCACCGATGATCAAATTAACCCCAGGCAGAGTCAAGCAACAAGAGATGGAGCAGCAACTTCCGATGGTCTTTTCCGAAGTAACATAGCTGCTGATGATGATACAGATGAAGTTTTGAGTGATGCACATGAAAATGACCTAACAGTGATAAATGAGACAGTCAAGGCAAAATATCTAATTGGATGTGATGGTGCGCATTCTTGGACACGAAGACAATTAGGAATCCAACTCGAAGGTGAACAAACCGATTTAATTTGGGGTGTACTTGATATTATTCCCCTCACAAACTTTCCAGATATTCGAATGAGGTGTGCAATTCATTCTTCGAAATCAGGTAGCATGATGGTAATTCCAAGAGAAAACAAACTCGTCAGACTCTACATCCAGATCACTACAACAGAAATTGGATCAAAGATTGAGCGATGGTCCATCAACCCCAAAATGATTTTGGATTCTGCTCAAAAAATAATGGCACCTTACAAAATAGATTACGAATACTGTGATTGGTGGACGGGTTATCAAATTGGCCAGCGAGTTGCCTCGAATTTTTCTCAATGCGATCGTATATTCCTGGCTGGTGATGCAGTACACACCCATTCCCCTAAAGCTGGTCAAGGAATGAATGTTAGTATGCAGGATACATATAACTTGGGATGGAAAATAGCTGCCGTTCTCAATGGAACTGCTACTCGATCCATCTTGAAAACGTACGAATCTGAACGCCACGCCGTTGCTCAAGAACTGATTACTTTTGACCATAAATTTTCTCGATTATTTTCTGGTCGGCCAGCAAAAGATATCATGGATGAAGAGGGTATCAGTATGGAAGAATTCAAAGACGTTTTCGAGAAGGGGAACTTATTTGCTAGTGGTGTATCTGTCAATTACGGCGCTAGTATCATTGTTGCCAAAGAAGATGATGCTGCAGCACAAGGTTATGAGATCGGAGTCGCCTCGAACATTAAAGCTAGAGTTATAGGAAAACAACGGTTGGCCAGTAATATCAAAATCGGAATGCGAATGCCCAGTTTTAAAGTCCTCAATCAATCAGATGCGAGACCTTGGCATTTTCAAGAACTCTTAAAAAGTGATGGACGTTGGAGAATTGTAGTTTTCGCAGGAGATATATCAAACGGGAATCAAATGTTTCGAATCGAAATTCTGAGTGAAGGATTAAAGTCTCTCACGGCAAAATATACACTAGGAACCAACGGAAACGACTCGGCAATCGAAATTCTGATGATCCATAGCGCACCGCGAATAAACATCGAACTTCTAGATCTTCCGGAGATCTTTCATCCTTGGAGTAAGAGGGATGGTTGTGATTATAACAAGGTCTATGTGGATGATCTTTCGTATCATGAAGGGTATGGGAAGGCGTATGAAGGGTTTGGAGTGGATAAGAAGAGGGGTTGTATGGTGTTGGTGAGACCGGATCAGTATGTTAGTTGGATTGGGGAGTTGGAGGATGGAGGTGAGGTTGAGGGGTTTTTGGAGGGGTTTATGGTTGGAAAGGTGGAGGGAATAGAATGGAATTTGATGGATGAGGGTGTTGGAGTTGGGGTTGGGATGTAGCGGTTTGTGGGTTATGGGCTGTGGGCTGTGGGCTGTGGGAGAGTATGGATTCGATGGGGATATATATACCTTTGGATCGAATTGTGTCTGAAAGGAGAAGTGGGCCAAAGAATTATACTCTTTCATGTCCAATACCATTTCTCTGAAGACTAAGTCCCTAAGGTAGGTAGTAGGACTATGCACCCAAAATCCAACCCAAACGTCCGGATGGTATCAGGCAAAAACAGCGAGCCCGCATTGGTTTTAGATATGCAACAAAAAGAAAGAAGGTGGAATTTGGACCAATAGAAGAGAGGGTGAGGGGGGAGAGTGTATAGGAAAGTCTTGTTGCATATCTGTAATTTCGGGGGGTGGGAGGATGTGCCCTGGATCTGGCTGAAAGTGGTGGAAAGGGGAATGAAGGACATCTCTCGTTGGAAATAGCTGATATCACCTTGAAATCAACCTGTGCGTGGCTGTTTTCGCCTAGGACCTGGTAGAAAGGTCATGAAATCGCTGTTTTGATAGGGTTGCATGGGGAATGTTGATTCTGGTTTTGATGTTAATATTGATATTGAGTACTAGACTGAGGTTCATCAAGAATACTAAAGGATCTCGAGAGGAAGTACAGTAATTTTCGAATTTGCGGATTTGAAAGGAAGAGTTGGAGGAGAGGATGGAGTATTACTGCTGGCTTTAATATGAGAGAGGGGGGTGATAGAAAGAAACCTTGTGGTGTGGAGTGGATATTGTTGTTACGATGTAAGATTCTCGAGCATTTTATTCTAGGTGAATCGTTCTGTTGTTTTTTCGTTGTTGGTATCATTATTGTCGTTGTCATTTAACCTCGATCCTTACAAATGATGACACATACAATCAAGCTGCGAGGTCTAAGAACTCGTCGGAATCAAAGTAGCTGAACTTCCCAATTCTGCTAATCTGCGGTCCCTCCGGCTTCAGAAGAGAGGTTGGGATTGCCTCGTGCGCTTCTGTTGAGGCGTGAGAGGAGGAGGGGGGTGGTTTACATACTCATGATTGTTGTTTTGTATTCTATCTTTGCCTCATGGGTGGGTTCCCGATCCGCGCTCTTTCTTATTGTTTATTCACTTCTGGACTCTTGAGCTCTTGAGAGTATGGATGAAGAAAGTGTTGTATGATTGATTCACTGACAACCCTAAGTAGGTAGGTAGTAGATAGGGTATAGAGAACTAGCCAGAGTAATTCAAATTCACTGATTCATCCGTGTAATATCGCCCCAAAATCTTACAAGGACGGTATTTATAAACCTTAAACTTGGAACATAAAAGTACCATAACCTCTTACACACATTCGAATGTATTGCAAGATATGTCTCGATTCTTCACGGAGTCTTGAAGTGAGATGGGTATGAGATGGGTATGAGGGATGAGAGATGAAGATTTCAACTTGCGATGGGGATAAGATAGGTAAGTGGGTAGGGTGGTTTTGTTTTGTTTTGTTTTGTGAAGAAGAACGGCAGAGAGTGGGAAAGAAAAGATGACAACGACAAAAAGGATATGCGTAATATCGACGATATGTTTTTATCAAAAATACAACAAGTTTTCGCATATGTCTGTTGTTGTCAAACCCCGCCAATCCATAAGCATTTATTTACACTACTAGCTATGTACATATGGAACAACATAATCCCCCAAATTCCCTCTCAATTTCTATATTTCTCTATCTCTCCTCAGAGAGATAATCGAGCTCAACATCGCTTCACTGGTCCTTCATTTTTGATTGTCTGCGACTTCTCAATACACATAAAGAGAAGAAAAGGATTTAGATGGTAGAATAGTGGGGTTTATATTCCCCTTTCTCTTCTTATTCTCCTCTCGCTTCCTGCATTATGATTCACTTACTCTCTGTCGAGTCTCGCCTTTGGAGTAAGTATGAAGGAGATGCTGGATATTGTATCGAAAATCATGAAGGAAAATGGGATGTGGAATCAATTCCTCACGACTCATGATTCACGACTCACAGATGTTACCATATGACGAGTATGCAATGAATTTCCTCTCCTCTGATCTCAGCCTACGCAGCGGATAGATCCATGAGTGAGTGAGTGTATTTGATTCGAGAGAACTGCTTTCTACAGATCCATCGAATATCTCACCTCCAATTCTCTCCTCTTGATATAGATATATAAAAGAACATCTAGTATTTCATATCTTATATCTTATATACCACACACCACTCTCTGCAATACAAAAGACAAAAGACAAAAACACTCATCCTCAATCCTTAACATTAACATCAACATCAATATTCACTCCATGATAAATCTCATAATGTATTTGAAAACTCCGAAGTTATAGATATTACATTATTATTATCTTACTCTTGAGATCTTTTCGAGATATGGAATTGAGATATGGAACTGTGAGGTTGAAAGATCTAGGAAAGGATTTGGAAGTTTGTTTATTTGATCTTATTATGTGGATTAATGGGATGTGATGGGATATGATATAAGGGGACATGGGAGATGGGATGGATTTTATATTGATAGAATATACATCAGCATGTTTGTATCGTATATAAGTATATGTTTCTAATTAGAAAATCGAGATAATAGATGCGCAATAATAAATATTTAACAATAACAAGGTTTGGGACGGCATGTACAGTATCTTTATCAACAACAGAAAGATTGTTGTAGAGAAAATTGGTATAATTCTATGCTCCATGTAGATGAGCAATGAATATCCGGATTAAAAACTCACGCCAATGATGTATAAAACCCAGAACAGAGTAACAACTTTGTCACCCAGAAAAGAAAATACACTTCACTCAAACATTCAAGAACCAGATAGAAGAATAGATAAATTGACCTCAACAACACCAAAGGCTATCATCCCGAGAAGACTCCAAATCGACCTTTCATACCCCAGACACCTAACCTAACTGGATATCACTTTTCCCATTTACTTTTTGTAACTTCCCTTGAAAACCCTCAAGAAATCATTCTCTCCATCACCCTCATTCCATCTCACAAGTGGTTTCAACCCCGCGAATTTCCAAACCCCATCGACCTTCTTGTAATAATGTTCATTAGTCGCATGACTATGACCCTTCAATTTGATCTCCTTCAAATCCGCATTCTTATACACTTGATGACCAGCTCTCAATTGATGATGACCGATAACATAATCGTCTGAAATCTTTTCCCAGCGGGTAGCACCGAGAAGATGTTGGGTCTTGACGCAAGGATCGCCAAGGAAATCGTCATCGGTTACCATGGCCATGAATTGGGAGGCGGGCATGGCTTCCCAACGGGCTTTACCAATGGTGGTGTAGTCTACGAGGAGCTCGGGTGCGATGATGGATTCGAGTCTTTTCCAGTCCTGTGGGAGTGTCAGAAGATGTGGGGAATTAGGTGGGAGGAAGCATGGGGTTGAGTTACCTTTGCATCGTAGCTGTCACCCCAGTCGAAGACTAATGCTGTGAGGTCGAGGTAGTCTATATCTTGTGAGCATTATTCCTTATCATCAATTTATTGTTCGAAGACAAAAAATAAGATGCTTACCCTCGAATGAGATTCTGCCTTGAGCCATATTGATTGAGGATGTGTTGTTTGTGTAGGTAGATATTGATGTAAATATGAAGACGAGTGTGAATGGAATGTCAAAAGAAAAATTCGAATGGACAACGACGACTCCCACATCATATATGTACACTGCTAGAACTAACGATCCAAGCATGAGCTATCTTGGGCTTGAGTTTCGCGGCACTTCGATTCCTCGCGGCCTCGCTCTTTGGTGAAATTCCTGAGCCCGAGTCCGGCTGCTTGTGCAACCTCCGGGACGAATATGCACGCCATGACCCCTGGTACCTTTTCTTCTAATGGATACAATAAACATTATCCTAGTGATAGTGTGGTAGAATGCTGTCAATACCGAATCTTGTTCGGACTTCCTCCAGTTTTTGGACGGATCTGAAACAACTAAAGCGAACTGTAGAGGAATTTGTTGTTTCTCATCGCATCGCAACAATGGTTGGAGCTCCGTAAGCCAAGGCTGAGATGGTGATGATGAAGTTGATGACGATGAGATTAGTCCGGACTTTACTGGGATCGTGTTACTGCATGTTGTTTTCTGGCTGCATCTCGCAATCGCTTTTGATATTGTTTCATGGTGAATGGCTACTATGCTGATGTTAGATCTGTCAAACTGAATCATGAAGCTATCAATGTCGATCCAAAGACATGGGTTCAAGTGGGGAGTGACCTCAATGTGGGGATGTTTCAACCCTAAAGATAGTAGTCAATGGCCTAGCCAAAGCGGCCCTCACTCAATGCATGTAATAGTACCACCCAACAACTTTGACAATTTCTCGTATTAATTCGGAGATATTTCCCGTCCACCAAACTCAATGGGATTTAGATCAGATGATCAATAACCTGAAAGTAGAATAAGACTTATCGAAGAAGAAAGGATCTAGTTTCTATGAGTGATATGATTGGAAAATGATCAGACCTTCAGCTTGCAAAGCCTTCGCTTACCTGGCTACCCTAGTCAGTGAGCGGACTACACTTGATCCTACTACCAAAATCCGTGCATTGCCGTGCGGAGAATTGTTGAAACATATTATCAACAATTGTCATGAATATAAATTGGGCGTAAATTGTACAGTTATGATTGTTTGGAGTTGGCGAGTTATTGGGCCCTGCCTTGTGTTGATACCCTATCGGGTAATAGTGATGATCTGTAATTCGTTCTTTTCTTATTCTCATCAGCGATTCATCGCATCGGAATTGCATGGGTGTCAGTATACACAGGAATTTCAAACTGCACGAGCACTGCCTATGGATGGAATGGAAGCCTCTAAAGCCTCGCCGCGTTCTTATGTACGCCCGAAGACCGAGAGGTCCGAGGAGCTGTCGTGGCCGGGTTTGTCCAGTGATATAAGATGTTCATTGCCCAGTTCAATATACAACTTCATTTATCGTTCCACGCTTTATATTTCTGTATAATCTTTCTTGCATCTTTTGTACTTTCATATCATATACCCATTCATACGTTACGTTAAATATTTATAAAAACATAATGTCTGCATCACCAGCACCATTCAAGACTCTTGAGGGAAAGGTCGCCCTCGTAACAGGTTCCGGTCGTGGAATTGGTCGAGGTATCGCTCTTGAGCTTGCTGCCCGTGGTGCAAGCGTTGTTATCAATTATGCCAACTCTGCCGGACCAGCTGAAAAGGTTGTTAAGGAGATTGAGGCACTCGGTAGCAAGGGATTTGCTATCAAAGCCGATGTCTCCAAGGTTCCAGAAGTCAGACGTTTGTTCGAGGAGGCTAAGGCACATTTCGGAAAGCTCAATATTGTTATGAGTAATTCGGGTACCGAAATATTTAAGGAGGAGGAAGATGTTACCGAAGAGGATTACGACAGAGTTTTCGGCCTTAACACCAGAGCTCAATTCTTTGTCGCTCAACAAGCTCTTATTCACCTCGAGGAATACGGAAGAATTGTTTTGATGTCTTCTATCGCTGCCAATATGTCCGGTGTACCAAATCATGCTTTGTACGCTGGAAGTAAGGCGGCCGTCGAAGGCTTCGTTAGATCTTTCGCCAAGGACTGTGGTAAAAAGAAGATCACATGCAACGGTATTGCTCCCGGTGGAATCAAAACCGATATGTACGAGCAGTAAGTCCTTCCAGAGCCTAGTCCCAAGAAGCAACGCTAACATAGAATAGAAATGCATGGCATTACGTCCCAGGTGGATTTGAAGGCATGGATGTAGATATTATTGATAAGGGACTTGCTTCCGTATGCTCACTTGGACGTGTCGGTGTTCCACAAGATATCGGAAGAGTTGTGTCATTCTTGGCAGGCCCTGAATCTGAATGGGTCAATGGTAAGGTCTATCATGAAAATAATCGTTCGTGTGACTAACGTTATGTAGGACAAATTCTCCAGCTCAATGGTGGTGGAAAGTAAAATAGTAATATCGCGTGGATCTGAAGTTGATGGAGTTATGCATCATGAATTGTCGGTTCTTTGCAGGAGTACCTCGTCCGGTTTATAGATGATAAAATTCTAGGGACATATAGAACGAATGAAAAATATAATAACATTGTTAAATATTGATTTGGTCCTGTAAATGATGATTGATGCAGTTCTCGTGTTTCCGTGTATGAGGGTAACTTGAATGGAATAATCTAGCCATATATGCATTCCAGATTCATTTCTGACATCACATCCACTACACACAAAATGAGTTAGTATATACTTAAGGTGAAATTGTTACAAAGATTGTGACAAAGTGAGGTAACGTACTCCAGAATACTTCTTGTCCAATATCGGCCCTTGCCCAAGTCTCTTCTATCAGTATTAACGCTTTCGTCATGGGCTTCGCAGGTAAAGACAGTTTGAACTCTTGAAAGCGAGTGATGATGAACCGACGAGCTGCCGCAATATCCACTTCAAAATTAGTGATACTATTGGAAATTGCTGCACCACCTGAGGTGGATCTATGTCTGTAACCAGGTCCCTCGAACTGGCTTGCCCCGAAAGGTGTATCGATAGAAAATGCGTTCATTGATGCTGTAGAGAATTTAAGCTCACTTGCAGCAACAATCATGACAATAGGCTGAAGACACCGAGTACCAGATGTTGACGGTATTTTCTCGAGAATAGATGTTACATGTAATGCAAGCGAAATCAAAAATTCCTCAACGGAATGCGAAACTGGCAAGGACAGTATTTCTTGAGAGTCAGGCTGTCGATTTAAATAGATTGAAGGGAATATACGATATATCTCTAGGAGAGCAGCACATCGATATGCTTCCGCTAGCAGGATGTATTGCCTTACGGGTGTATTTTCGTCACCAGCATCGACAAGTTCAGTTTCGGTTGGTAAATTTACTGCCAGTAATTTTTCTTCTAAATATCGTGCTCTGTTGGTCCACTCGATGCTAGCGAAGACAGTTGATTGAAGAGGCATAGAATTGAAATCAAAGAATGGATCACTGAGAGCAATATTTGGAATTGAATTAAATGTTGACTTTCGATAAGATCGAATCAACCTTCCAACCTGCGCGAACAATCGCTGAATCTTCGGCGCCACTCCAGTCCAGGGGTGAGGAAATATTTGGTGGTCTGTATTTGGGGCGGTGACACTTTCTACCAGCGTACTGTCCTCCTCTAGCATGGCGATGTTTTCTTCATCTTCAACAAATCCAGCCAACATATCCCAGTACAAGATACACTGCTGAAAAAACTCATTTTGTCGCCGCACTTTGTTATCTGAATTCGCACCTTGTCGTGATAGACGTTGCTTGTACAATCTCTTGGCCGTCTTCAGATGTGCTAGACCTAAATCTCGAGGATTGTGCCATGCTGTAGTTTGTCCAACCAAAAGTACAGTCAAGAGAGTCTTGTCAATATTATCATGAGATTCTACCCCAGCACTATTCGATTGATATAAACACTTAAATGTCTCTCGTTGCATTTGAGCTCCGACAACGGACATGCGTGGGAAGTCATGTGAAAGATAAGCAGCGGCCATGCTCTGAATAGCGTAGTATATCGGTGCTGAGTCGTCCCAAAGTTGGCCAACGGTAGACCGAAACGGATTAAAAATGCCATCAAATGAGGAGAATATTACACAAATATACCCAAAATAGTATTCCACAAGCATGGTTGGAAGGTGAACGAGAAACTCAGGTACAGTCGAGTTATTCAGTTGATACCGAATGGCGGAAAGACTGTCAGTGAAAGTCGGAGTGGACAATCTCCGAACCGTAGTCTCAGGGCTCTTTACAGATCCATTTTGGCTTCCTTCGCAGGATTCGGCATGTTCAATAATTGTGTTGCATTCCGTCACTCTTCTGCCAGGCATTTGGTCCACGGAAGATTTCAACCCGACCTCCAACTGCCTCTTCAGAGCTTTCGCTGAAGATGGTAGTGGTCTATCATTATTCTCAACAAGAATCTTCTCATGCTTTGTCGACCAAACTAGTCGTTGTGAAGCATAGCAACACTCTGCTTTTCTTTTGACGCATTGAAGGCAATGCGGCTTCTTCTCATCACATTTTAACTACCTTCATGTCATTATTCAAGTTATTATGTTCCTGACAAGCGAGTCTTACACGTTTGGTCTTGCATCTTTGACAACCCTGACGAGATTTCGGGGCTCGACGAGCATTGGTCACATTTTCCTGACCTACAGTTGAAGAGGATGAAGTGCCTGAAACTTCTGAAGTGGAAGAAATATCCATCGTGGTACGGAACAATCTTGCTGAGGTATAGTTGAAACTCGATTGGCATTAACCAACACTCTGCCGAAGTATTGTCAATAGCAAAATGGATTTGATTATCAAGAAAATGTAGACAAATCATTAAGGAGGAACGTGATTCAGAGTGGGGAAGGTCTGCTACAGCACACGTGACTATACTAAATCGGCCTAGTCCTGTATCTCGAATCATGTTACTTTTTAGAGGATCAATTGGTTTGAGTTTGAAAATTCCAAGGATGTCATTGAATTCAATTTCATCATTCCCAATATCGTAATACTTGCGTATCTTGCTACATGAATCACCAATACACGTCAAATTATGATTCGAATTTCGTATTCTTACTTCCAGATATCTTGGCGTTTTCCTCGATGTTCTTTCCATCAACACGGTAGATATTGCACTCGAGTAAGGTCTTCTCGATGCTATACGGCCATTTCATTTAAGCAAGAAATTCTGAGAAATGCTCAACAGTTTTCACGTGATATTTAAGGGCTCGGATATATCTAGGACTACGCAGTAAGAAGGCTGGCTCCATTGACGATGTGTGTTCTATTGTCATTCCATCCCAACTCATAACCGGTGCGAGATGGATTGGAGTTCAATATTCCCATCACTTCAAGAGTGTTTCTCTAAAGACATAGTTGTCACATTTCTGGGACTTTCAAATGGAGTTGTGGGTACATGTGGTATTTAGTTCAAACTATTTCATAGCCACGGTCATTGACTAGCACAGAAATCCCTGGTATTTGGGCCGTTGAAGAATCCTTTTCACTTCAAGGTCAATCATTGTCAACTCCATCGTTCTAGAGGTTCTATTGATGTTCCAATGTTCTGCGAAGGTCCGGGCGTTGGTCTTCATCTGTATTAAGAGCGCAAATTGCCAAAATTTGAAACATCTCACGATTCGAAACAAGTCCTAAGACAGATGAGGGTTAACTTTAGCATTGGATGATATCGGCGAGGGACCATGTTTTTGTCTCATGTGAGCTTGAGATCCTGTGTGGTTAGCTTATCGTAACCACCTTACTGGTGCTCGTCTGCCATTTTCTGCTCATGACCTTGGATGATTATGCGGCAAATCATAAAACTATCCTTTGAAGAACTGCCATGCCCCTTCTATTGATGGATAGGGCGAAACAACTGATGTAATTGTATTAAAAGGGATTAAACCCTTGGCGGTCACAACACATCAGCTCGCAATACGATTAGCAAACTTATTTATAAACTAACTGCCATTACCTCGCATCATATTTGCACCGCAAGAGGGAATCATTGCGACTGGTGAAATTTCGACGGCTTTTCAAGTCAAGGTTCAAATCTTTTGACGATCTCATCATGGTCAACACAGGAAAACCATCGAAAGGATGCTACTTATGCAGAGCGAGGCGGATCAAGGTATGTTTTCTCGCTTCGACACCTGAGCATCAAAGGTTAGAGCATTGGGTTCTAATCATTAATTCAGTGCGATGAGGGTAAGCCTTCATGCATGAGATGTCTAAAGTCAAAACGAGAATGTCCTGGTATGGTGTTGTTCCGGTACACATAAGCAATCTGTCATTAATAACAACAACAACAGGCTATCGCGATGAGTTCGAGCTCAAGCTTAGAGATCAAACCAAAGCTACCAAGCGAAAGTCTTCAACGTTTTTCGATAATGAGATTCCAACTTTCACAGTAGACTCATATAGCTATCAATTTGACCAAAGCGGAAATGGCCGACCGACGAAAAAGAGAATGAATACCTCGGACAATGGAATCATTTACAGAACTATCGATTCCATTAACGATACAACCGCAAACTCATTCTATATATCCTCGTACGCTGATTATGGTTCAACGGAGCCAAGTATGCCGATATCACCAGTCTCAGACATCGAGAATGAGCTGCCCTGGTCACCCAAAACTGTGATCCCTCGTCAATTCTCGCCCCCAATCGATCAACAAGCCACCTGCTTCTTCTTGTCTAATTTTGTTCTTCTTCCACGAGGACACACGGCCAAAGGAAATCTGGATTTCCTCATACCGCTCGTGTATGCCAGCTCAAGAGAAACGTCACTCATGCTTGCTTTAAATGCTGTAGCACTCGTGGCTTTCGCGAATCAACCAAATGCTAGAAAACTCTTACCTCTAGCTGATAAGCAATATGTGACGGCTTTAAATCAAATCAACAATGATCTACAAGATGTACATAAAGCAAAGGAAGATGCAACCTTGGCAGCGGTGTTCTTGTTGTCCTTCTATGAGGTAAAATAACTTTGGATCTGGTATTCTTTCATGCAAAATGCTTACTCTCAGACTAGCAAATAAGCTCTCATTCCATGTCCCTAAGCGGGTGGGAGTCTCATATCAATGGAGCTGTAGCACTAGTGAAAGATCGAGGCAAAAACCAGCTCGATACAAAGATCGGACGCTCATTATTTGACGCAGTCAGAACACATATGGTAATTCTTTGATGTTATCAACGAATGAGATGAAGCTAATTCTTTGTAGACTGTCGAGTGTATCAGCCGTTCGAAGGATGTTCAAGAAGGCATTGACTGGTGGACATCTTTTGCATCAGAGGATAAAGTACAACATGACGTATCAGTGCTCAATCTCAAGGTTGCAGACTTACGCGCAGAAACCCACAGGATCTGCACTCTTGATGGACATAGTACAGAAAATATTGAGAAGGTACTCAACCACATGAAGAAAGCAGAACGGATCGAAAAAGAATACGTCGACTGGTATTCCAGTCTTCCTGAAGAATGGACACCCAACGTGGCGGCTTGGGTTGATGATACAGCGGAGAAAGACCTAGAATTTACAACTTGTTACCCAGGAAGAGTTGATGTATACAGTGAGCTGTGGATGGCCACTACACATAATATTGTACGCGCCTCGAGATTATTCATCCTAACCACTATTTTACGATGCACTGCATGGATCACTGCCGACCTCGATTACAAACTCACACCCGAATACGTGAAAGTTTCGCGAAAAGCAAGTTTACTGATTGAAGACATCGTGTCTAGCATTCCATTTTTCTTCGGCTGGAAAGCACCACATACCGAATTTCCCATATCCGAGAACTTATATTTCCCTTGTGGAAACGATAGCGAAATAAGTGGCAAGGGCGTAACGGGCGTATGGGCTATATGGCCAGTGTTTGCAGCGGCGGCATCTGATTTCGCGACTAGTTCTCAACGATTATGGCTAAGAGGACGACTGAAATATATTGCGGAACATTTGGGAATCCGTCAAGCAGAGATGTTACTCCAGGTATGTCGGCCTCTTTCCTTTGTAATTAATATATTAATAATTTTCGGCAGTTGCCAACTCGCTATCCCTCAACTTTCATATACAGAGATAAGGTCAAGATTGAAGATCTGAAAAGGACCAAGATGGTCAGTATGGTTGGAGGAAACTATTCATCAATGTGCGGAACTCCTGCGATTGGTACATAATTTTGGATTCCCTCTGTATCAATAATTGTACACTACAATTTCTTTCTCTCTTATTTATTACAACTTTACAATATAATTTCCTTTACTTGAAATGAAGTAAGAATGTCCCATTGACATATCAATACATATCAATTTGCTGCACCAATTGAATCGGCTGAGTTCCCGCCAAAAATTGAAACAAAGCGGATAATGACAGGAGCGGTAGATTATCCGACCCGATCAGCTATCCGACAGAAACACGTCCATTTGTGGTACACCTTGCTGTCCTTGTGCAAAATGCAACGATAGGTACTGGCTTCATCGTATATTTCCCCTTTCATTCCTTCAACGTACCAGGATGGTAAACGGAGACATGGAATCCTGTGCCGTGCAGGGTAGAGCATTCTACCCCAACGGACGTCCGATATGTTTACATTGAACCAACAAGTCCGTAAATTGGGAATGGAAGTAAGCATGAGAGTGACACCCTATCTAGTATTCGTGAATGACTCGCGAGAAGTGATAATGCGTGGAAATGTATTCTTGTCAGACAAGTGTCATTGCATACTGGGCGGAGGGACGCTGTAGCAAATAAGGTACTGTTATCACGTGTTCATAGATTTCAAACATCAAATATAATGAGAAAACGAGTCTTATTGAATTGTCATTTCGGCACAGTCAAGCAATCAAACTACGAGTACATCGTGGTGGATTTCTAATGAAGATATCCTCTCAAATCACGTGCGGTATCTCCCCGACGTGTGGGCCGCCTCTATCCGCATGAAGCTATAGATGGGTATAGAAAGAACTCCCATTCAGCACAAAATAAACAACCCATTTCCAACAAAAAGAAACATCCCCAAAATTAATTGCATCGAATCCAAAACTCCATCTCCATTATGCCCTTCATCACTCTCAACCAAAAATCAATCTTCTACACCCTAACCCCGCAAACTGGAAATCTCCAAAACCCGGTAACCACACTCTTCATCCACGGGCTGGGTTCCTCGTCTACATTTTACCATACGGTTATTCCCTCCCTCTCTGGCGTCTCAACGTGCATTGCTCTCGACACGCCCGGATCCGGTTTATCTTCTCTAAGCGATTCGAATTCGCCACAAACTGTAGCGTCGATTGTCGATGATGCAATTGCACTTCTCGATGCACTTTCCGAAACAGCGGTTAAGGGAAAAGTCTGGGTGGTGGGCCACTCAATGGGTGGGATTATTGCGTGTGAACTTGCTGTTCGATACGCACAAAGAGTTGAAGGGTTGGTTTTGATAGGACCTGTGGTGCCAAGTCCAGTTTTAACGGAGGTTTTTGGGAAGAGGATTGAAACGGTCAGGAAAGGTATGAGCATTTCTTTGTTTTAGAATTGGGGTTAGGTCGGGTTACTAATTATGATAGATGGACTTGAACCGCTGGCCAATTCGATACCAGAGGCTGCAACAGGTACTCAAGCTACGTCTACCCAGAAAGCTTTTATTAGGAGTTTGATTCTCGGGACTAGTACCCAGGGCTACATGTCATCATGTGGAGTTATTGCTTCGGCTAGTAGACCTGATTATGCTAAAATCGACGTACCGATGATGATTCTCGCTGGTAGTGAAGATAAGACGGCTTCTTATGAGGGGTGTAAAATGATTCATGATGAAGCGGGTGTGAGTGCACAGAAGAAATGTGTTAGGGTTCTTCCAGGGGTGGGCCATTGGCATGCTATTGAGGCGCCGGAATCTGTGGCAAAGGAGGTTAAGGAATTTGTTGATAGTATCAATAATTAAGTGTAGTTAAATAAGACAGGGAAACAAGAATGGTGTTCCTAGCACGTTTTGTTCAGTTTGGTTTGATATTTTGTGATTTGTCTTTTGTCATGTGTCATTGCGTAGAACAGTATGATTAGGCTGGTTGCAGAGCCAGGATTAGGGAAACTTTGTTGCATTTTTCTCATTTGCCATTGTACTGGCTGGATGCTGCAGTAGATCTGAACATGAGACTTATTGTGATGGAGAATGACGGCGAGTTTCTAGACACTTAGCCACGAAACCATAATTTTATTACCTTCTACAGTTTCATCTATTCATGATGGTCAAACCTACCAATATTCGCTCACATTTCTAAGAGGGTTTGACAGTAAATTAGTGCATTCCCTGTGCTCGATGAATCTACTCGATGCATTGCTTGGGATGGCGTAAATGTCAAACTTGAAGTGGATGACCCCGTCAAGTTCTATCTCAGTTTTCAATCTCGGTGCATTCCCAAGATCAAGTTTCACTTGATAGATCTCAAATAATGTCTGAGAGTTATCATCGATGTCCGGATAGATAAGTGGCGACAGTAATGAGGTTGGCTAGTCGCTGATGAATAATGTCTGAGGGTTATCATTGGGGTCAAGATAGCTAAGTGGCACCAGTGTTGGGATTGGTTGATCGCATGTTTGTTTCAAGTGTTGCGAGGAAGGGTCAGAACTTGGAAGACTTGGATGTTAAAGTTCTAGAAGTGGACAATCGTACAATAGTAGCTAGGAAGGATAGGACGTCACTTGGGAATCTAGGACTAGCATTGGGGAGGTGAAATTTCTGGTGCTTTCGGGCAGCTATCTCCGACGCTTTGAAGGACATCTGTTTATGGGTCTTTGAGGTTTTCCTTGTTGAATATTTGCGATCCAAGTAGATTGTGTATAGATTCCAATCTTGTTATTATGAAGTGGTTTTCGAGCGAAGTATTTCTCACAGCTGCATTTTGAACATCAAGTCACAAGCTCTCATAGGCAAAGTTGCAGATTATAATCATAAGCCTGTATAATAAAACTAAAATTACAATTGAAATCGGTCCCGCCGTTATTTTTAGAATATTTAAACCACACCTACTATGTGCAAACCATACACATTCTACCGAGAGAATTCTCACATAAACTCCTCAAAATTAGACCCTACACCTCCTGACTTTTCCGCCCACGAAGTAGCACGCGGAGGTTTCCTAGGCATTCCATCCTCAGGTCCCCCAACCCTAAAAGCATATAACACAACATCCTCACTTGGACTCTCAACCTGCGTTCCGAATATCTCTCCCCTAGTACTCATACTTAAATCCGCAATTGCTGCAGATACCTTCTCAGCTGAAGATACAGGAATATTGGTGTCCAATCCTATCACAACATTCCCGTACAATTTTTCATAAAGACTTGAGCGTGGGCGTAATTTTCCCTCATCAGTAGATCCATCAACGAGCTTCTCTTCATCATCCTCAGATTTTACGGTATATGATCCTGCGCTTCCTTGAGCAGTAGGACCACCTGTTCCATTCGGAACCCAGAATCTCAAATCCACGCGTAAAAATAAATATCCATACACAACTATGATCTCAAGCATGAATCCGGTAGTATAGAAAACAGGTTTGCTAAAAAGATGACTAGGTGCACTGATTGGTTTCTCAATCACAGCTCCTAGAAGACGTGTGATTGCCCCAGTGACTAGAAGTGCTGTAGCAAGCATCAGAATTATCGGCTTCATTCTAAATCTGCCGGCGCCGAATTTCTCAACGGGGGTAGAAGATGGAATTGCTGTAGCAAGAGTGACGAAGATGGCTGGGAAGAGGGAAAGAAAAAGTGTCCAACATGAACCGAATAAGAGGAGATTTTTCGTCGTTTCAAGAGAGCGAGGATTGAGAGTAAAAAAACTGATAGTGAGAGAGATGATGTTCCAAAATATGATAAAGGGGACGGATATTAAAATGGCGAGGAAAGCTTTCGAGACGATGGGATTCCAGCCGATATTTGGATGGGTAGCGCGGAGAATTCGTTGGGTGAAAATTACGTTTACGGCGAAGAGAACGACAACTCTGGTTGTTCGTCAGTACTGAGATTCCATGGTTTATTTGGAAATGATGTGATTACATACCCAGCGTTTTCGAAAATCAAAGCTGCAACAACGATACTATTATTCTCCGGACAGAACGCCCAAACAATTCTCATGATACAAGTCACCTACTCGTAAGTCAGCATTCAATTTACCTGATGCCCTTTGGGCCATGTTAAGATTTCAAAACTTACATTTCTAACCATACAGAAATCAAAAATCATATCTGAGATAACAAACTTATGTCCCCTCTTAGAGTTAATTTCATGTCTGATGAAATGTGATGCCGCTCCCACAATAAACAAAATCAGAAACACAACTGTAATCGGTACATCGACATTTTTATTCGGGATTCCTCCAAGAATTGCTGCGACGGGTGAGAAAGGTCCGACTTTTGGTTGGGTAATTGTAGGTATTGTAGGATCTAGTTGTGCGCCTTGCAGGGCTGGAGATTCGGCAGGTGGTTTGTCTTCAGAGGGTGGATTTGGCCCTGCTTGTTTGGCTGTTCCTGTTGTTCCTTTATCTGTGCTGGTACTGGAAGTGGAGGGCTCGCTTGGTACCGTCGAGGAAGCTATTTGTGATTGTGTGGTGACGGTTTCTGTTGTGGTTATCTCTATCGTTGTCGTTGCTTGAGGCTCAACTGTAGCTGGAGCAGCAGCCTGTGTTGTGGTGATCTCTATTGTTACTGTTCCTTGCGGTTGAGCGGCAGCTGGAGCAGCGGCTTGTGTAATTGCCGACATTATCTGCTCTGTAGAAACCGATATTAAAGATGTCGACTGTGTGAATGCTCCATTAGGGGATGTAGGGGAGACGGCTGGTATGGGCGACGCGATCGCACTCATGGTCATTTGCCGCGAGGAAGAAAGTCTTGCCGTAGACTGAGCCATCGTTGCTAGCGACGGCGCCATTGTAGCTTGTTGTGATTGACTGTTCCCCATGTTGACTGTATATTAGATGCACCTTGAAATCACTATAGAAATGAAAGAAAATAAGATTTGTATGATAATGTATTATTTTGACAGATGTCAACGTTTTACATGAACTTGGCTGTCTGATTATATCAATGTGGAAACTGTGCCATTCCATTCGTCACCGCATCGGTGCTTCTCTTCACACCTCTCTCACAACTGGAGTCCGGATCCCATTCAAATTGTTTCCCGAGTACAAGAAACATCCGTGAAATGCTCGCATCCCCAGGTATCACAATGACAAGTCCTTCACCATTGACCTAGATTCAACATACTTCAAGGATGACCTCGAAGTTTTCAAAAGGGATAGGTCGACAATTCCTCGCTAGAAGAAGCCCTGGTCTTTGATACCCCTCGCAACTCCGCGTTTCAAAAAGAATGACTAAGATACCTCGCAACCTCTTACATTGACAGGTTTGGCAAGTCAGTGAATGAACATGAACCAGGACGTGGTCTGCCATGATATAAGTTCCTTACTTGACATCTGTCAGTTCGTGAGAAAGACATTCATGGTGTCAATTGGTGGCAAATCCACCATCTATCAACTCCGAGTCCGGGATCAATAGCACATTGAATATTCGTTTGGAACTCCAGTTTATTTGAGCCCGTGAAACAGTGGCCTTGCAAGTTAATTACATGAACTTGTTTCCTCCTCCATGTTTTTCGGCCGAAAAATGGAACTTTGTGAATCACAATACCGATACATAATGGTCTGCAGTCTTCCCTTGGCAGATTCTTTGTAGCTATAACAATAAGGCGGGATTTGTTTTTTTACGATTGGAAGAAGTCACTTCAAGCAAACGGGATTGTCCCTCGCGATTGAGAGATTAATAGGTTATGAATTCACATTGCTGCTCACTTCCAAGGAGTCCATGCCATCGAACTAAATTCGAACGTAGCTTTCTTCACAAGAACAATTCTTTGAGGTTAAAAATTGACTTAACAAAAGCCTCAATCTTTCCCCAGAATAAAATTCAATCCTTCTAGAAAAAAGAACTAATCGTATTGAATTGCCACTTCGATCATACAAAATACGAGGCTCAAGCCACAGAAAAATAAATGCTTTCGCCGATTATTACTCAGTCATGTCCGAGGGTCGGAATTTCGTTTCAAAACTTCGTATGCAATTTCCGTCACCACCCAAACGAGAATTACGACCCAAGACTGCGCTTGGATGTTTCCTAAAATGGAAAGATAATTCTTCCGAAATGTCTGCAAAAAGAATTCCACACAGAGGATAGAAACGGGAATGTAAGCAAGGGTCTCGCTGACATATATACGCAAGATGTTAACGAGAAGCTATATCCTCTTGAACAAATGCCCAAAGCATAGGGTATTTATATCTGCTGTCTTTCAATCAGGCTGTTGAGGCTGTGTAGAAATTTTCCTGTGCTGAAGGAAAACATGGAACAATCCCTTACGAATATCGATCAAGTCCGTGCCGAAATTTACAGCGTTTTCGATAATGAAGTTCGAATGCGAGCAATAATTACGGCGGCTGAATACACCGAGAAAGCTTTCTCAGACATTTATGTAAGATTGGCATATTATCGTAGTGAACTTGCTCTCAGGCAGAATTGATGAATCATACGTCTGCTAGTATAGTATCTGATGCTAAAGGTGCCTTTAGAGCTTCCATTCCATGGTAATGTCAAATTCACGTGCAGTTAGGTCTTATATTATGATGCTTGTCTCGAGTGTTCCATGCATACAGGTCAATTCTTGCGTGTTTATCATCAAGATCCTCGAAGTTGTACATAAAGACTTATGCGTGCAAACCACAATTTCAGCCTCACCTGTGTCAAGATATGACACGTAAGTATGCCAATCAACTCTCGCTACACCTGGGTTGAAATGACACATAAGCATGCCAATCACAATTCTAGCTTCACCTATATCGATTTGACATATTGGGAGCTTGTATATTACTGCACTAGCGATCACATTCACCTACTTGACTTTGATGAACTATCACATACTAGGAAACATTTCTCCCGAGCTTTCTGTCTGTTTGCAATATCATATGAAATTCATCATTATGAGATGGTTATCAACTGTGCAAGAGCGGCTTTTTTAAGAACATACAGCTGTCGCATAATGCATTTCTTGGGAATTTTCTGTCTGTTCGCAGAATCATAGTATGCTAATTACGATGAGATGATCTTCGGAAGTGGCTTTGCTCTGAACTTGCAGCCTATTGTAGGATAAATTCTTCCGCAAATCTCTGTAAATTTGGAATATCAAAATAAACTCTTATTATGATAAGATGGCTTTCCCATGGACTCTGACTTTGAGCCGTGTTTGACAGCGTGTGCCTGCAGCCATCATGAATGCATGAATACATCAATGGTTCACGCCAATATTTTGGACTCTCAATCTTGGTCCTTGAGAACTCGATTGTCGGTAAACCAGTGAAGATAGAATTCGTACATGCAATCATGTGCACAGTAGAAAGTCGGCCTTATTCAGCACTGAAAAGGTGATGCAAGCAGGTTCACAGAAAAGTAAATTGTGCATTAGTCTGTGTGTGAGATTCATGATCTCACCTCGATCAATTTGGTCGTTACTCAGATCAACGGGAAAGTTTTATGAGGATGGCTGGATTGTCGGTTGTTGATTATCAGCCTAGTACCCAACTAGTGCGGCTGTCAGAGCAGTCTCGCATAGTTCGGATACCATCGTATGCATAGCGTGAATCTTACCGAAACCCTATCTAGCCTGGAAAATATATATTCCTATTACCGGCAGAACCGTGGTTTCCAAGCTACCTCTTGTGAACAATCGAGTCATCATTGGTTATGGATTTGACTCAAAGTTTAGCTAGGAGTTACACTTTTAACCAATAAGAAGAAGGCTGCGCGGGAGAGCGGTAGATTAGGCAGCATAAGAATGTAAAGTTCGTAAATCAGTCCGTCATCAATCCATCTGGTCGAGAACGCTCTCAAATGACATGTATGGAACCGATCAACTATACCGATCAACCACCAGTCACTTATCCTGGGTCCGATATTGACGTGTTGCTCACCGGTAATCTGAGTCCCGCCGTCTCCGGGAGTTTTTCACCATTAGATTTTTGACACGCGAGTGCAATTTTGCTCGCATGCTAACAAAAATCATTGGAGTCCGATCTTTGCGGCGGAAGTCTGCCTTTAGCGTAACCCGCTAATTGATAAAGTGACGGTGGGACCCTAGACTGGTCACTGAGTTTCGCTTCCTCTGTTTTTGGCCTTACTCCTTGTACATTCGCATCCTAATCATGGTTGCCAAGTTTGGAGATCTGCGTAGTTCAAGCCAAATCTTAAACTCTTCGGACCAGCCCTAAGGCTCATTTGAGAAAGGATTTTCGGCTGAGGTTTTAACTAAATCAAGGCAAGTAAAAACTCATAAACAAATCTGTAGAACGTTGCATGTGGCTTTGAAACAATCAATCACCTACAGGTTATGCCGCCTGGGCACCTAGAGAGTGCCGCGATACTTTTTCTTCGTAGTGTCCTCGTAAACTCACCTGTCCCAGTACAGGGTCAATTCCAGCCCCCAAATTGAAATAAATTAACCATCACGAAGATAGCCCACAGAAATTTGATGTGGCGAAGCAAATTGATTAATTCATTCGTCAAGCGGTATCTTCTAAATTGAAAAAATATTATCGGTCGTCGAAAATTTATTTGTTTCGTATTGCGAAAAGAGTCAAAACATGCCGTTTTTGGGGGTGGGGGTTTCAAAAATTAATGAGAAATATTTGACACAACTCGCAACACTTAGCATCATGCAACCTCATCATAATACCTGCAGCGATTTGTGGAACTGAGAGCTTGCCTTATCGACTTATCGAACAGAAGCTGTACTGAACAAATTCCCCGTAACATCACATGCCAGTACCCATTCTTCGGAAACCGTTCAATTCCTGATACAAGACTAACTGTCAAATACACATCGTATTTATTTGTAGCCATGTTTAAAATGAAAGGGTTGCTTTGCCTGAGCAATGTCCAAACACCGATCACTCGATAGACGATGACAAACTCGGGACCGATAACAATTCTTTTGCTGAGAATAGATGATTGCGGTGATGACCTAATTACTCGGTGCTCTCATATTCAAGCGGTCTATTTTAAAAAGTAAATTTAAGAGGCTTAACAAGACCCATTGGTTCCACGCATCTGGGAACTAAAGATTTATCGTGAAAGACATTCTGTTTCTGTTCGCGAACCAATGAGCGTATGCAGTGCAAATCCAGAAAAAGAAATCTCAAAGCTTATCTTCCTTAATCCTAGTTGATCTGCATGGCCTGCCGGGACATTAGCGCAATAAACATGAGCAAACCTCTAAAGAAGAAACGAAACTATGATTAGGTACTCGAGTAGTGACAACTTAGACTACTTAGCACTGCACTGTAATCGGTGGTACCAAAGCGTCAGAATTGTCCGCCTTTTCCAGAACGGGGATCCGTGCAGGGGTAACTCTGCCAAATCATCTCTTATGCTATGATCGACGTTTAGCGGAACAAGGGAATGTCAATAGCTGGAATTAATTCACAACTGCATCGAATCGATTGTCCCATTAGCATGCAAGAAGTATGCAGTTGTAAGTGTATGGTACTGTTACACAGTATTTGCTCAGTCGAGCAGAATCGAGAATGACACTTGCAGCTCTTTGATAAGATACGTACCTAATCAATCCCCACTTCTTTACAACGTTTAAGCCTCTTCAAGAATGAGCTAGCGTAATCATGGTACCTAGCAAGGTTTGTCAGTGCAAACATCAGTCTCTCTCAATGCTTCTCGCAAGCAATCCAAGGGCGTCGAAGTTCGACCACACTTTTCCGTGTTTCAAGTCATCTTTCGATAGTCTCATGTATACCTGACTTTTGCCCGGCACGTCAATTTAGGATCGAGATTCTGATCGCCAATAATAGTACCTCTTTTGATTACGAGGAGTTAGCGTCACTGAAGAGCTTGAGCGCCCAGAATCTTACTGTAATATTCCCAAAGAGTTGACGGGGTTGGTGCACTATCGTGAACTTCTACCATGTGGATAAGGTAGGTGCAGTTGAAACAAGATGTAGGGTTAAAAATACACGGCTTCCGAAAAAGTATCTATGACCAAGTGAAGATCTCAACTTGTATATATGTATACTGTCAGGTACTCGTGAAATTAGACATCGCACTTTCGTTATCCTGACTTTCTACCCAGCATTCGTTCTTCGTTCCAATCTATTAATCTTTTCCAATACTTCAACGACTCCAAGCACTCCATAGTAATAGCGCGGGTCGCATAATTTTTTCAAGATGGATGTTATATTATTTGGAGATCAAACTGCAGACTGCCAGTCATTCCTCAAGAAAGCACTTCGTCGCAAGAACTGTCCTATCCTAAGCACCTTTTTAGAACAGGCCCATGCCGCCCTTCAAGATGAACTTTCATCACTTCCATCGACTGCCCGACAACATGTTGCTGTTTTCTCAAGTGTTTCCGAGTTTACTGAGCGATATTTTGAGGCCGACCACCCGGACTTGGCAGTCGAAAGCGCCATTACTTGCTTGGCTCAATTGACACATTTTATTGGGTATGTATAGAGTTTTTTTTAGATGCAATTGACCAAGAATACTTGAGCTGACCTGTCTTTCCTAGATTCTTCGAGGAGAACCCACTTGCATACTTGGAGCCCTCTAGCACCGAAGTACTTGCAGTGTGCACTGGGCTACTTGCCGCATCCGCAGTTGCATCATGCAAATCGCTTACATCTCTTATTCCCCTAGCTGTGCAAGCAGTACGCATTGCCTTCAGGCTGGGATCAAGAGTTGCAGCGGTTGGAAATCAATTGGAAACCGCGAGCGATAGACAAAAGACCTGGTCAACAATCGTAATGGGCACAAACCCAGAGGCAGCAGAGCATGCTTTGGCGGAGTTTAATGAGTCACGGGGACTTGTTCAATCAACGAGATTGTACATCAGTGCCATTGGTACCACCTCGATCACAATCAGTGGAACACCTACCCTCCGAGCTCAGTTTTTTGAAAACTGTGAGGCATTCCAAAATCTTCAACGACGCGAAATCAGCATTAGAGGGCCATATCATGCTGCCCACCTTTATAATCCACAAGACATTGAGAGAATTTTGTCACCATCAATTGTGGAAAGCTTGAGCAGCTATTCATCAGTCTTGCCACTTGTTGGAACCCCTGCACACAAGGAAAGTATACCAACAGTCGACCTGTTCAGAAACTCCATCATGGAAATTTTGGCCGAGCAGGTGAAATGGGACCGATTGGTGAAACTGGCTGTTGCAGACGTTCGAGAGTCTGAACAAACCGAAGTCAGAGTTCTTGCCATGGGACCAACCGCTCTCGGAAACAGTCTCGTCTCGGGACTCAAGAATGCCGGTAGCTTCAAACTCTCGATGGAAGACCACATTTCTTACTCCATGCAAAACACCATTCCAAGAGGAATGGTTGGCAGGATGTCCGAGTCCAAGATTGCCATCGTCGGAATGTCAGGTCGATTCCCCAATTCGGCTGACCATGAAGCATTCTGGGCACTCCTCGAACAGGGTCTCGACGTCCATAGAGAAATTCCCGCCAACCGATTCGATGCCAAATTACACTGTGACCCCTCCGGAAAAGGAAAGAATAAGACCCATTCTCCATTTGGTTGTTTCATCGACGAGCCCGGAAACTTCGACCCTCGATTCTTCAACATGTCACCACGAGAAGCTATGCAAACCGATCCAATGCAGAGATTGGCCATCTCCACTGCCTATGAGGCAATGGAGATGTCTGGATTCGTCAGAGATAGAACACCTTCCACCCAAGCACATAGAATTGGTACCTTCTATGGTCAAACTTCTGACGATTGGCGTGAGATCAACGCCGCTCAAGACATTGACACATATTATATCACCGGTGGTGTTCGAGCTTTTGGACCTGGTAGAATTAACTACCACTTCGGCTTCAGTGGTCCATCATACAGCGTGGACACTGCATGCTCGAGTAGTATGGCGGCTGTAAATTTGGCAGTCACTTCCTTACGTGCTGGTGACTGCGATACAGTATTCGCTGGTGGTATGAATGTCATGACGAATCCAGACATATTCTCTGGTTTGTCGAAGGGTCAATTCTTGTCAAAGACTGGGTCTTGTAAGACCTATGATGACAGCGCTGATGGCTATTGCCGTGGTGATGGTGTTGTCACTCTTATTCTGAAGCGACTTGACGATGCGGTGGCCGATCAGGATCCAATTCTTGGAGTCATTGCTGGTATCGCAACAAACCATAGTGCGGAAGCCATTTCCATCACTCATCCTCATGCAGGCGCGCAAAAGTTTTTGTTCCAGAAAGTAATGGACGAAGCTAGAGTAGATATTCGAGACGTCAAGTACGTAGAAATGCACGGAACAGGAACTCAAGCAGGAGATGGCGTAGAGATGGACAGTGTTTCTTCCATCTTTGCACCATCAAACAACCTTCGCCGTCGTCTTGATCAACCACTGTTTGTAGGTTCAGTCAAGTCTAACGTTGGACACGGTGAAGCTGTTTCAGGTGTAACTGCTTTGGTAAAGATCATGATGATGCTCAAGAAAAGTATGATCCCACCACATTGCGGTATCAAGACGAGAATCAACCAGACATTCCCCAAGGATTTGAAAGATAGAAATCTCAACATGGCTTTCAAGCCAACACCGTTCCCTAGACCTACAAATGGGAAGCGATATGTCTTCATGAATAACTTCAGTGCCGCAGGTGGTAACACCGCCACTTTGCTCGAGGATGCACCAATCCGACAGCTTGATGGTTGTGACCCAAGAACATCGCAAGTTGTCATTGTGTCAGCAAAGTCTCTTGCGTCATTCAGAAACAATGTTCGAAATATTCTCAACTGGTCAAGAGATCAACCCAGCTCATGCCTGCCAAGTCTTGCATATACCACATCTGCTCGCCGTTACCACTACCAATATCGTGTCGCAGTTGATGCCAAGGATTTGCAAAGTGTTCAAAATGCTTTAAGCGCTTACACAGAGGGTCCTCACGCTCCAGTATCGAGTGTTAAGCCAAAAGTTGCTTTTGTTTTCACCGGTCAAGGATCACACTATCTTGGAATGGCTAAGGCCTTCTTCTGTGATATAGAACAATTCCGCAACGATGTCGAGGATTTTGATCAAATGGCCCAAGCCCAGGGCTTCCCATCTTTCATTGGCCTCATCGATGGAAGCATCACTGACCTTAGCGTTGCTTCTCCAGTCATGACTCAATTATCCATTCTTTGTGTGGAGATAGCTGTTGCAGCACTTTGGCAATCATGGGGAATCGAGCCATCCGCCGTTGTTGGACACTCTCTCGGAGAATATGCAGCTCTTCAGGTCGCTGGCGTGATCTCCACACATGATGCCATTGCTTTAGTCGGCAATCGTGCTCAGCTTTTGGTTTCAAAGTGTATTGCGGGTAGCCATGGCATGTTAGCAGTTCGGGCAGGCTTTGCTGCAGTCGAGCCTTACTTGTCAGATATTGAATGCGAGAAGGCCTGCATCAACGGCCCTGAGGAAACAGTGTTCTCGGGTACTGTTGAGAACATGAATCGTCTTAAGGAGGTCTTGAGCGCACAAGGCTTCAAGAACACCATGCTCAATGTTCCTTACGCCTTCCACTCCGCTCAAGTCGAGCCCATTTTGGACTCTTTTATTCAATCTGCAAAACCAGCTGTTTTCCACCAGCCAAGAATCCCAGTTATGTCAACACTTCTTGGAAACGTCGTAGAGGATTCAGGTGTCTTTGGTCCAGAGTATCTTGCTAGACATTGCAGAGAAAGCGTCGACTTCCTAGGCGGTGTCAGTTCTGCCATGAACAATGGAATTATTGACGAAAAGACCTTGTTTGTTGAAATCGGCCCACACCCAATCTGTTCCAACATGGTGAAAGCAATCATCGGTACAAGTGCCATTACTGTGCCATCACTAAGCAGAAATGCCGATGCATGGACAACGACAGCCACCAGTTTGGCAACTCTCTTCAACTCTGGTCTTGACTTCAATTGGAATGAGTATCATGCCAATTTCAAGAGCGCACATGAGGTCCTCGATTTGCCTTCTTATTCTTACGATGACAAGGTTTATTGGATCAACTATCGCGGAAACTGGTGTCTTACTAAAGGCGACACGCAAATGATCGCGCCTGCAGAAGCACGACCAACCTTCTCGACAACTACTGTGCAAAAGATTCTCTCCGAGGTTGTTGATGAGAATAACGTTAATGTTGTTGCTGAGTCTGACCTTATGGAACCAAAGCTACGAGCCGCCATTTCTGGTCATTTGGTTCATGGCCAACCACTCTTCCCATCATCCATCTATGGTGATATGGCTTTGACTATCTGCGATTATGCACTTAAGCTCGCTCAGCCGGATGCTAAATCTGTCGGTTTCAATGTCGGAAGTATGGAAACTCATAAGCCATTGGTTCTCGATAAGAACGCCAAAACTCATATCCTTCAAATTGAGACCAAGCTTGATCTTACTCATCGACGCGGAACCGTCAACTTCCGCACATTCGGAACAGATGGAAAGCCAGTTGAACAAACCAAGTGTGAGGTGACTCTTGAGGATTCATCATCATGGTTGAAAGATTGGGACCGTCGCAAGTTCCTTGTCCAAGGACGAATTGAGACTTTGATGAGCCACAAAGAAGTTCATAAGGTTCAAAGAGGAATGGCTTACAAATTGTTCGGCGCCCTTGTCGACTATGCTCAACAATATCGTGGAATGGATGAAGTATATCTGTGGAGTGAACAATGTGAGGCAACCGCCAAAGTACAATTCCAGACATCAGATAATGATGGCAAGTTCTTCATGAGTCCATACTGGATCGACAGTGTTTGCCACATTTCCGGATTCATCATGAATGCCAACGATGCTGTCGATTCTACCAAGCATGTCTACATTTCGCACGGATGGGAGTCGATGAGATTCGCCAAGACCATGTCAGCAGACAAAGAGTACAGATCCTACATCAAGATGCAGAAGGTGCCAGGTGGTGGTGAAATGGTTGCTGGTGATGTATACGTCTTCGAAGGCGATGAAATCATCGCAGTTGTTGGAGGTATCAAATTCCAGCGCGTACCCCGCACCCTCCTCCAGACCCTACTTGCACCAAAAGCTATCCCAGCTCGTGGTGGTGCTAAAGCAGCTCCAGCTCCAACCAAAGCCATTGCATCCAAACCATCAAAAGCTGTCTCCAAGCCTGATCTCAAAATTGTCAGTAAACCAGTTTCAAGGGGTATCTTCTCCAAAGCATTGGCAATCATGGCTGAGGAAATCGGATGCGATATCGCTGAGTTGGCAGGCCCAATGAGATTCTCTGATATGGGCGTCGACTCGCTTCTTGGTTTGAGCATTTCTGGCAGATTCCGTGAAGATCTCGAGATTGACTTCCAAAGCAGTGTCTTTGAACATGAGCCTACTGTAGATCATCTCAAAGCTTACATGACCAGATTTGAAGACGATAACGGTGCTGAAAGTTCTGGAATGTCTACCCCGGAAATGGTTTCTAGCGATTCGAGTGAAATTGGGGATGACGGGTTTGATCTCGTTGAAAGTGACCCTGAAAGCTCTGCCGCCGATGCCGATGGCGATAGCGAAAATGCAATAATCATTCAAATCATCAGATCTACCATTGCGGAGGAGATGGGCGTTGAGATTGAGGAGATAACTGATAACACAGACCTGGCTACCATGGGTATGGATTCTCTCATGAGTTTGAGCATCTTGGGTGCGCTCAGAGAGAAGACTGGCCTGAATCTAAGTTCCGAGTTGTTGGTCGAAAACACCAGCGTGGAAAAGATTGAAACAACTTTGGGTCTAAGAGCAGCCAAGCAGCCAAAGGTTGTTGAGATTAAGAAGACAACAAAGATTACTAAGGTGACTTCCGCATCAGTACAACCAGCTGCTCCAACTCAAGTCGCCAAACCCATCAATGTATCTCAATACCCTCCATCGAAGTCTATCCTTTTGCAAGGTAACCCAAAGACCGCAACTCGCACACTTTTCCTTCTTCCAGATGGTTCTGGTGTCGCTTCTTCTTACGCCCCACTTCCTCAAATTGATCAAGATCTAGCTGTATTTGGTCTCAATTGCCCTTTCATGAAAGACCCTACAGATTTCAATATCGGTGTTCCAGCAGTCACTCAAATTTACCTCGCCGAAATCCAACGTCGTCAACCACATGGACCATATCTCCTTGGAGGTTGGTCTGCCGGGGGTGTGCTTGCATACGAATGCACCCGTCAGTTGATTGCAAAGGGTGAGAAGGTCGAGAAACTTGTCTTGATTGATTCACCATTCCCTATTGGACTTGAAGCCCTACCAGCTTCCTTCCATCAATATTGTGCCAAGGTTGGTCTTCTTGGCGATGGTGGGCTTGAGTCATTGCCAAAATGGCTCCTTCCCCATTTCTTCTCCACCGTACGCGAACTCACTGCCTACTCTGATCACTTGGGATCTCTACCGTCCATAAACACTGTCAACATGCCACAAACCATCGCCATCTGGGCTCGTGATGGTATTGTCCACAAGGAAGATGATCTTAAGCCAGAGTGGGATCCCAAGGTGAGGATGCCCAACTCTATGGACTGGTTGACTCATGATCGCAAAGATCTCGGACACAATGGATGGGAGAAGTTGGTCGGAGAGGGAAACATCAAATGTATGAGCACAGATGGAAATCATTTCACGATGATGAGAGATCCAATCGTAAGTTAATTCTCTGAGGTTCAATGTATGTGGGGTAATTTGCTGACTAATCATTGCAGACAAACGACTTGGCCAAGCTCATGAAGCAAGCTCTTAAGATGTAAAATCAACTTTTATATCATGGCACAATTGCCCTTAGATTTCATGTTTTTCCTTATGATTAGCAGTATTATTTTGGGGGTTTGGGTATGGGCTGGACAGGAGTTTATTTTTACACTTGCATACGATTCATAATCCTGCACGATTCAACGCGTTTGCACGTCTAAGGCGTACTTTGGGGGATTCAAGCGATAAAACAAATCGCTCTTGTTGTTTTAGAAAATTTCTTATAGTAGAAACTTTAGATAGTATAGAATTTTATATTTCATAATATACTTATATATAAGCTCCCACTTTCGTCGTGATGTTGAATGCATTTCTCTCGCATTCGAAAAACTTCGCTTCGCCATTATACACTGAGTCTGGCTGTTATCAATATCATGTGCACGTGAGGAAGTTTTTATTCATTCCAAATTTCTTTTGCGCTTTAAATTATTATGTTTGATTAAGCCGCGTCATGAGAAGTAAAATTCTCAAGAGGCCGGTTGTGTGCGAACAACTGTGAGCCGTCATCCGTAAGACTCTGAAAAGCTGGTTATGTGCACTAGAGACTTGAGATTAGCTGGCAAGTAACCAGGCATCTGTTTACCATCTTTGTTTTCGCGAAAGATAATCTTCGAAGATAAGAATTATGCTGAATAAATGCTGTATAGTGATACACATGGTATCTGGCCAACTCAATTTCGTCTCTAATGGAAGGAATTATGAGAGTCAAAAGAGCCAGAAATTGCATAAACGAAGGAAATATCTCTATCTCTCACTTTAGTTCAAGACTGGAATCATTCCCACTTCGATTACTTCCCGGGCTGACCAACAAAAAGTACAGATTCAGCCCGATGATAATTAAAACTCAGGCCGTCACTTGCTATACCGTCGCAAAGCCATCGCTCAGCTAAGACTGGCTATACTTTGTCAATCGACTGTGATCTACTGCGAAATTTGATTATTATAATCGAAATATGTAAAGGATGCCAAACATGGAGGTTTTCATGGATAACTATAATCTTTTGAAGACGTGCTTTCACAACTCAACACACAGCACGGTTGCTTCTATGAGCTGAATGCCGCCTGTCACCCATGATGTTGAGAACAACTTCAACTTATCGGTTCAGCAAGGTATAGATATTATATCACTCCCCGCATCTAGATGCTTCCAGGCCCGTTCACATTCACAAGAAGATAGCCCCTTGGACTTCCCCTTCCCCGCAAAGTCTTCCAGAAGAAAATTTGGCTTCTTTGTCAAGAATAAGTTTGGTTGCGCTATACTTGTAGTTCAGAATTTTTTTGGCATTTGAGAGTCAGACATTGTAAATACGACAATTAAGGGATGAGATGAGTCGGGGCGATAAAGGCTATAGTTGGTAACAGAGGTTCAGTCTATTAAATGCGAAATCTCTTTCCTGTAATCTCCAAAGGTTTCAATCGCTACTCATACTCAGTCGGTGTGTCTCATAAACCCTTAAATGTAGATGCATTCAAGCAAATACCAGCTTTGAGTGAGCTTTTAGTTATGGACAGTACAGTTTGAGCCAAATTGAATATCTAGAAAGTCTCTCTGATTGATCTCTCACGTCAGAATCACTCAATTTGTAAAATAAGTCTACACATCTGTTACATAGCTCAAATGCTCGTGCTCGGGTATCTACATACTCACTGGACAGCCTTCTTAAGCTGGGTATGCACAACCTTGACACTTCAGTTGGTTGAAAAGCCAAACAAATTATACCCTTCAACATGCGGCTATGCGAATCCCGCAGAATAGCCATCTACATATCAAGCTCGAGAGGCCTAAATTTAAGCCTCTCTCGAAATCCTCATACTTAGCCGATTCGGGCTATATATCTGATGTCTTTCGCGATATAACAACTGTCTATTTAATTTCCCTACCGTACACATACTGCAAATCATGACTCTACCAGACATCAACATCAAAGACTAAGTGTCTAGAACCAGGACAAAGCTTGGCTATCAGCACTGGCAATGGCGAGGTTTGGATAAACAGAATTTGTAATCGATATTCTATTGAAGACTAGCTCCTGTAGATGATGATTTCAATCGAGAGATCATTACTAGACACACATTCATATGATGCAGAACCATCCTTCAGCTACTCCGTCAAAGCTAAGAAGGAAGCGGATAGAAAATAGCAGTCCCAAATATGGATCGATTGACCGAGTATGGTAACCTTTCGTAGACACCGAGCAGAATTGATAGAATATAACACTTACTTTTTCCTCCCCGCGCAACAGAACATCTGAGTTCGAATTTCGAAACATCCCATGTGGAACTATACAACATGTACATCCCAGAGTAGATCAGGGGTTCAGATCGTGCATACCATAATGGCGGGTCGATACCCGCCCCGGAATCTTGCATGCACCCACCATTTCTCTTCATCTCTTATGTTGCACATCTAAAGATTGTTTACTTTCACTCGCTCCACCAATCAATCTTGAATGCGAAACTTCAACCCCTTACTGTAATTTTCGCGATATCTGGAGATTTTTGTTGCATATCTAGACATTGTTTACTTCTATTTACTTTGGATAAATGAACCAATCATCTTCCACAATTTCTCCCGAATACTTTAAAGTAAAGAATATGTATAGCCCTATAAGGCAAAGATTGTTTCTACTATTCGCTGGCACGGCTGGCAGCTGTAACTAGATGCCGCTAAAGATGAAGTGGGGTAGTAAGAGGTAAATCAGTGGGTACACCGCTCTTTGTACAACTCGGTGAGGGGTGTTTGTTGGTCATTGCTTTAAGAGGGTGGTGATCAATGAGCACGGGGAAAGGTGGAATCATGAAAGAGATCACGAATAAGTTGGTATGTAATGATGCGTGGCAAAAAGTGTCGCTAACGCAAATGAAAAACATGAAACATAGGCAGAAAAAGGAATGTAAAGGGTACCAAAACCGCATGAATACTGATGAAACACACCAAGCATGAATGTCAAATTTTAGCTATTGTAGAATTCAGAGACTGAATCAAGCATCCCTCCATACCCAAGAAACTCCCTCACCACTCCTTTCCTAACCGAAAAACCCCTCTAAGCCTGCTTAGGTACTCAACCTTCACAACAAGTTTCTGTCCACTGACGCCCCTCTTTCAAATTATCTAAAACCTTTCGCGCAGTTGCAATATCTCCTTCTACAATCTCTACCGGCGGAGCGGTAACTACATACTTCTTTTGCAAAGCATCTTGCAAGAAATCATTGAAAATCATGCACCTACATCTTGAGCATCGGTACCAAGACGAGCAGCCACCGTCATGAAGACTTCCACATCTTCAAGTCTTGGATATTCTTCTGGTGAAGGAACAGTCAAGACAAATTTGCCCTTACCATTCCCCGTAGCCGATAAAATATCAGCCAAGAGTTGAGAAGTATCATTCTCTGTAATAGCGTCAAATCCCGATGTGAGCTCCACATCCGAAGCTTTAATTTCCTCTATAATATTTCTCACAACTTCCGGATCCCCCTAATCGAAAGTAGCGGTTGCATCAATGGATTTGAAGTATTCGTGATGTCTTTCACTAGCCGTCGTGAAGACTTCACATCCCGCCAGGTTACCAAGTTGTATAGTGGCAGTCCCTACAGACGACTCGCCTCCCCAAGCCAACATTCCTTCATTTCTTTTCTCCCTTTTCAAAGCATTCTCAAAAATTCTAGTAGTAAATAGAACTCCACAGCAGCCGTAGCCATAGCCATGGGAGAAGTACTCGCATCCTCAAAGCTCACATTATCCGAAATCTTCGTCGCTGCAATTTCTCTAAGCATGGTACAGGATTGCCAAGCCCATAATCTATCTCACTGTTGTAAAAAAGAAAACTGTCGCGAATCCAGTGATACTCTCACTGTTGTAAAAAAGAAAACTGCCGCGAATCCAGTGATACTCTCTCTGACTTTAAATCTCGTAATAGAGAAACCATTGACCAACGGATTCGATAGTGCCTGAAAAGTCACTGCCGAGGACGTTGGGATAGGAAGTGACGAAGAGATTTTAGGCTTGGATTTTCAAATCGAGCGGGTTGACAGCTATTGTATCATTGCGAATGAGGAGCTTGTCGAGGCCGGGGGCAGGGCTAGGTCGGTGCTCGATAGTCATTTAGCTTTCGTCGTCTTGATTATGGTATTGAGGTCGACTTGAAATTGAGGAGCAAGATGCATATGGTGTGTTCTTCCAGTACAAGAGTTCTGGTAGACATATATTATTCTACAACAAGAGGTCATTGCCATACCATTGTGGGCATACGGAACGTACCTCGCCGCAAACACGCGCCGTGATTTACGATACACCATCAAATTTACAAGAACCGAGTGCTCTGGCCTGCGTAATGGTAATCCAAATGCTAAGAAGCAGCCACGAATCCCATACTTACCCATTGAAGTTCACGGAATTTTCCCCACAGGATGAATTAACTCGGCTAACATAGGTAAACAAATCATCACAGGTTTGTGATAATGTGCTAATACTTGAACATAAGGAAGTGTTACTATGACTAGTGGTTGAGGTAACATCACGTGAAGGCGGACTAGTCCTCTAGTATTCTCTAGTGCCAAATTGAGTTTATGCTGCATTTATAAAATCTGTCATTTTTACAATACATAGCTCAGTACAACAACAGAAAGACCTTTGATCTTGTGACATGGTATAATACAAACGAGTGACAAAATATCATGGAGACACCGCGCAAAAACGACTTTCTGATACGGACCGAGAGGCCCAAACTTTCAAAACATATCGGATGACGTGAAGAAGGCTACGAACAAGAGTCATAGAAAGTTTTTTCAAACAAGTAAGAAGTGTCCAAAGAACTTTCTTTGCACAATCATGTATCAATTCTAGTCCTTGCTAACAAATGGTCCATACAGTCCATGCTAAAGATATAGTCACTCGTATTCAAGACTGGGTGAAAACTATACAGGTTAAACTTTCTTGTGAGCGGGAAAGAAGAATTGCTCATAGAAATGAAGGAATCAATCTATTATACGGTTACTATGTAGAAAGGAAATTCATCTTGAGATCTCAGCGAAACTCGTGTGACCATCACCCCAAGAAGATGTATGCTCTGTCTCAGAAGATGATGGAGCAGCACAAAAGATTGGTGGCAAGTGAAAGAAACATAAACGAAGTGGAGGATATAAAGGAGATTGCCCGAATCGCGATGAAGAATGTTCCTTACCGCGCCAAACACTCTTTCAAAAGCAAGAAAATTCTTCCTAGGGTGCTATTGAAGTCCCGACGTGACACTTGCACAAGAGACAGAGAACAGAAATTCAATGAGGGAGTATTGCCAAACCTTATCTTCCATCGTGTATTATCCGGCCGTAGGAAACCGAGGTCTCAGAGAACATGGCTGAAAGCCCAAAGACGAAGGAGAAAAGATCAATCGACGTTTTTACCCAGTCCACATGCGATTAATCTCTTCGAAAGAATTCGGCCACATCACCTAAATCCAGTCCCCCTGGACCAGAAAATAGCCTAATCAAGTTCATCACAGGGTCCGAATAACAAATTTTCCAAGTTCACAAGTCTGCCGCCTGAACTTCGTCAAACGATATGGAAAGCTGCCCTTCTGGAAGGTCGCCATGTCCTTGAAGACGATTGGAAAGATGGACGATGTCACCTTCTACCATCACCTGAAGTGTCTAATTCTAAGAATCCCCTTCAATTGGCTTGCAGAGAATCTCATGAAGTTGTACAAGAACGTTATACTTTTGTATTCCAACCAATGAGTGATGAGATGACGGCACAAGACCCTGAAAACATTACCGCACTTAACCTTCTACCTCTGAACCCGGACAAAGATATCGTACATAGATACTTATTGTTAAAGGCGAAAGACATTTGGGCACATGAATTCTGGGGACTTACTCCAGTCAAACATCTGTCGCTGGATGGCGATTATTTCTATGATAGCGAAAACGATCATGACACCCTGACGTATCACGATGAAATGGACGCAATCGAATGCATAGAAGCTGCGTGTCCCAATCTTGAAATTCTGACAATCAGAGTCGAGGGACATGGTTTTATTCGGAACCTCTTAGGATACGATACCCGTGTCGACTCTGACTTCATAGAGTTGAATTCTAGTTTCTTTGACCATGTGGCAGCCACAATATCCAATGGAAAGAATTGCCCCTTGTGGAAGATACGGCGCAATGAAGATTTGAGAGACATATACACAAAACTCGCAAAGCTTCTCGATCGTACCAGGGGAAGAAACTCTGAGTATTGGAAGCGAGTGAATATGAGGGTCGTTTTGTTACAGAAGCCGGTCTACGACTGGGCATACCGATCAATGTGTAAGGAGTTATCATCTTTGCTTGGATATGTTCATGGAACATAGAGGATTCTCATTTTGGGGTCAATCGGGGTTTCGTGAAGAGGAAGGATTTAAACTTTGAGGTGTCTCATTTGTATCGTATATTTTGATACCTGGCTATAGAAGAATGACTGGTTAAGGAATTCAAATGTCAGGCTAGGTACTTTAGTTCGAAATAGATTCTTGTATTGGATTCTTGAATGACAATTGCAATGTATGGTACAAATCTCCAAGCAAAGAAGTTCACTGAGCACTGTTCCGCACCCTTTCGTGAAGCCACAGCAGCCACAGCAGCCACACATGAATCAATCGATATGTACCTTTTCACACCAAGGCTGAATCATAGCCTCATCAACTTTTTCTAGATCAAACCTCAACCTCATCTAGAAATCATTTATCTAGGGACTCGCTATTTCTTGTCTCATATATATTATATAATATGCCACTCTTCACTCTTCCCATATCTGATACATCTCAAACATCTGCCACCACTCCCCACATCCACTTCGCACCTCTCTCTATACGATCCCAAAAACGAAAGCGGCGCGATAGCGATAGCGATCAAGATGACGAGTACAATAATGATTATATTGCGAACACAAATACCAATTCAGGAAAAGGAAAGGAAACAGGTGACGGAGAACCATCATACCCTTCTGCAGAAAATACCAATCCCTTGAGTTTAACGCCGGCAGAGGTGATGCAATATCGATTGGCTGGCTTGGGACTCGATAAAGAATTACCATCAAAAACTGGAGTAAAAAATTGGCCGCATAGAGGATTACCTTCCAGGTATTCTGTAATTTCCGATGATCGTGAATCTGCTGTCAGGTCTCGAGACGATGAGGACGAAGATTCCGAAGAGGAATCTGCCAAAAGCCGAAGAGAAAGGGAAAGACGTAAGAAGGAAGAAAAGAAGACCGGAAGGTCGAATTTGAAGATTCAGCATCTAAGTGTACTGGTTGCGATTATGATGAGGAACTTGGAAGAGGGGGATATGGAGAGGGCAGGACGGGCTTGGAGTTTACTTTTACGGATGCAGATTTCGGGAAAGGGAATTGAAATCAGGAAGACGGGGTTTTGGGGTATCGGAGCAGAGTTACTGATGAGAGGTGTCACAAACAAACAGAGAAAAGAATGGTGGGAAGAGGATATGGGAGAAAGGAGTGATGGTGATGATGGGAACAATAATGTCGGGGAACCAAAGGAAGAAGAAGACGGGAAAGGAGAAGATAAAGGATGCGAAGGAAAAAGATATGGTACAGCTGAAGGACTTCTCAAAGTGAAAGATTATTACGAACGTCTTATTCTTCAATATCCTTACAAACGACAATTCCACGGTTCGGTTACTGCGCTCGATTTTTGGCCTGCGATGCTTGGGTGCGAGATTTATGGAATACAATTTGAGCATAAAGATGGTTTACGAAAGATTGCCAAGCAAGCAGAGAAGGACGAAGATGGGGATATAAGTGATAGTGACATTAGCGACGAAGAAGAAGATATGGATAATAATGCCGAAGAAGGGGATCCAGGGGATAAAGCATTTTTAGCCCATCAACGTCGCCAAGACCGTCTCCTCAAACGACGAAAAGAAAAGCGCTGGGAAGAAAGAGATGAAGTTCGACGAGCAGCATTAGTAGCCACAGAATTGGTAGCTCAAAGAATGGATGAATTAATGACGACACCTCCATACTCTGATTCTAGAGTCCTGCTTCGTCTAAGAGGAATGGTAGCGCTATACATTGGAAATCTATGTGTACCGGAAAAATGGGAAGGTGATGAGGAATGGTTGGGTAAAATGAGAGGTGGAGCGATGGAGGCTGATAGAAGGTTTTTGGGACGGCAAAGAGAGGCAGAGGTTAGAAGGGGAATGGAGAAAAGGGAAGATGAGAGGAGGAAGGCTAGAGGCTTGTTTGGGAAGATTGGGGTCGAGTGGGATGATGGGGATGAGGGGATGGATTTAGATATGACTTTGGAGGGATACGAAGGGGATGAATGATCTGGGATTGTATGTCCATTAGAGGTGGATATGTCATCTGGGATTGGCCTACCAAACATTAAGGAGTCCTGGAATAGGTGGAGTTATAGGATAGATACCCCTTTTATCTTTATTTTGGTCGTTAGGGTCTCGTAACTGTTTTGGTTTACGAAAATGTTTCTTCATATTGATCTATTACTTTCTCACCGACTTATTTCGAGGTTCCTTTCGCCGGTGTACATTGACTTAGCTCATTGATCTTCCATAAGGCTATGAAGTTTTACTAGTCAAGAGACCGTAATTGATTTACATGGGCATATGTGGATATGTCATTTCAATCGTCAACTTGAAAGTCACTGAAACCAAGGCATGAGATAGAAAGTCAAATATAACAGTAAAATTTCTCAACATTCGTCATTAATTCTTTTCTTCATTAAGTAATCTATTCATCGATTGTACCCGATAGTGGTATGGTATCGTAAAACCCTGTAACCTTTTCCAAAACGCCCATTAAATGCTCATTACCATTCATGCCGCTCATAAATCATATGTTTGCCTTATCTTCTCTCATAAAGACTAGTTCCCACCTCTCATGCGCTGTAGACGCTCCAATCGATAGCAGCTACATCATCGTAACAGCTAACTGTTGCGGCGGAAGCATCTTCCGCTCCACTGCCCTCACTACATTGAGGCAACAATGCAACATCTGAACATCCAGCTGGGGTCTCTTGGCTATATCCTCTGTAGAAGAGTTGAATAGCAGGACCATATAGAAGCGTAGTGTTGCAAGCGTAGAAAGTTTCTCCCTGGTATCCATGGAGTTGAGTGGTTTGGGATGGAGATGCAGTAAGTCCCACATAAGGTTGACCAGCTCCTGCATTGATTTCTACCGTCGAACGACCGGAAGAAGAAGATGCGGGATCGGAAGGTGTGATGGTGAGGGATTCGGGGAAAGAGTCGGGTTCGCTGCCGGAATCGGTAATGGTGGAGGAATTGCCGAAGCGAACATCGGTGGCGGTGCCGTTGATGTAGAAAATGCGGGGATTGGCTTCGGTGTTATCTTCGGCAAGTACTGCATATGCGGTTCCGGCGCCGGTGTGATAGGATTCAAGAACGAAGTCGTTGATGGCGAGATCGCCGGAGGTAACGTTTGCCACCAGTGTGAAGTGAGTGGATGTGGATTTGGGTGGGGTGGAGTAGGTTTGTCGTCTGGTAGGAGCGGCGGAGGTGACGGAGGTGAGGAGAGCAAGGGTGCTCAAGATATTGGTGGTTGAGAATAACATTTTGATGAGTTTGTGTTTGTGTGTATGTGGTATGTGGTTTGGTAAAGTATGAAAGGATATATGTGAACCTTATGTAGCTAAAGTTTATGGTATAGCTGCTTCTAGTTACTTCTTCCGAGGAGGCTTTGATGTAAACACTGCCTTGATGATAAAGGATAAGTTACTTAGGAAAAGGCTTTGCTTTGATGGTGAATGATGAATTGAAGTGGCTTGTATGATAACTCAAATGGAGAGCTTCTTCGATACTTTTATATTATATCGCATTCCCAATCACCCCACAATGATCTTGTACATCATACGGTCAATATCTTGGAAATGGCGGGTAAATAGTAATGGTACTACCATTAATCGTGTTGGTGGCTGGTCATCGCCCCAGTGTTCTTTCCTAGTTCTCGACGATCGCCCGCATCATCCACTCAGAATCATCACAGGCGTAAGTTTAAATATATTGAATACATTAGTCTTCAGGTACGAAAGAGAACCCTGAAAAGGCTGTGAACCCACCTCCACAAATTCGGAAAAGATTGAAAAAGTGCAAAGGGAAAATAACTGGAAGATCGGGAGAATGATGTTATGCCAAGCTCGCTTAGACTTTTTTGATCCAATAGCACCCCTTCATGGGAAAATCCTCAGCCATTTTCAGCCACGACCGCAGATACTGTGCCTATTAAGAATTTTTTTATGTCTCTGTTCCTAGATGCGATCATCACCAGGGGCACGGATACGGATCTTTTCTACATTTGAATGAGGGGAAAGGATTGGATGAACATTGTAAGTGTTAATATCCCGACTTATGTTGTACATCATAGTCGGCAGATACGGATGGATTTAATCCATGCCAGAGAGCCAACATTTCGTTTTCATCCTCTTCGGCGATGACGATGCTATTCGTATGGGTGTAGTGCATGCCTGAAATCTTTCATATATTTCAATGTGAAAATTCTACAGTATAGCGCCAGGAATAACACTATCACACTATAGCACGAGCTATCAAAAGAGCTTGATAAGGCCATAGGTACCACCGATGCTAACAAGATTTTCACGTAAATAGCTTCATTGTGAAAGCTAATGTTCAAGTGCGGCACGTGTGTGGCTTGGTTTACAAGCATCGCTGTTACCGGCATACAAGATGCGCAAAGAATGGCTGGAGTATCACAAGAGCCGCGGATACGAAGATTTGTTTAGATATTCTACGCCTTGTAAAAACGTATCGTGTTGGCATGTCTTGCTTCAGATTACCTAAATATCAGACCTTTCTAACAGTTGTAAATCGTATTACACGGTATGGAAACTCTGGAAACTTTTCCAATGTCAGATCTCCCCAAAAATTGGATATCGTATCTGCGTATTCGGATTTCTGCGGACATCGGCATTACCGAACACTGTTCTGTCTGACAAATCTTCATATAAGTAATCGTACGACCCGAACTCAAAGTAGAACAGAATTACACCAAAACGAAAAGCTTGCCACTGCGTTTGGACAGACCGATTAGGATTACACAACTTGACTTGGTATTGAACACGAACAGTATTAACCCGGTTCCTCGCTGAGTGAGTTGGGAAAACCCGCCACCTCTCTATCGTGACATTCTCCCCTCCCCTCCTCGTTTAATTGTTATAGGGGGATAATGTGAATTTCTTTGTATCTTGTCAAAACGACATAGACTTTGACATCAATAGGTTGAAATGTTCCTTATCAAGACCCACCTTCCAGATAGATTGGGATCGTTTACCCCGCAAAATAACGCAGCAACCAATCACAACGACATGTATGGCAAACGGCGTTGCGATATCTGATTCCGGACTCCGAACTCCAACTATTCAATCGTTCGCCGTGTGAGTCTTATGCCGTGTATTCAAAACCTCAAATCCGATTCATGATATAAATGAAGTAAATCGTGAATGGTTCCGGTCCCGTTGATTCCCTACTCTCCATAATCACCATGTCCTCCTCAGCAGAACTTTCCCAGCCCATCGTCTTCGACCCTGCGAAGCATCTCCCACTCCTCCCCACGTTCGTCCATCTCCACAAAACCTGCGTCGAATCTCCGCCCCATCCAATCCTCACTTTCCTCCCCCCTTTTCCGCCCGAGAAAATCTCTAAAGTAGAATCATGATGGCAGGATCGCTTCTCCGAAGTAAAAGCTGGAACGCGGCATATTGTTTTCGTAATGCTTCAACCGAAAGAAGGAGAGAAAGTACAAGTAGCAGGTGTCTGTATGCTCTCCACACCAACATGTGAAACTGGACCTCATAGAGGATTTGTGGAGAAATTCATGGTAGATCCGGAGTTTAGGGGAAAGGGGGTAGGGACGGGGATCATGAGGGCAACTGAAAAGGTTGCGGAGGAGATGGGTGCTTGGCTATTGGTACGTCTTTACTATCATAGATTTACTTCGTTCCATATGGTTCAGTTTGCTGACATGCCGATAGATGCTTGATACTGATGTAGGAAGTTCAGCGGAGGGCATTTACAGAAGATTGGGATACATAGAGGTTAGTTAATCTTGTTTTCGTGGTGGAATGAAGATGTTACTGGAGACAGACTAATTGGGGAACTAGTGTGGAAGAATACCGGAGTATGATGTGTGGTCTCAAACGGGGGAGTTGAAAACGGAGGTTTTCTTTTATAAGAAATTAGTAGGCGCGGAGAAGAAAGAATCAAGAAAGGCTGCCGGGAGCTCAAACTGATAGCATGGGGTACTTGACATGAACGACACAAAATCATCGTCGAAAAGTTAAGGATTTCATCAGAAGAGTGGAGAACGAGATAAAATTTAAGAGGAGGCGAAGGAGAGGATGTGATTAATTCATGGGTAGGGCGAGGTTGAGCTTGACTGGGTCTTGCCAAGTATTTTTGCTTAGTCATGATGATATGATTTTGTTGGTCCGTCTATCCTCACTTCTTTCCAACCTACTGCGTATCTTTCACCACCACGCATTCCGAGTCCGTTCGAGGCACTGTTCCCAAGTTGTTGTTTGTGGCTGATTGCTTTTCTTTGCAACTCTCAGTTTGAATGTCCACGCGGCTGAGAATGCTGTGAATTGGACTGGGCAGGATTGAAAAACATGCAATCAAAGTTCATCGAAGAGGGCTCCTATGAAAGAGAAAACTATGTTCATTGATATTCATTCATTTAACTAACGCGATACCTAGCTTGAGAAGTAAAAAAGCATTAACCCAAATCGCCACGAAGATGGCCTCCAGAATAAGGGGATAGACTCGTGCCGCCTAGAACTTATCCCTTTGAAACGTGTACTTTTGATCGCACCATAAGATAGCTCTATCAAACACCAACGTCGCCAGTGAGCTCAGTAGGGAAATGAGAGCTCATGAACTTGCCATCACCTATCCTTACCAAATCAACGCAAGGCTATTTTGTACCAGGGACGAAGGCTGCTGCAATGCTGATTTCCTTACCACCAAATGTTTCTCCCCCAATACAACCTTCTATCTCCAAATTTCGGCCCTTTATTTTCATAACAAGCTCGAAATCGACTCTATAATACCTCAATATTTCAAGACCTTCCTGCTCTATTGTCTCCTGGATAGCTCCAGATCTGATCAATTCGCCGAAGTCTAAATGAATGGTTCCAACCATTTGAGCTCCTGTACACCGTTAGTCAAGCCAAAACGCTTTGAACTGTGAAACTGCATACCTCTGTTCTTAGGGTGTGTGAATTTGTAATGTTGCTCAGTGCTAGTGTCCGAGACATATAACTCTTGTGCATAGATAAAGGTCTTTCGTGTTGCGGGAAAGATGAAATGTACGTCCATACGATATTCTTTGGCGGCCGGGATGATTTCTCCCTGGGTGATAGTCAGTATTATAGCGGGCGAGTGTCGAGAAAAAATTCATCTCACCTTCTTGACTACCCAATCCATCACCTCCAAATATGGCACACCATCACTTGAATCGGTCATTGGTTTAACATTTTTATGTGCCGGAATACCTATCGGATCGTGTTCTTCCTGCAAAAAGAATCCGTAGCTGCATAAGCTGATTCTCTCTAGCTCGTCATTTTCCTTATCAAGCGCCCGCAAGATTCCGCCGCTGGCCATCGCAGTTTCTCTGTCACGGATCCATCAGCTCACTCAAACATTTGACTCATAGTGGGGTCTTACAGATATTCCGGATCATTTACGGTTTCCAGTTCGATGGAAATACCCGTGTCTCTTTCGAGTTTTCTTAGTCGTCTCTCCAATGTCTTTCTGAGAGATGGATTGTTAGAAAATCCTCCAATCAATATCACTTTCTAGATTGTGCCAGCACGAGTTTGCTCTTTTCAAAACACTGGAAATCTTCTCTATCAACACCTTTACAGTGAGTCCAGCTTCTCTCGACAGCTTGATCTGATCGAGCATTAAATCCATATTGCCTCGGAGGCATCTCTCAAATATTCTCCAGAAATCGTTTCTAAATAGTGTTAGTTGCACGACCAGCAAAAGGGCAGAGATTCATCTACCTCTTGATTTTAATGCGATTTGCTGAAAAGCCCCTTTCTGGATTCTCGCGAAGGCCGTCGATACGAAGAAAAATCGGTGTCATATTCTGATTTGTCACATCCATGATCCTCTTCAATGAATTTTCGAATGTTACTGTTTGCTGGTCGACAATTCCTTGAATAGTTCTCCCATTGATCTCTATGTCGGACTTTTCACTCTCCAGACGACCAAACAGGTATTCTTTAAATGCTTCGTTCAAGTAGCTGGAGCCGTAAAGTCCACCTTTGCATGATCAGTAGATGGACTGGATGGAAAAATATACCATCTTACCTTTCGCAACTACCTCTTCTCTTTTTAATTTAAGAGGCTCCGAACCACTAACAGTGTATGTAGTAGCATCAACTGTTCCTCCACCGGCGTCTAAAAGTATAAATGTTTCTTCTGGCTTCACACAGTCAGTTGAAGAAACTTCAATGGAGAACTTCCACTCACAGAAATGCTGTTGCTGTATTCAAGCACGTAAGCTGCCGCCGCTTCAGGTTCTGATACAAGAAAAAGGTTTTTAATGCTACCAAGGTTCGATCGCTGAATGGCGACTTCCATGGCGCTTTGCATTTTCCTGCATGCACTGGGCGACCAGATGACAGGCACGCATAACACATGCTCCACAATTGTCGAATCTTTGAGTCTCCGGTTTTCGTGCAGGTATTTCTTCGCATGCAAAAAGAGCTGTTCGAGGTATTGTACAATAACATCCTCGTTGGCTTTGATGTACTTTCTAGCTTTGAGATTTTTCAAGACTGGTTTCAATTCCTCGCGGATCTTCTCAGTCTCATAACTGGTGTCCAATAATAGTTTCGACCGCATGATACAAGTGTATTGTTTCTTATCCAAATCAGGCTCGCTTAGTTTGCCTTGCACCTCGTAACCCCAGTACATAATCTTTGGCGTTAAACCAGCATCATTGAACCCATCGTCATCTGAATCATCATCGTCGTCAAATCTCAGCATCGGCTCATCGATGTCTGCATTGTTCTCTGTCGCCAGTTCCTCCAGCTTGGCTTTGGTCGGATACCAACTCTCAGTCGGCACGTCAAATCGAGGCTTCTTTTGGATTGACATTGGATCGGTAGCATATCCCCTCACGATTCCGATGTCATCTTTACTGCTCGCAAAAGCAACACAACTAAATGTCGTTCCGAAATCAGTTGAAATGATCAGACGGTCAACTTCATTCTCGTTTCGACTGTCGATCTCCATTGGCGAGTCGCCGTTGATGGCAGTCATGTTGTCTTCTGTTGCAAAGAAGTTTGATTCACGAGGCTCTTGTTTTGGACGATTGGGAGCCTCCGGCGCACGTGGTGAGAACATTTCTGACCTTGGTGAGTTCACTTTTGAATTAGCTAGAATATTTTGGCATAATCGATTGTTTTTGAACGTATTGGACGTTGAGATGGAGTCAGGAGAGGATTTCATGATTATGTAACTAACCTGAAAGATGGGTTTCCGTATGAGGTTGAATGATTTGATGAGTGCAAACTTTCTAACACTTTAGTGAAGAGGAAGGACAATCAAAGCTGACAAGTTATTCGAGACGAAGTATGGTTTGTGATTCGGTATAGCCTCGATCGCGATGTCGGCTTTTTCATATAACATTTAAAATTGTCAATCAGTAATTAATTACAAGTGTACTAGGTACGCCGAGAAGTGTATATACTAGGTAATTCCTACACGAACCGCTAGCGTGTTATCACGTGTCCACATTCACTCATCTTGCGACAATATTTTTTTGAATGTAAGTTTGATAAAGCCGTCCCGCTTCTTATTATGTACTAGGTATCCGATACTCGTATTCCACAAAGATTTCAGAAAGGTATAGAATTCTCGATCCATCAATTCTAACATCAATCAACTTTAACCACCATCAACTTCAACCACCATCAACATCTCTCAAGACCTTGAATGAAACATGGCTCAAAAAAACGTCATCGCAAAATGGCTGGAGAGTCATGTTGTTCAATTGCTCTCTTGGGCTGATATTGCAATCAAACATGACGATATCGATTTTGACAAGACTGTAGTTTCTCACCTCAAGCAAAAGTGCGGGTGGATTATACTAGTAAACAAGTCTCTCGAAAGCTGCAAGGTTTACTGGATAAATGGGGTACCCGCGACAAAGATAGTACTCGAAGCAGAACCATCATAAATAAAGGTTCCATCTGTTTGATTAATATTCCAGATGCTTTGAGGAGCCAAATCGCGCTTGCTTGTGAAGACTTTGAAGTTGAGCTTCGCGCAAGCAAGCAACCGTCAAGATCTACCGACAGTGGCTCGAAGTCGAAAAAACATGGGCGCAACAATTCTCAGGCCAATACTCAAAAGCCAGCACCTGAAGTGCAGGGCGAAAAGACTTCCGGCTCAACTCTTCCCAGGACTCCAATGAAGCTTAGGAAAAGAGATGCTAGTTCGATTCCAGAGGAATCTCAATACATCACAAAAAGAAGAAAGCTCACTGTTCGTTTAAACCTCCTTCTCATAGTCTCTGCCTTTCAAAGAAAAGACAAACTAACAGTTGAACAAAACAGCGCGATGCGACCTTCTCACCAGAACCACAGGGCAAGGAAACTCACGATCCAATTCTTCCTAAAGCACATACCAAGCGTAAGATCAGAGACCCCGATTTTGACACAGAGGTATCTCAATCTGCCACCAAGAAAAGAAAGGTTAATGTTAGTACATCCTCAATGTTACTACATACTAGATGTTTGAATATATACTGATGTATGACAAAAATAGCCTGATTCGACTTATTCACCCGATCCCCTCTCGTGCACTCATCATCAATCTTTTCACATCATCGAAGATAGCCAAGATGAAAATACGCAAACGGCCAGCGAGAATGGTCAAACTACTCCTCGTGTTCAGTCGCCAACATCTGTTCGCAAGGGAAGACTATCACAAAGATGTGATTATTGTCGACGAAGAAAGGTGGCATGTAATGGCGCTCGTCCTGCTTGCTCCAATTGTACGAAGAAGGGCTTGCAAAGTAGTTGTTCATATGAAGACGCACCAGCATTATCCGAATCTCGTGAAAAGCGTTTGAGCTTCAGTGAACCGGCTCATCATGTTGAAGATGACACGACAGATGAAAAAACACGATGCATCTGCAAGAATGCCCAGACCTATACCGACTGGGTTCAATGCAAAAACTGTAGTGTATGGCAGCATTGCATTTGCGTTGGAGTGGGAATTACAGAAGCAAAGAATATAGAATTTTCGTGCAAAGAATGCAGCACCAAAGCCCCTTATGAGGAGCACATTGAGAAGGAGCACATTGAGAAGGAGCCATTGTCGAAAAGCAGCGAGATTTGCGATAAGCCAGGATATGGATCACAAACCGACAGTGTATTGCTTGCTTTGGCGAAAGAGGATGTCTCACGTCTGCGAGAGATTGTCGAAGAAAGCAATTTGGAAGTGGTCGAATTAAAAGAGAGTCTACAGGTCACATCAATGGATGCACGGCGTCTAAGGTCAAACTTGGCGCAATTGGGAAAGAATTCTCCCGAGTATGTTCTTGATAAAAAAGATCAAGAGATTAAAGCCTTGAGGAAGGAACTGGAGACTCGCAGGTTCTTATCAAGGTTTACACAGCTCGGTGACACATCCGACGAGACCTTCAAATATGACAGTGTTCAAAATTTGGTTGATGTGTTTGGTACAATTGATCAACTACCATTCGATGAAGTTCCAGTAATTGTCCCTCCCGGGCTGGATCATTACCAGGAGCTCGAAAAGATCATTCTTGATACTTTCGGTCAAGACGAAACACTCCGACAAACAGCTGAAGACCTTGGAGCCAGCCTTTCATCCATGAAGACACACGTGGTCTTCAGAGCTTTAACAGCAAGCTTCCTGAAACTTTGGGTATTCGAGTCCGATTTTCCGCAACTTGAGGGCTCATCCTCAGACTACGTAAAGAGCATCCGAAAAAAAATGACAGCTGCAGGTGAGTTTAACATCTCCACGTTAAATCCAAAAATGTATTGCTAATTGACTATCAGACGGACCTAAAGCAATGAGAAATCTTGATTTGGCTGCACGTTATGATGTAATCTCGAGTGAAAAGTTCAAACACCAATACATATACCCCGAAGCCGAGCGTCTAGCTATAAAATACTCCGAAATTATGGAACCACTATTCGCCAAGAATCCTGGTAGCGAGATTTTCAAGAATTGGGATGGATTCTCAACTTGGAATGATGATAAGGAGACATGGCAAGATCGTCAATCTCGACTCATTGGAATGTTTCGGGTGGCCTTGAAAAGCAAAGCAGATTCCACATTGAATTTTAGGGATTATGAGTTGGTTGCGTTTGTACCAGGTACTCCATATGACCCTAAATCTATGTTCAACGAAGACGCTCTGTATAGAAAGCCTGGCGGCAACAACAGCGATTGGGTTGTCGAATTTTGCATTCAGCCGGCAATCTATGTACACGAAAAGGAGAGAACAGATGATTTCATTAGCTCCCAAAGCTTTGTGCGCAAGACTGTACGAAGCGGAATCGGTCTGACACCATCTGTTAAAGCTGAGGTGCTTTTACGACCAAAGAATGGTGGCTCTTAGGTTTGATTTGAAATGATAATGGCTGCAAAGTAGGTGGGTTGAATGAGCAGCTCGCAAGGACTTACCAATTCACAAGGATGAAATGTGTACGACTAATGTATAGTAGCTTGTATAGAGATTAGAAAATTAGTGCCGTTGAGCTTCTCAGCTTCCGAGAATTGATATTAATACAAAAGAGAATGTAGCAAAGTTCACATCTTTATCGTTCGTGATCTTGTGAGGTTGCAACCCTAAGTCTTTTTCTAACACACTCTCAAGCTTTCACATTGCGAGAATACTCGTGATTTAGACTCACAAGGAGTTTTTGCATGCAGGTTTCAAATCATCCATAGGAAAACTTTCTCATTTCTTCGGAGTGGTGCTGATCCGGTCATCAATATGTATGCCGAGAAGGGTGACCAGTCGTAGGGCGATTTTACCCCACGAAAATATCAGCATTGAGCCATCTCGGCCGTTCCTCACCGTCTCATCGGGTTTCAACCAATTAGTTGATCTGGACGATCTCGGCATATCTCACTGCTACCTTCCTAAATATATACTCACACAGCATACCATGTTACCTGCATTTGCTTATCTTGGCCTAGTGCCAAAATTAGATAAAACTGTTGAAGATCAACGATGTTTGTACACGTCGAGTTTACGATTTGCTACGTTCCACAGAGTTGGGACTGTTCGTTTCATTCCTGAAAGCCTTAAGTAAGGTCTTCAAACGTTGTCAGAAAGATCTCATTTTCTATCGACTCTCAATATGGCGTTAAAATGTAGGAATACAGTAGATGAGAATACCCCTCACGTCACATCCATCTTCCAAAACACAGGCGGTCACGCAGTCATCGACCATGAAGTCACCACCGATGAGGAGATTCTCGTTTCTTTGGGCTACAAACAAGAATTCAAAAGAGAACTATCAATATGGTCATCTTTTGGAGTTTCATTTTCCTGTCTAGGTCTTTTGCCATCGATCGCATCGACTCTGGGGTATAATCTTGGATATAGTGGAACGGCGGGCTCGGTATGGGGATGGCTTGTTGCGGGCATTTTGATACAATTTGTAGCATTTGCAATGGCCGAATTGTGTTCGAGTATGCCGACGGCGGGAGGTCTTTATTATGCTTCGGCCGTTTTGGCACCGGAGGGTTATGGACCTTTATGTTCTTGGGTATGTTTTCAATTTTCCGAAATGTGAATCTGAATTAACGTCTTGAGAGATAACCGGGTGGTCGAATTTTGCTGGCGAAGTAACAGCACCGTGCGCAGTTAACTATGCACTCGCAGCTATGATATTGACAGCTGCTCAAATTGTTCATCCGGATTATGTTATTCAAACATGGCATGTATATCTTTTGCTTTTGTCTTTGCTAGTCTTACAAGGTCTTCTGGCTATGAATTCTACTAAGTTTGTTGGAGTATTGAATACGGTTGGGACTATCACGAACGTGATTGTACTCTTGATTTTTGTCATTTGGTTCCCAGCGGGTTCGATCAATGAACCAAAGACAAATCCAAGTAGTACAGTGTGGACTTCTGAGGGTATTGTGAACGGGACTGAATGGCCTACTGGGTTTGCATTCTTGATGGGATTTCTGTCGGTTATTGTAAGTCAGTCGAATCCTTGGTACGGGTCAAACTAATATGGAATAGTGGACATTATCTGGTTATGATGCACCATTTCATTTGAGCGAGGAGTGCTCTAATGCAAACATTTCTGGTCCGAGGGCTATTGTTATGACAGCTCAGTTAGGACTGTGGCTTGGTTGGGCGATTATTTTGGTCATTGCGTATACCGTGAAGGATATCCAAGACGTAGTCTCTGGAGAGTATGGTCAACCTATGGTAAACGTTACGTCTTGGAAAGCTTGAAGTTATTGACTGATTCCGTAACAGGGAAGCTTGTGTCTCCAAGTTCTTGGTCCAAAAGCTGGACTAGCTATGTTTTCACTTAATATGGTTGCTCAATTTTTTGTTGGGCAAGGGTAAACCACCAACTTTCCCATATCCCTTCACTTATTTTGTCAAAGAACCTTAGCTAACTCCCATCTTCAGTGTCACAGTCGTCTCATCCCGCGTTGTCTACGCCTATTCCCGCGACGGTGCTCTCCCCGGCTCTCATTGGCTCAAACAAGTAAATCCTCACACCAAAACACCCGTCTACGCCGTTTGGTTTGTCCTCACTCTAGGTGCACTTCTTGGTCTTCTGATGTTTGCTAGCCCGGTGGCCATTGGGGCAGTTTTTAGCATGGGTGCTATTGCGCAATATATCGCTTTTGTATTCCCTATCGCGTTGAAAGTCTTTAGTGCGAAGGGAAGGTTTCGTCCTGGTATTGTTCTCCACCTTCCTTATCTATCTGCCGTTATTCTCATGTTCATTAACTTAAAACTCTGAACTGAACTGATAAAATAATAGGTCCCTGGAACCTAGGCCGTTTCTCAACACCCATTGGTGTCGTGGCCGTCGGATGGGTTGTCCTTATAATTCCAATTCTCTGCTTCCCTTCAGTTACAGGAGCAGATCTAAACGATTTGAATATGAACTACACATGTTTAATATACGGAGGTACGATGACTTTGGCTATGTGTTGGTATGCGATTAGTGCTCGGAAATGGTTCAAGGGGCCAAAGATCAATGTGGAGCACATGATTCATAAAGATGGTTCCGGGAATGGTTCTCGGAATGCGGAGATGGACAACGCTATTGTGGGAAAAGATGGGCAAACGGTGGGTGAGGATGGATCGGATAAAATTAGGGAGGGGAAAGAGTTGAATGGCCAAGAAAAGAAGTCGGGGTGAAGGTGATACTGGTTAGGTAGGGTGTCTCACAGGGCAATAAAAATAGCAATATCTGGGCTATGAGCTCTCTAAGGAGATAGGGAGAAGGAGAGAATAAGAGATGAGATTATGACCCTCGCACAAAATGCAAAATCAATGAAAGCTTCGCACTAAGTGTGACTATCATGTGATAAAAATCATGTGTTAATCAGCTGAACCGGCCAACGATTTGCATGCCTGCATGATGATTATAAAAGAGCGTCACGTTTTATAATACACAAAGCTTTCTTTTTATAAGTGAGCTGCGGTAGGGAAAATATATACTACTGAGGTATAAAGTAATTTCGAGCGTAAGTGGAAAGAACTATGCCCTGAGAAAGTAAATCTACCCGCGTGTAACATAGTGCCAACACTAGCACGTGTTTTAATCATCATCATGAACATCACATGTTATAGTTCTGCTTTATTTTCCCATCACTTGAAATGTCTTGATGCTTACACATTCGACCTCAACAAATCACCGAGTATACTACCACGCCCCGAACAGAGATTCTGCATGATGAGGCTGACGAGGTTTCATTGGAGGCGATTGTGCGATAACCAGTTAGCAATGAAACCCCGCATCCTCAAGGACATCTACAGCTTTACAAGCTAATCCTTCTTCTCAAATCTTCATTCCACAAAGTGCATGCAGATTTTGGAGACTTTGTATCCTTCTCAATACCTAAATTGGCGATCCTTACATTGTTCTAGACTCTGAAAGGTCATCAACGATGCCGGCATCGTGTGAAGTGTTCTCGTCTTCTCTCGTTGTAATCTAACAGCTTTCCGCCTCGGAATGAAGTACCATTAAGATGTCATCACAACTCGAAGCGAAATCTTCGGTCAATGATTATTCTGCACTGTCGGAAGAAAATCAACATCATCTGGATGCTTTAGAACGTTCTGAGGCTGTCGATTTGATGGAAGCCGAATCGCTGGAAGTCTCTACTCCGTTGCCTGAGACGGCTAAGACTCAGCAGCTATGCCATCATTGCGAGCCAATGTTTTCTACAATTGAGAACCTGAGAAGTCTCGTCTCCAAGAAAGGCTATAAGCATAACACTAAAAAAGGAATCAAAGAAGCAGCGGATCGCGGATGCGGTTTATGCAGATACATGTACACACACTATTCTGCTTTTGACAATGAAGATCAAGATGAGCACATATTGGTGTCCGTTTATCGCTTCGGCAAGAAATCCAAGAGTAAACTGTCACTTTTCAAGAAAATCTCGAAATCTGCTAAAAAGAATTACTTGCTTTCAGGATTCAATGGAAATGACGAGTCAACTGAATATCCGTTTAATGAACGCAAAATCACTCGTATTGTTTTCGACTTCCCTAGGTCTTCTTTGGACTTTACTTGCCTTTTGGCTGATCAAGGTAAGTTTATGCTTTGTGCAACCAAATCCTACTAATTTTTGTCTTCTAGGGAGTCCTGCAGCTGCGTACATTGATCAGCAACCTCTTGTAGCCAAGAATAATTTTAAGAGGATCGTCCCCAAATAAAAACATGGTTACATGACTGCTGTCACCATCACTCGAAATTTTGTCGATACTCTAAACCAAAATTACCCACGAGAGTGCTTCAAATAGAACCTGAAATCACAAGTCTAGTTCGCCTACATGCGAGTACGCACGATCAAAAAGATGACTACATTGCTTTGAGCTACTGTTGGGGAGGATCTCAGAGCTTCACAACTACCACTTCTACTTTGGAAGATTGCTTGCGTGGCTTTGACAGTGATGATCTACCCTTAACCTTCAGAGACACAATTTTTATCGCTAGAAGTATTGGCATACGATATGTATGGATCGACGCACTGTGCATTATCCAAGATAGCGAGGTTGATAAAGCTAGAGAGATTGAGAGAATGGGAGAAATTTACAAGAATGCCACAGTAACAATATCTGCGGCAGGTGCAACTTCGGTGAACGGGGGATTGTTTGATCATAGACCCAAACCAGAATTATTGGAAATCCCATTCTGTTTGCCCGACAAATCTCTCTCGAAGGCATATATTTCTAAGATCATATACGTTTTTGAGCATGAAGAGCCTGTGGATAAAAGAGCCTGGTGTTTTCAGGAATCAATACTATCACCCAGATTACTTTCTTTTCGATCTACGGAACTAATATGGCATTGCCAGTCCTTAAAATTCGAGCCCACCGTAAGCAGTCACTATGTATACTTATTCGATACTCTTCGAGCACCTGCAAATGTCTTTGGACGGGACGTGGCAATAGAAATGGCAGATTCATTTCGTCGCGCTAAAACTTGGAACTGGATAGTTCAAGACTTTACGGGGCGTGATCTTACGAATCCTGAAGATCGTTTGCCTGCCATATCTGCTATTGCAAAAGAATTCGCTTTTGTGTGGAATGACGAGAATATTTTTGGTGTAATGAAAAGCACAGTCGAACGGCATTTGTCTTGGGAAGTAGACAAGTTTGCTCGGGATAGACTTGATAAAAAGCATGGCAATGCGAGAAATGATCGTGCTCCTTCCTGGTCTTGGGTCTCGGTTGATTCTCCGGTTCGGTTCCAATTAGGCATACACCATATCAACGTCACTTGTCTTGAGATTGCCAACACACCTGCATGTCGAAAGCTCGTTCTTGAAGCCAAGGTTCTTTCCCTAGAAACTCATCCGATGAATGGCGTGCAAGAGAGGCTTTTCCAAAAGTTTTACGATTCCGCTGAGGATCTTAAGGCTGAAGCATGTACACTTATGTTATTGGCAGAGGGAGAGGGATTTGGCCCCCAAAATTTTGGATGTCTCCAGTACTTTTTGACTCTAAAAAGATTGAGCAACGGACATTATCAACGTGTTGGTCTCTTTCAATTTACTCGGAAGTTCAAAAATGCTTCAAGAGATTGGTTTTCGCCTGCAAATTTAAAAATTCTGTTCGATTCTATTGAGATGTCTCGAGTTACTATTGTTTAGCTACTGTAGATATCTTACGATTTGGGAATATTCTCAGGGTTGAAATTTGAGAAACTATTTATGACGAACGAATGATGATGTATATCTTTGTCGACCCCAGGGAAGAATTTAAAGTGAAAATTCTTGCTAGACTAACACTGCCCTTCGATTGAGTCTTGGAAATAACTATCTGTTTCAACAGGTCCATAGCCGCACTTGAAGTTTTACAAGGGTTTCTGCCTCACGATGTGGCTGGTAAATTCGTTCATGGCTTGAATTAATACAGAAAATGTGGTCCAAGAAGTCAAGAAATAAACAATATGAACACACCCCTATCACACCAGAACAGAAGCCAGAGCACTCAAAATCGTAACACCCCCCTTAAACTTCTCATCATACCAAAAACTCCTCAAAAGCTCCTCCGCATACTTTTCTCCACCAGTAAAAGAAACAGGAACAATACAACCCCTAATACAAGCACATAAGAAATTGTTCATTCCAGATCCCCATAAATCTCCTCCCGAGTGATGTCTTTCCCCAAGGGAATGAATAAGATAATCTAAAACGGTTGACTAGATTCATACACATGTACATCCCTCATCTCGCAAACGAGAATGTTTCCATGAACAAGCAACGGAGCAAAAGATATATATATATGCATAAACATAATCGAAGTATCACTAGAGTCTTTAGAAAATCCTCTAGCATCCACGGTATATAATATAATCCTTCGGGACCGGAATGAGATTTCACAGCTCGCATATATTTATTTGCCGCGAATTCTAGTCCTGGTTCTGGTTCTGAGAAATTGATGAGAGAGTTTTAGGGGGGTGGAGGGAGTGTGTGGATTTGGATTACTTGGATTATATGGATTGGAATCTTTAGATGGGATGTTGGCATGTGAGAAGGTCTGATGGATCGGGAGGATAGACACTTGATCTTTAAGATTGATATATGCATAAATACGAACATCTGATTCAACAACACAATCATCTTTTCACTCTCTCGAATAGCCATTCTGGACGCCATATCATTCTCCCAAGATACATCGGACGATACAACAAGAATAGTACAATCTGCTTTCTGCTCACTGGTCGAATCTAATCTATATCAATCAACTCAAAGCACTCTATACTCATCTCGAAAGGAAAGGACGGAGAGAAAAAAGTACAGAAACGTCGCTACACACAAGAAACACGACACGATACGATGAGTGGAAAATCTTCGTTTTAAAATCCACCAGACAACCAAGCGAGACCAGTCTCGGATATACATAAAGATGGATATGTATCTACAGTTCGACTTTGGCCTCTGCCCTGCCTGGAAACTTCAACTGATATACGATGATATACCACTTCGCTTCACCGTATCTATCATTTCAAATCCACTAAAATTTTCCACCACATTTCATTATCCCCTCGTCCCGAAAGAGCTTCCACCAAGCATCTCCCAAGAGCCCACAATCCATCCGAACGAATCTATCCAGCATGTTCAACAATCTCACTTTTAACCTTCCCATTCTCCACCCAAGTTCTCAACTGTTCGGGTAAGGGCACCTCCTTGTAATCTCCTTCTCCATCTGCACTTTCCAAATCTGGAAGTAGTACATTGACACTACTACATTTACTCGTGAAGACTTCTGTGTTCAAACTCTCCTTTCCCAAGTAAATTTGAGCACCATCAACTTGATCCATCATAATGGTTGGCAACGTGCCTAATACTTGAAGTGCGAAGTTTGGTGCTTTGATAACATCAATCGATGAAACGAGACTATCAATTACCAAGGCAAGACGAGGGGAGTTATCAATAGAAATTGCGTTCGCTTTCCCTTTAATGATAATTGTAGTTTTTGAGCAGCGGGAAATGAGGATTGAGTGTGAGATAGATGCCTCAATTGTGATTGGCTCAGATTCATTTTCGTAGTTTTCCTGTTCCGAAATGTTAGTTACGAATTACTTCCAATCAAACAAAAGAGTAACTCACAATAAACCACTTGTTACCCTCCAATTTTTTAACAGGAGGCTTCTTAGTTCTCATACTCTCTGGCTTAGGTTTTTTACCAGGAGCAGGACTCTTTCCTCGGTTTGAACTAATACTGGATTGACTATCACTTCTAGTAGGAACTGTAGCACCTGCTCTCAAAGAAGGATTTTTATGTGTCATTTGATCAGCATTCACTTTGCGCAATCCTTTGGTAACATCTGCTCCCTTGTTCAATTCGGAGAAAACGGCTCCTAATCCAGCACCTGCATCTGCTTGTTTTGGTGCTGGCTTTGATGGAATGTCGTCAAAGACTGGAGGTGGTGGAGGTGGAGGAGGTGGTGGTGGTGCGGCTCCTCCGGCAGTTGCAGCCTTTGGATGAGGAGCAGGAGGGGCTGGAACCTTTTGATCAACATCCTTAATCGCAACTTCTAAATCTTCACCCTTTGGATTCCATGGAATACCATTTGGGAAGTTATCCTTGGCATATTCGCTGAGATCTTTGAAGATTTGATAGAATGCTTGAATCCATTCGACTTGTTTTGGGTCTCTGTAAATAAAAATTAATGACCATCTAAAATAATTAAATTTAAGAAGACCCACTTCTCCTTGAATTCCTTCAATACTCTGTTTCCGTAGTATTGAGCAGATCCCAATGATTCATCGACATGTTTATATGGTTTGTTATCCATTGTAACCCAAGCAAGTACACCAATACTTTCAGAAACTGCACTGAGATGATTGAAAAATGGTGATGCACGATTGGACTTTCGGATATCATCAACAGCAGTAAATGAATCCTGGAGAGGTTTGATGAGCTTTTGGAATGGTTCATCTTGCATGCCAGGTTTCTTTGACTTTGTAGTAATCAAAATATATCTTCGTTGTCCAACATATGCCTTCAATACACTAGATGCCTTTGATGAATAAGTTAGCTTCAGTTTCCTATCGCTGAACTAAATAACGCTCCGCTGGCTCTCCGAGGGCCGCTGCCGCGGAGGCAGACTATTTGCAAAGAAAATCTTCGAGCGCAGCGAGATATGGGGGTTTGGGGGCTTGCCCCCATAATGACACTTTCCATCAATCAACCAATTAATCAATTGATGTAGAGCTTCCCCCATACTTCCCCACCCACCCCTACCTCTGCCGTGAGAATAGAATATTCGAACATGAGATGCCCCTCATCCACTCCATCTTATGCCACGCATGCATTTAACCATCCCCACCGTGCCACGATGAAATCAATGAGACCCTTGAACCTACCTGCTGCGCAACGACCCCTCCAATCTCATCACTCAAGTTAACATATTTCTTAACCGCCCCCTGAATAAAATTATCGAATTCTGAGACTACTCCTGGGATTGGATCCTCGATGATCTTTTTGATATCTGGTGTTTGGATTGTTGGTGGCGGAGCTGTGCCATTTGTTTTCGCAGCTTCGACCGGAGGAGAAATTAGAGGGATGGACGATGCAGGAGGAGGTGGAATGGTAGAGGAAGCTATATCTTCAAGACGAGAGGTTGCGGCTTCGAGTCTGGAGATTATGAAGGTTAGCTCGGTGCTGGTTATGCGAGGATCGATTGATGACATGTTGATTTAATTTCCAGAAAGAATTGGGATGTGAATGCAAATAAATGTATGTAATGGAGATTCTAGAGGCAGATGGAAGTGGAGTTGTGTGGTAGTATTGAGTTGTGATATTGAAAGGACAGAAATATGAAGCACAATTACCGTTTTATGAGCGTAGTCAAATTATGCATATTATTTACAGCTTCAGGCTGTTGAGACATATTGAAGTGCAGGAATTGTTCCAAATTCTTGTTGAAGAAGGAATGATCGATCGAATAGGAGGTTGTTGGAGGGAATGGAGCTGTCTGGTGCTCGATGTTTCGTTGTGCTAATGCAAGGGGAAGGAGGTAAAAGGCTGCTAATTACGCATATAAATAATGTAATATAGGATGGTAATTAGTAGGGAAATAAAAGAAGCTGTGAATTCACCAGATTGGCATGGAGCGACGAGAAAGAGCTCTTGTGCAATGAAGCAAACAAGTCGAGAGGGAGGGAGATGGAGAAGAGTGTGTATGCAAGTAAGAGAGAATAGGTATTGATGTGATGTGATGTGATGATGTTCTTCATTTAATCCATCTACCTAATAAATCCACGCAAGCACTTTTACACCCACTCACAGTTCAAGCTTCACTCCCTCCTTCACTTAGATGCCTTGCCCTTGCCCGTTTTTCCGACTGCTGAGAGGGCCAATTACATAATCCAAACATAATCTGATATGTACCATGAGACAAGGCTGCCGCTAACCCGTTTGGTCTTGTGTGACACCTGGCTAACATTTGGTGGGCTAGTGGGCTGATGGGCTGCCGTCACTTCATTTGACATTCAGCCTTATCTGTTGACCTGGTACCTACCTAGTTCTGCTCGTACACTCATTTCATTTCATTTCTCAATCTCATTCATTCACTTGAGAGTAGAATACTACCGATACCCAGGTATACAACTCATACCTCACTTCTTTCTTTTATTGCATACATTTTACATTCATTTGAAACATGGACCAAGATGATCAAATATCTAACCATCAAGAAATCGATTTTTGTACTCTGGGAATGTTTATAATTGGTATGTATAAAGTGGTGTTTACTCATGTATCCTTCACATTGTTTTTGGGAGAGGAGGGGCTCATAAATTTCAGAACAACTTGAGAAGTCTCGGACAATTGAAACATGTGGAAAAATTGGTCAAAGTCGACCTAATGTTCATTCATTGATACTTGATTTTTCTCTCTATCCTATATCTAGTGATATTCAAATTCTACATGGAACGGTTTCTATTTTCAAGTAATAACTGTTGGCAAGATTCGTGAAACGGTTGGGATGTTTATGTTGTTCATGCATGAGGTACATACTTTAAATTTGGTCTCACCAAATGTAAGTCTTCAGCCACAACGTATACCATTGGAGCTTTATCACGAACTCATAAAGTTCCTTGGGAAAGAAAAGATGTGTCTGTATTTTCAAACCTCATTGTTTTCAAGAATGGGCGTTACGATGTCTTATCCGGTTTTATCCGGTATTTTATCTTCATGTTCAGGGATGATATATCTAACAAGATAACCATAATCATACTTTGTTTTCTCACGTACAAACTTACCGTCACATTTCCTTTTGAGATAAATGTTAACATTCCAACGTAGATGAGATACACTACCTCCCACCAACTCCCTCAGTGTATGATGTCCTGGGTGGTGCCGGTTCCTATTCCGCCTTAGGAGCCCGTCTCTTTTCTCCTCCACCGCTCTCCAAAACAATCTCTTGGATCGTAGATAAAGGCTCCGATTTCCCCCCGTCAATATCATCTCAAATAACCACTTGGCAAACTTCTTGTCTAATCCGTACCGATCCCACCCGTCTCACAACTCGCGGCTGGAATGGCTACGACAGCAACGAAACCCGCTCATTCAAATACACAACCCCAAAACTCCGACTGGACGAATCATCTATAGCTTCTCATCCTCCTCTCTTATTCGCAAAATCTTTCCACCTCATATGTTCCCCAAATCGCTGTATAGATCTTGTAACACGCATTCTCTCACTTCGGAAATCACATTCTCCCAATCATCCCAAACCACTTTTCATATGGGAACCAGTCCCAGATCTTTGTACACCAGACGAACTTTTGAATTGTACAAATGTCCTTCCATATATCGACGTCCTCTCACCAAATCACTCGGAACTAGCAGGTTTCATGGGCGATCCTGATTCTGGTATGACCCCTGAAGGAGAAATATCAATGGAAGCAGTAGAACGTTCTTGTGAACAACTCTTATCTTCAATGCCATTGCAATCTTACGCGATTGTTGTAAGATGTGGAGCGTTAGGATGTTATGTTGCGAAGAACGGAGGACGAAATAGACGTGCGGAGAAAAATCGAAGAAAACGTCCGGCAAATAGATCTAGAGGTGGCTTAACACTAGATATGAATATGGAAGATTTATTCGCAGGATTACTTAGTGATTCTGGAGAAATAAGCTTCGAAAGAAACGACTATGTTCCTGTCGACCCGGGGATCGAGAAATGGATTCCGGCTTATCATCAAGCTGGAGAGGGGGAGGAGGAGCATAAAGTGGTAGATCCGACGGGAGGCGGGAATGCATTTTTAGGTGGTTTGGCAGTGGCGTTGGCAAGGGGAAAGGGAATCATAGAAGCTAGTTGTTGGGGGAGTGTAGCAGCTAGTTTTGCCATTGAACAGGTGGGGGTACCGGTCCTGGGTGTTTTGGAAGATACCGAGGGGATAGAAGGCGAGGAAGATGACTGGGTGGAGGAACGTGAGGGAGAAGAAGAGGAAGATGATACAAGGGAAATGGAAACGTGGAATGGGGTAGTGGTTCAGGAAAGATTGAGGGAGTTTATGGGGAGAGTAGATATTGCACCCAGTGAATGTCCGTCTAGGTAGAAGAGCTGGCGCCTGTTTCTCAGAAAATAAATGCAGGGAAACTGGTATTGGGGAGGAAAGGGAGGGAAGAAAAAGGTCGAATCTCAAAATTGATGCAGAAAAGACAGAAATCAAAAATGACCTTAATTAGAACTATATTCTACTTCGCTTATATATAATCTTATCATATACATAATTCAGATTCTCTCTACCTACTTACCCAGATCTGATTTTCAGGGGGGAGAATTTTTGTTGTGTGCAATGTCATGTCATATAAGTACCTGCATGGTGAGATTCGAGTGTGACATTTGTAATCAGAAGATTAGGGAGTTGATCATGTAGTACGTCTCGTTACTCTGTCGGTACAGGTTGGATAGTTGACCAGCCGAGGAAGCAAGGGAAGCAAGCATACCACGTGATATCCAAAACCACTTTACGCGCACAACCCGCGTTTCTACGCGATATATCCTTTTGAATTGAAATTTCGCGATTGTCAACACCACAGCAACCCCATACCGCCCCTCTTTAACTTCAACAACAAACCACCAGACATACTTTCAGGTTAAACCTTAACACCACGCCTGTACATAACCTGATATACTCTCTATAATGGACGGCGCACAATTAAGAGATGAGGCTGTCGCCGATCGTGTGCGGTCTGCACAAGAATTTCTTGATCCAAGTATTTTTTCCTGTCAATCCCCTCTATTTACCTACAAGTGCTAATATAAATAATCACAGCTGATGGCGCCGCAAGAAGTTATCGATCCGAAATTACTGATATGCTTCGAAAGCATCAACGACGTTTAATCGTCAGTATCGATGAAGTTCGTGCACACAACCATGAATTGGCAAATGGGCTTCTCGAACAACCGTTCGATTTTGCCCAAGCCTTCGATCGCGCACTATTTCAAATCGTGCAAACACTTCCAAATACCAATGCTAAGCAGTCTTCTGAAGATACTATGTACTATTGTGCCTTTTCTGGAAGCTTTGGGCAATTTGCGTGTAATCCCAGAACGTTATCGAGTACGCACTTGAACAGGATGGTTAGTTTGGAGGGAATTGTTACAAGATGTTCATTAGTGAGGCCAAAGGTGGTTAAGAGTGTGCATTATAACGAGAAGAAGAAGATATTTCATTTCCGCGAATACAAGGATCAAACAATGACTGCTAGTGGAGCCAGTACATCGAGTGTTTATCCACAGGAAGATGAACAAGGAAATCCGCTGGTTACGGAATATGGATACAGCACATACAGAGATCATCAAACAATATCTATTCAAGAGATGCCGGAACGAGCACCGGCAGGTCAACTTCCAAGAGGTGTGGATGTTATTTTAGATGATGATTTGGTTGATAAAGTTAAACCCGGTGATCGAGTACAGCTTGTTGGAATTTACAGGAGTTTAGGAAACAGAAACGCAGGACATAGCAGTGCGCTTTTTAAGACGGTGGTGTTAGCTAATAATGTGGTTCTCTTATCTTCGAAATCAGGAGGAGGCATTGCGACACATACCATTACCGATACCGACATTCGAAACATCAACAAGATTGCAAAAAAGAAGAATCTTTTCAATCTTCTTTCTCAATCCTTAGCACCAAGTATCTATGGGCACGAGCATATCAAGAAAGCTATTCTTCTCATGTTGTTGGGTGGTCTGGAAAAGAATCTCGAGAACGGGACTCATTTGAGAGGAGATATCAATATCCTTATGGTTGGTGATCCGTCCACAGCCAAATCTCAAGTTCTTCGTTTCGTGCTCAATACCGCTCCACTTGCAATTGCAACAACAGGTCGAGGTTCTTCCGGTGTTGGTCTCACAGCCGCCGTTACATCCGATAAGGAAACCGGTGAACGCCGTCTCGAAGCTGGTGCTATGGTTCTGGCCGATCGCGGTGTGGTATGTATTGATGAATTCGATAAAATGTCCGATATAGACAGAGTTGCGATTCACGAAGTTATGGAACAACAAACAGTCACTATCGCTAAAGCTGGTATTCATACTTCTCTCAACGCTCGCTGTTCCGTCATCGCAGCCGCCAATCCTATTTTCGGTCAATACGACACCCACAAAGACCCTCACAAGAATATCGCCCTTCCAGATTCTCTCCTTTCTCGTTTCGATTTATTGTTCGTAGTGACGGATGATATCGATGATTTCAGGGATCGACAAATATCTGAGCACGTTTTAAGAATGCACAGATATAGAGATCCACAGACCGAAGAAGGAGCTCCCGTCCGTGAACAAGCACATCAAACACTCGGCGTAGGTGTTGAACAAGAAGCAGATGCCAATCAAGTAACATCTGTCTACGAAAAATATAACGAGATGTTACACGCCGGTGTAACTGTTACTACTGGCCGAGGGTCGCATCGCAGGGTTGAAGTTCTCAGTATCCCTTTCATGAAGAAATACATTCAATACGCCAAAACTCGAGTAAAGCCAGTCTTGACTCAAGAAGCTAGTGATAGAATTAGCGAGATATATGTAGCCCTAAGAAATGACGACATGCAAGGAAATCAACGAAAGACAAACGCCATGACAGTTAGAACATTGGAAACCATTATTCGTCTGAGTACTGCGCATGCAAAGTCAAGATTAAGTAATAGAGTTGAGGAGGTAGATGCATTGGCTGCTGAGAGTATTTTGAGATTTGCACTCTTCAAGGAAGTGCTTGAGGATGAAAAGAAATCAAAGAGGAGAAAGACTAGACCTCTTGAAAACGAATCGTCAGGAAACGAGAGTTCATCCTCAGATGATGATGATTCACCAGCTCCTACTTCTCACGCACCATCGACGAGGGCAACTCGTACACCAGGTACAGCAAGAACAAGAGCTTCGGGCACTTCTTCGTCTAGAAGGAATGGCGCGACTCCAAGCGGGGTACCAAATGATGAGGAAAATGATGATCTATATTCAGCGAGTCCAGCACGTCGTTCAGCAAGAGCATCCTCGAGTCGCGTGCCAACACAATCCCAGACTTCCTTCGCTTCTTCCTTACCTGCTTCTCAGGCATTGGGAGGTACTTCGAGTCAATCGCAGTCTCAATCACAGAATGTAGAGGAGGGCGACGAAGAAGAAGAACTTGCAGCTGGAACTGCAGCTTTGAATGTCTCGACAGGTATTACACCTAACCGTCTACAAGTCTTCCGTACAACAATGGGTCAAATGATGAACACATCTCTGTTTGAGGATGATAGTGCTGAGGTCAATGCTATTATCGAGGCGGTCAATAGACGTGTTGGAGGTGGTGCAGGAGGTAGTTTTGAGAGGGAGGAGGCAGTAGCTGCGCTGAGGGCAATGGATGAGCGAAATGATATCATGTATACTGAGGGCGATTTGGTTTATAAAATCTAGAATTCGGGATAAGGAAAAGGGATGTGAATGGAATGGAATTTCTGTAGGGAATGAATGGGAATGAGATAATGAGGAGTTGAGTAATTGATCTTGATCTTGATCTGAGAGTTTGGGTGTGTATACGTAAAGTGGATGATTTGATTTGATTTGATGTTCAAATTCGACTACCTAGGTGAAATATTGCTAGATAGATAGACGAGATGAGTGTGAGTCTCGGATGGGAATGATAATACTCTATTGTCTATTCATCTCTATCAAATGGAGCTTGAAACGGTGATACTCTATCGTCTATCTAGATCAAATGGGAACAATAATTTTTCATTCATTTATTATCTAGATCAAATAAATTTGAATGATTAAAAGTAAACTCAACTGGACTCGACTCGACTCGGTATCCATGTCGAATCGAATCGAGATAATTATCATGAGCACGAGTTATTTATTATTTGTTATTCATTGCTTATCTAGGTAGGTAGGTATGCCTGGAACGCTATGTGGGCACGAAGTATGAAGTGCTGCGAGGGCCTAGGTAGAAAGGAGAGGGATGCAGGATGTGATTTGTAGTTTCTTGGAAATAGAATATGTAGTTGAGTGACTTATGGGAGTTGAGGAGGTTGAGGAAGTTGAGGAAGTTGAGGGTTGGATTTTGGAAGAGAGGATTGTTGTGTGATTGAACATGTTGAGTAAGAGATGGGGGGTGGAAGTGCGAGTGTGAATGGGAGAGTGAGAGGGCAGAATGGAAGGAAGGGGGGAAGTGGAATATGCTTTTTGAGGTGAGGGGAGATGTTGTGGAGGCTTGGGGGTTTGGAGAGATTTTACATTCGAAATGCATTGACTTCTGGATTGGGCGAAGCGATGTAAATCTAGGCAAGCTGACTAAACGCTACATGGTGATTTTGATCATCAAAGCTCCGATCAAATAATTCAAGGTTATTTGATCGAAAGCTGAATAAATGGAGACTATACAATCGAAGAGGTGTTGAGAAAGAGGGAGAGGAGATACACGGAACGTGCTCTCTCGCCTTCGAGCAGGTCCTCTGTTGCCGAGTTTTAGACTCTGTGTGTATTGCATATCTTCTATTTAAGTGAGGTTACAGAGATCCTGTATTCCTAAGTTTCAGGGTTTATATGCAACACACACATTCTATTGAATTATGAATAGAACAATAATAACAAATATCAGCACCTGGTGGTTGTCAGAATTCGTCTCGCGAATGAAATGACTGACGATGTCGTCAAGACTCATTTGAAGATGTGACTCCGAATGGACATTTCATCGATGAATGGTTTATCTTTTGTGAGTGAGTTAGGCTTACTTAGTCTTCTCAAGTCGTTCTTTTCTTGACTTCTTTTCTTTTTGATTTATACACCGATACACCAGCATAGCAATCGTTAAGGTATTAATACTCAACGCACTAATACCTAACACACCACTACATCGACCCTCACATCTCTTAACATCATGTCCTATAACAACCGACGATCCCATCCTCCCTCCACCCCCTCCACCACCGCCTCTACCTCTTCCCCCGAAACATTCTCCGAACAGGTCGCCAATCTCATCAGTCGTTACGAATTAGCCCTCCCGCAATTAGCTCTCGCCATTGATTACGAGCGCAACAGTGGCCTAGATGTATCCGAGCATACGCAGACACTTTTCAGCATCTATCGAAAATTAGAGTCAGTCCTAACTTCAGATTCGTTCAGACAAGAGGATGAGCGTCTTCAGCAACGAGGACGCATGATTGTGAAGGACACGCTGCTTTTGCATAGAACCTTTGATCTGCGTGGCGCTGAGGCTGCGGTGGAAAAGTATCATCTTAGGCAGTTTTATTGATTAGGAGGATAGGGGGGTTGAGACGGCTTGGGTAGTATGGGGTGTTGGATTTGGTGAAAGTTTAAATGGAGTTCTTGATTTTAATGGAAGTTGAAAGTAGGGGAAGGAAAGGAAGTGGAGGAAGCGTGATTTTGTAACTGCAGTCGATGTGCTTTGGTCAGCTGATAAATGGAAACATCCTGTGGTTTATCTGATTGTAGATTGCTGGATTTCATATGTATGTGTGGGTGTGACTGTTGTATTTGTGTGTGCTAATAGTCTAATGTTCATGACTGTTTATATAAAGATAGGAGGGAGTGGTAGATATGGACATAATGGCGTTAGCCACAGAGGACGACTGACTTATTCTTTAAGATAGAGATATAGAATCAGCACTTTACAAGGTTATCTAGAATGGTGTATGTGCTGATCAGCACATGTATAGGTCTGTAGATAAACTTAGATTGTACTTGGAAGTTTGTAAGAGAATTTCCCGTTCGAAAGAGTATAAAAGCGCGGTATACTGTTTTCTACGAAGATTAACAATCCATGAGGATAGAGAATATCAACAGCATTGATACCATCCAGTGGTTAAGAATCCATAAGACCACGGCATGTTGAAAAGCTTATCTTCAACTAGTGGTCAAGGATTTAGACTCTATCATTTTGTAATATTGTGGGGTGACAGTGATTTTCGTTGTCATGCGATATTATATATGAGTAGAAGGGGAAAATGACAACAAGACCACTCGAACAATTATGTTCATTGACAGTCAGCAGTCGAAGGGCGCCATTGAGAAACATCTCAATCACCCTTTTTCCGCACTCTTACGATTTTTATTGTTGGGGAATCGACGATGCTGAATACGAAGGCGCATGCCGGGTTTCTTGGACGGTTCTTCATCAATATTTATATCATGATGATGAGACTCAAGGCCTTTTATATATCTCCAACCTCGAGAATATTCTACAGTCTGAGAGGTGCAGACAGGGCGGAATATTCACTAGTCCTGGACAAAGACTTGTGTGGAGCTTTAGCGCGAAGCTAATAAATTCTTTTGGAGCATGAATCTATTATAAAGCTTTAGCTTCTCATGGCCACACTGAGAACTAAAGTAGAAGGACGTTCCAGTATTCCTCAAAGGGTGTTGCGCATTGGAAGAAACGTGGTAGGTGGCCTTTTGGTTTGTCTGTTGCAATTAAAGGGCAGAGATTGGCTTAATAGTTCGGCCTACTGGATCGAAAACATCTTGTTGATGGGTGACAACAAAAATTGAATTCACTTTCCATTGTGAGATACACTCGTTCATTGTCACCGAATTTGCAATTCTTCTTAAGCTTGATACCTGCAAGCATGTTAATTTTGAAGAGCCATCTGTGAGAGATGAAGATGTCTTTCTGCCACTTCGCGCTTTGAATTAGCAGTCCCGTAGTCTTACATGGAAATGATTTCGACGAGAGCTCGTAATTGTAGTTCATAAGCTTTGGCCATGACAACTATATATACCAATGAACATTGGATGTGACTTCAATGCTGCGGGGCAAGGCCCAATGAATGTGAATCAATTTACCATAAGCCACTCGTGCAATAGGTGATCTCCGAACTGCACAGATAGAGAGTGTAGATGCTATTTAATGCTTCCATGGTTCAAAAGAGAGATGTAAACTTGTATTGTAAAGGCATGGACCGAAACAGTAAACCTGGGTAGCGGGGAAGGTGTGGAACTTGATCATCGCAATTACTGGGAGGGAGAAATAACATTTGCTGAGGAAGATGATTACCACTCATAATGGATGGACATGTTTTGGTAGTTGAATATCATCTCGGAAGAGGTTCTAAATGTTGAGTAGTGAGATGAAATCCGCGAGGTTGGTACACTGGTAGACAGTCGTCAAGGAAAATTCACAATGAAATCTATTGTGTGGCAATATTGAGGACACATGCTGTCGAAGTCCTGACGAGATGACTTTCAAAGTCTAGGCTCAGATTTGTACACGACGCTCACACATATAAAAAATAGAATTTACGAGGCAGCATCGCTTACATTATGAGGAACTCGTCTCGGAAGCGGCGGATTTCCCAAATTCATATACGCTCAAACCCAGGATAGAATAATGAAAGTTCGGTCTCACAGCCAAGTCTGATGGATAATTTTTTCGTATTGAACAACAGTATAAGAGTATCTACCTCTGCTTTGAAATTTTCAATCCACCACCACATAGCTTAAAGAACAGCTGGGTGATGAGCTTCAGTGGATCAATCAAGTAAGCCTAATAGGCAAGTTAATTAATCTGTAGTGAACTAAACCTGACCGTTTATCGCAAATCTTTACAATTATACAAAGGAATGAAGAGACGGAAGTGTCCTTGCGAAAATTGCTTTACCGGATTGCAGATTTCTGTTGAAATCAAGTTATTACCACCGTTGTTAGTCACCATCACTTGAGCAGAAACGATACCAGATCATGATACCGAAATTGATGTTCAATCCATGAGGTCTCGAAGAAGCGAGGTATAGAGTAGAAACACTCGCCTCCAGTTTGTTTAGCTAGGACTTCACGAGTAGGGCATCTCCATTGACCAACTATCACAATGTAATCCTCTGTATCACAAATTCAATAACTCAATAATTTGAGAGATCCCCGAGATTAGTGATGAATACCTCAAGCTAAGAACTAAAATAGTAGACATCAACGAAGAACACTTTAACACACATAATACTGAATGGTATACAGACAATTTAATTGTAACTCTTCATGAGTTATCTATCTTCAAACGTTGAAATCCTAATGTATGAATTGTGTTGATGCAATGAACTCTCACTGTACAACTCTCTTCCAGATAACGGCCTGGGATATGACTAGAATGATCAACATACACTTCCACTGAAGTGGAGCTTAAGTAGAAAATCGAAATGTAACAAATTGTTGGATAATCTCGACCCAGGAAGTGGAAAAACAATGAACACGCATTAAAAGTGAGGAGTGAATCATGGTGTGAATTGTAAGATAGCAGCATGAACTGGTTGAACTAATCTATCAATAAGGTGTGCTGCACAATTGTAGAGGGTATTTCGGTGCAAAAAGCTAATGTCCTCAAATATATTTTACCTCGAGTACTAACCGCGGTAACCATTCTTCAACATAGAAGCATTCGTACAATCATAGACAATATCAAACCAACAACACAGACCAGTTGCCGTTCGATCTGACAACGTAGCTTTCTCTCTTTCCTTTCCGAAGATGCCCAGAATGTCATGTCACAGAACACATCAAACTCCGTTATGATAAGGAGTGAAATCATTGTTCTCGAAGTTGCCTATTCATTGTATGACGACCCAAATATGTACACTTCTTTCCCCATTCTCGAATTTAGTTTCCAGTGACCTTCTCTACCACACGATCGGTAATGCTCTTATTCTTCTGTGCCTCGTGCTCCTTGATTTGTTTACTCCAGCTATAATCTTGTCAGTCACATTCCACTTCCAGTATCTTGCAGCCCTCTGCGGCCGGCTCTTCACTCGTCCAGCGTCTCCGAGTTTTCTCTAGAGTCCCATTTGCAAAAATTTAAACCAAACTCACTATCGACTTGGGAAAAACCTTCCCTCTTCCGGAAACTTCGTCCTGAACTCTCTCTCCGCACTCAATTTCCACATTCCAGCAGTAATCCCAACAATGACCGTCGCCATGATCGCGGTATTCGCTTTCCAGTTACCTGGTTGTGAATACCATCCTCCAGCTGGAGACCAGACGTGTTTGGGATATCTAACATCATGTTGTTAGATAATGTGCTTGGGCGGACTTGCTGGTTGGATAAAGGTCGGTTTGGTGGAACTAAAGAACTTACGGAATTTTGCCGCCGCCGCCCTGGGACATTTGTTAGTATTTCCTGGCAGTCATTGCAGTTTGAGGAGGAGAAGAAGATACACACCATTTTTAATCAATTGCGAAATGTGCGAGGGATTTCTTAAGGTATTTGATTCTGGTCAATTTTGACGATGTCGTTCCTCGTTCCTCAGATATCCAGTCCCCACTAACCGCAAAGGTACTAGTGCAATAAACATAGCATCACACACGAGCTTGGGCGAGAAATTTTGGAATTTGTTATCAAAATCGCCGGTCCAATTTCTATCCGCCACAATTACTCGATCATAATTCCTACACTCGAACTGGAAGTGTTGGAAAGGGGAATATAGGAGAAATGATGAAGAGGTTACATTTAGAAAGATGGAGCAACCAATTGCTTTCTCAAAATACTAGATCGGTTTCTACTTGTCCGAGGCGGCATGCTCTAGCACAAAATCTTCTCCCAAGGACGACTTCGATACCTGCATATGTCCGTATGAATTCAACATCTACACTTGCTCCCAAATCAGAAGAGATCGTTTTTGAAGATGGCGAACAATCCCTCGAACCAACAATCCAGCAACCCTCCCCCAAAAAACCCTCCGCGAAAGTAGCAGCTCTCCACGCCCGTCTTTCTCTCCCCTCCAAATTACCCCTCCAAACACTCGCTCAAACCCTCATTACCCCCTCCGCCAACAACAACCCAGCTTTCAATAATGCAGGACTCTCTCGTATTGGAGGCGATCTCCTAAATTACCACGTCTCCGAATATCTTATTTGTACATATCCACGTTTACCATTGGCCGTTTTCTACGCAAGCGTTTTGGCATATAGTGGTCCTGATACTTTACATCTGGTTGGAAGAGATTGGGGTGTTCAACCTGCTTTTGCTCCTGGGCAAGAAGTCGATGTTGGATTACTTCAATACAAACATTTGTCGCCCAATGGAGAGACCGGTTCTACAGGAAAAACTACCAGAAAAGAAGCGCCTTATTTTAGAAGAGGAATGGCATCTAGAGTCGTCTATGATGATGAATTCGGAGACACAGTCAGGAAATCGAATCAAGTCACCAATCCTCAACCAATGAACAATGCCTACGCCTCTTTCGTTAAAGCACTCATTGGTGCAGTCTATCTCCATGCAGGTCGCGCAGCAGCAAAAACATTCATCGAACAACATATCTTATCCCGACACCTAGATCTCGACAAGCTATTTCAATTTTCCCAACCAGTCCGCGATCTCGCCCGTCTATGCGCACGCGAAGATTTTGAAGCACCAGTTGCTAGAATTTTGAGTGAAACAGGTCGACACTCTCGAAGTCCAGTCTTCGTAGTAGGAATTTATAGCGGAAGAGAAAAATTGGGTGAGGCACCAGGTGCAAGTTTGAATGAGGCGAGAATTAGAGCTAGTGTTGCGGGATTAAAGTCTTGGTATCTTTATAGCCCAGGACGTAGGTCGTTGCCAAGTGACATGGAAATTCCAAGTGGAGGGAAAGAGGGAGTGAAGAGTTGGGAACCAGTACATGTGGATATTGGAGAGATCATTGCTTAAGAGCTTCGATTGTATGATGTGGATGTGTATACGACGTGTGTCGATGAAATGAGCACGTGCATGGGACAGAAGAAAGCAGAGAGGAAATTCTTACATTTCTCATCTTCATATTGATATAAATGAGGGGATATGATCAATGGCATGATCTATTGTATATTACTATGCAGTTGCATACTGGGTGGGGGAAGAGCGGCAGGTGATGGTTTACAAATGCATTTGGATGGCGGGACTACAAAATAAAAGCCAAAAGATCTGAGAAGGAAACCAAGCAGACGTGTTGATACCTATAGAGTAAATCAGCAGCAAAAGAAAGAAAAAAAAGACCAAAAATCATATCTAGCTCACTTGATGAATACTCATATGATATATGAACAGATAATGTCTCCACGCAATATATTAGTTATTCCTTCAAGTATACAGACAGAATAAAGGAAGTCATGATTCTTTAAACTTTCATCACGCCCATACAATTTCCCTCTTTTGATTCGCATCAAGCTCCGTTTCTGAAGGTTTCCCAATCACAAGTATTCCCTTCGCTCGAATTGGAATTTTTAAATCCTATGTCAGGAAGTACATGGCATGATGAATCGTTTTACATGTTACATGTAGGTATCATTCAATCTAACCTAATTAGGTCTATCTACCTTCTGCTGTTATTACCTTCTACTTCCCTTCCTTCCCTTCCCCTTCCCCTCCTCTCCCGTCCCCAGACCTCAACACCATCCCCATCATCTGCCCATCATCTACCCATCATCTACCCATCCACCCAACTACCCTATCCTATCCTACTATATAATAAAATAAAACGAGATTCACACATACCCTCCGATCCCATTTATTCTTCTCACTGTCATTTAAATGAATCGTGGTGCTTGGAATATCACATCTTACATAGAAACAGCGAGAGGGGGGTTATCCATCTCGACTCTCGAGCTGAATTACTACATCCACCACCCACAACTCAAGGCTCCCCAAAAAGCTGCAGAAATCACAACAGCAGGTAGAGTAACTGAAACATGAAAGTAGATATCTTGTCAAAGTCGATGTTTTGCTTTTTGGGCGAGGTGGGAGGTAAGGAAAGGTTGTAGAAAGATAGGAATGTTTTGTGAAGTGTAGTGTAGTGGATGAGAAGAAAGAGAAAGGAAGGGTGGTAGAGATGAGGTATCTCTGAACTTCGTACAGAGGATGGTCCGGGGGAATATGAGGATTTAGATCAAAGAATGAGGTTCACAGGTGCTATTGGATAGTGTAGAAAGAGATGCGTGACTTGAACTACAGCAGGATCACTTCCATAGGTAATTAGAGGGAAGCTACCATGCAGTCCGTTCGATTATGAAAGCTTGGTTGATCTTTGAATGTAAGTTTTATATTGTAAAATTTGTTCTCCTCTTATCATTTGCTTTTAGCGAAACGAAAAGGCTTACAAACTCTCAGCTGTATTCGCTAAACCCCTTTACCTATCAATTTTGGGTTTCTTCCCTCATTGTTTGCGCACTTTTCCATCCATACACACGTCATTCTTCAAAATGAAGTAAATGAAATCCCCATTATGTAAATCAGGGCTCGAAAAATCACCACTCATGTACCAATATGCAATGACCATGCCGTGAAATCCATTTTACAAATGCACTGTTGCATAGATGCCCCTCCCACCGAAAAAGAATAAAAAGAATAAACTCGTAAACGCCCTTGAATAACCGTGTCGTTTTGAAACAGGAAACGCAGGAATCAATGTAAGACTGGACCGGATATTATTTAAGCTTGGGCTGGGACCTCAGCTGCAGTCGTCTTCTCTTTCTTATTTTGATGTTCATCGGCTCCTCCATCATCTTCTCTGGCTCTCTTTTTATCGTTTGTTGGAGGTGCGGCGGCAGTTTCTGTAGCAGAAGCTTCGGTCTTGACTTCCTTGTCGTCACTATTTATTCGTTAGTATTTGATATGAAATAGAAAGATATAAAGCATACCCGTTCTTCTCCTTATTGCGATCATCGTTTCGTGGTCCACGATCATTGCGACCACCCTTTCTATCATTGCCATTTCCTCTTCCACCACGGCCACCACGGTTGCGATCACCGCGTCCACCTCCACGACCACCTCGGAATCCGTTCTCTCTGTCACTTTCACGTCTCTTCTTCCAGTCGTTTGGATCACGGTCCCCATCGCCTTCCCCATTACGCTCTTTCTTGACGAAGTTTCCACCGCGACCACGGCCTCTGAAGTTTCCGCGTCCTCCCCGTCCTCTGTGTTGACCTGGAACTAAGGTACCATTTCGGATTTCTTCATTCTTCTCTTCCATATATTGAGTTTTGGACTTGATTTCCAAAACATGCTTTCCCTTCCATTGTGGCTTTGGGTCAAGAGCGAGAAATTTTTGAGCAGTTTCTTCATCCGCAAATTCGACAAAGACAGATCCTTTGAAAAGCTTCTCTTCGGTACGACGAAGACGGACAGAGTTGACTTCACCGTATGGAGCAACGAAAGCTTCGATATCGAATTGGGAGCTGGGCTCTTCATCACCGAAACCCTTAATGTAAACTGATCGTGCCTCACGTTTTGGAGACTTTGCAGATGGATCAAAAGCCTTTACGCGCTTGACAGTCTCCTTTCCTTCCTCTCCTTCAACTACAAGGAGTTTGCTCTGCTTGAGTGCTTCGACGACCAAGGAGTATGGCTGGAATCGCTGCATGCGCTTGAATGAGTGGATAGTTGCGATTGAGACTGGCTTATTCTCTGCACCTCCAGTGGTTTTCATTAAGAATTGATCGGTTGGTAAATTGGAATCACCGAAGTAGAATTCGACCTTCACACAAAAAGAATTAGTAAAGATCCCCCGACATCAAAGCAATTCTCTTACTTGTCGGCGAATTAATCCCATATCATTAGACGCAGGAAGAACTGAAGCGTCATATTTGCTGTTGTTCTGACCGTGAACCTCATTGGCATTTGTCTTCAAAACTCCATTGTCGTAAAATCTTGGCTCGTCATAGTTGAACTTCTTGTCCTTCTTCTCATCTTCCTCCTCCTTCTTGACATCGCCATTGGTAGCCTCTGCGTTCTCTTCCTTGGTTTCAGTTGTAACCTCAGCATCTTCCATCTTGTCGTCCTTGATTTCTGGCTCGATAGCTGATGTTGTTTCTGGCTCAATTGGTGCTGCTGCGGTAGTTTCTGCTTCGATCTTTACTTGATCGTTGGTAGTAGCTGGAGCTGCTGCGACTGGCTCTTGGCCTTCCATGTTGATATCAGACATGATCGTTTGCGAAAAGTTGCGTAACTAATGTATTTTAGTATGTGAATGTAGCTAGCAAAATCGAACGAGTAATTGCGACAATGATTTATCAATTGAAACATACTGTAGATTCTAATTTTATTATCTGAACAGATAAAATCCGTCTTAAGTGACTCGATAAGGCGAACGAGGCGGGGTGAAGAGTCAGATAAAAAAAAGTGTTGCGCGACCCTTGAAGAGGCTGGCAATCTTTTAAGAGATATTATCAAGTAAATTGATAAAGCTCACTGTAAGATCGATCAAAGATATGAATGCTAAGTAAAAGCTTTTAAAATGTAGTTGTATAGAAATTGTTGCAGAATTTCCAATGCGAAAGATTTAGATTGGATTTTATTCAAGAGCTTAAAAGGTTTTGGAAGAAGCTACAGCGATGGAAAATTAATTTGTATGGTCAATTTTTTTTGCTGGTGGAAAACTAAAAGGTCCACGCTAGTGTCATTAGCGTACTTTTTTATTTCGAGGATTAATGAATTTCAACATCATCGTCGTCAAATTGAATCTTTATTCAAGCTTGTTATACTGAGCGACGACCACCTCATATACAATTAATCATGAGGTCAAGATTTCATCAGTTGAAGAAAGTGGTATGTGAGAACTTTGCTTCCTGATATTGCCCTTCCCCGCCCTACAATGCACTTTACATGATCAAGGGACATAATGGGCTAATTATTTCATTCCCCCCTTAGAAAATCCGCCAAACATGGAATAAAATCAATTTATACAATCTCTCAAGATATAAGCCAAGGCCGGAAGGTGTTACATTCTTTCAACAAAAATGGAAAGCAAAGTCGATAAGTCGAGCATACCATGGAGAACAAATTCGAGAGGGGCAATGGTCGAGAATGTTCAGGCCGAGAGCAAAAGCTGTTATCCCTATGGATCATAGATATTTAGCTGAACACGATGGCTCAGAGTTGGCTGCTGGACGAGGATCCGGGGTGGAACAGTTGAACAGTTCTTCTCGTCCACAGTTCAACAAGAATCAAATACCTTATATGTCCATGGTTTACGCACCTATCGAAAGACGATTGGATACAGCTATATTCAGAGCGCTATTCGCAAGCAGTACGAGACAAGCCAGGCAATTCGTCGTTCACGGAAAGGTTAAGGTCAATGGAAAGAAGGTATGGACTCGATGATGTCTAGGGCTAGAATTTACTATATACTCACACAATATCAGATGCCATACCCAGGATATCTTTTAAATCCAGGAGATATGTTTCAAGTGGATATTGAGAGAGTTCTGTTCGCAACCGGCGCCCCAAAAACCGCAGACCAAATCAAAAGTGGTCGAGGACTCAGAAGATCTCTTCGCGCAATGAATGATCAAAAAGCAAAAAATGCTGCCGCCAAAAGAGAAAAAGATGCAGCTGCAAAAGCCGCGACAGAAGGTGGTGAAGTCGCAACTCCCACAGAAACTCCTGAATCCAAAGAAAAAGAGCAAAAGGAAAACCTTCGCATGGAATTCCGTACCCTTCAAGAACACGCCGACGTTCTTTTAACCGATAGCAAAAATGCCCCATCCGGCAAACGCAAGATCGCCCTCCGCAAACTTAAGCGCGAAATTCGAGCTATTCTCTCCCAACTAAACCGCAAATCCGTTGCAGACTTAACCTCCATGCTTAACTCCTACACCACTAAACTCGCCAAATCCGAAGATTTGGAAACAATTGCTTCAGAAGCCCCCGCAGTCATCAACGCAGAAGACGCACCTGATTACCAAGAAAAGTTGAAATTGGCGATTCAACGTGCGAGGGAAAATCCAATTGATGAATCAAAACCATATATGACGCCTTGGCAACCAAGACCTTACATGAGTGCTTTTGCATTCATTCCCAGGTATCTAGAGGTCAATCAGAAGATTTGTAGTGCGGTCTATCTCAGACATCCAGTAGCGAGACCAGGGTTGAGTGAAGTGCCTAGTCCATTTTCTATGGAATTGTTGCAGTTGGCACATAATTGGTATCTGAGGAGGAGATAGTGGGAGAAGGAATAGTAAAAGTAGGTGGAGGTGGTGAGGGAGGGTTGGAAATACCTAGTAGTCAACGAATGATGTGACATGTATGAAGATTCTGTATTATACACCCGAAAGCGTAGAGGGGATGAGATCGGTACATGCATGAAAATGAGTTACTAAATGAAGACAAATTCTCAAATCATAATCTTAGGCTGTCACTGATACTCCAAACTGATACAATTTCATACTATAACTTTTCAAATGAGGCTCCGCTGAGTCTCCGGGGGAATCAAGGGTGCTGCATAGGGGAAGCGGAAGCGGAAGCAGATCTTTTGATCACTATACTTCATTATATTGATATAGGAACTAACACTGATCTTTTTACGAAAAATATTGGAATGACGCTCCGCTGGCTCTCCGAGGGCCACTGCCGTGGAGGCAGACTGTTTGGAAAGGACATGTCTTTACATGTGTATATACATATTCTCAAAGCTTAGTGTGTAACGGATTGTAAGCTATGGGCGGAGGAAGGTAGAAATCTAAGGCAGAAGACATCTATGTTAGCCTTCCTACGATTCGTAATATCACGTCCCCAGGTTATCATAATAGGGAAATCTCGAGCGCAGCGAGCCAAGGGGGGTTGGGGGCTTGCCCCCATTCATAGAACTGGCACGTTTGGTACCAAAGTTTCCCATTAAAAAGAAAGATATTACTGAGCCTTCATGGTGCAAGAGACCACTAGAAGTCGGTTATATCATCCTCGGAGCTTTTAATAGACGAGCAACGACGGTGCTGACAAGATGGATTTGAGACAGTTCACATGTCAAAGATCGTTCCTGATAATGATATATCCGATGATAGGCGCAACATTTATGAACAAAAACGTCTGTTTCCTTCGAGGGGGTCAAATGATACTTTGGATGTTTTCAACGTTCCTTTCCGGACGACCGAGGATATACTCGTATATACAGAAAGTACATCGCCCCCTTTCCAAAAAGGTATAACCGGATGGTGGAAGACGGATAATTATGCAAATTTCTCATAATTCATTCCGACAATGGACCACCAGGACTCATCACTTTGGCTGAGAATTTGACCGAAATTTATCCACAATGAAAATGTTCAATGCGACCGAGGGGATTTCCAAATATATTGTGGGGTGTTTGCGGCATTCTTGGATATAGGAACGGCGCGAAGTGGTAACATTGTGGGGGTTTTAGCTTCATTTTTTTGCCTCGGTACTCGCTTCACGTTTCATTGATCCCGAGCCCAAGGCCAAATGTACTTGTTTATGTATGTAATTAGCAACTAACCATAACTCTATCTAAAAGAAGCCATAATCTACCAGTTCCCTGCTACTTTTCCCAAGCAGAATCTCTCTTTAATTTCCATCTACGATAAATCTCTCTGCTCTTCCCCCGTTTCACAGAAACGTCGTTGGTATGTTGAAGTTGTTGGCAAAAGGTCGTACACAGTCTCCGGTGCTCAGAAATAGTTTTACGTCTGCAAGAGTTTCAAGAGTAAGTTTACATGGCCTTTTGTGAGGGATTTGAAAGCTAACGAGATTTTGCAGACTCTAGGTATGGCACCAGCAAATTCGCGGAGCAATAGCTCTCTTCCAGCAGGTACGAATACATTCTCCTTGCGCCCCGCTACCAAGGAGTTGATGGCTGATGATATTGGATGACAGGTTATAAGGAGGACTCAACTAAAGGTCCTATGCTGCGATTCGAGGAATCCCTCCCAAAGCTTCCAGTTCCTACCTTAGAAGAAACAGCTGTTCGATACCTTAAGTCGGTTCACCCCTTGCTTACATCCTCCGAATTACAAAACACCACCAAAGCTGTTCAAGAATTCATAAAGCCAGGTGGAATTGGTAGTAAACTTCAAGAGAAGTTAATTGCTCGTCGAGAAGATCCTAAACACAAGAATTGGATATACGAATGGTGGAATGACGCAGCATATTTGAGCTATAGAGATCCAGTTGTTCCATACGTCAGCTACTTTTATTCTCACCGAGATGATAGAAGGCGGCGCGATCCATCAAAGAGAGCTGCCGCGATCAGTACTGCAGTTCTGGAATTCAAGAAACAAGTGGATAGTGGAACTTTGGAACCAGAGTACATGAAGAAACTCCCAATTTCTATGGAAAGCTATCAATGGATGTTCAACGCCAGCAGAGTTCCCTCGAAGCCAGCAGACCACCCAGTCAAATATGCTGCGGAGGAGAATAAACATATTTTGGTCATTCGAAAGAATCAATTCTTCAAGGTTATGCACGAAGTTGATGGAAATCAATTGAACACTTCTGAGTTGGAACAACAATTCAAGCGTATTTATGAGAAAGCCGAGAAGACGCCAGCAGTCGGAATCCTTACATCTGAGAACCGCGATATCTGGACTGATGCTCGTGAAGTTCTTCTCAAGGCAAACCCATCAAATGCTAAGATCCTCAAAGACATTGAATCTGCTTCATTCGTTGTCTGCTTAGATGATGCTTCTCCAGTTACCCTCGAAGAAAGAGCTCATCAATACTGGCACGGTGATGGCGCAAACCGTTGGTTTGATAAACCTCTCCAATTCATCATCAACGATAATGGTACATCCGGTTTCATGGGCGAACATTCCATGATGGACGGAACACCCACCCATCGCTTGAATGACTACGTAAACGAAGTCATCTTCAACAACAAACTCGATTTCTCCAATCCCTCCATCCGCTCCAACCTCCCCGATCCTACACCTCTCAAATTTCATATCACAAAGGAAGTCCAATCAGAAATCGAGCGTGCGACCAAAGATTTCAACGAGGTCATTGCCGCCCACGAACTCCGCGTACAAGCCTACCAAGGTTATGGAAAAGGTCTCATCAAGAAATTCAAATGTTCACCTGATGCCTACGTACAAATGATTATCCAGCTCGCTTATTTCAAGATGTACGGTAAAAACAGACCTACATACGAAAGTGCAGCAACTCGTCGTTTCCAACAAGGTCGCACTGAAACATGTCGTTCTGTCTCTGACGACTCTGTTGCTTTCTGTAAAGCTATCTCTGATCACACTGTCGAGCCTTCTAAAGCTGTTGCTGCTTTCCGTGCTGCTATCAATTCGCATGTGGAATATATTACAGCTGCTAGTGATGGAAAGGGTGTTGATCGTCACTTGTTCGGATTAAAGAAATTGTTGGAGCCAGGAGAGGAACTTCCAGCTATCTACCAGGATCCTACTTATGGATATAGTAGTAAATGGTTCATTTCGAGTTCTCAATTGAGCTCGGAATACTTTAATGGATATGGATGGAGTCAGGTGGTAGATGATGGTTGGGGTATTGCTTATATGATTAATGAGAATAGGTATGGTTTTCCCCGAGTTTCTTTATTTGTTCAAAGTTTCTGTACTAGATGATTATGAGCTAACATGATGAAATAGTATCCAATTCAACGTCGTATCTAAGGGTCTAGGTTCGGAAAGAATGAGCTTTTATCTCAATGAGGCCGCGGGAGATATTAGAGATCTCTTGATGCCTACTTTGGAACCTGCTAAGGCTAAGTTGTAGAGCTTGATATGATATGGATAGGGGTGAGAAAATCTCGATTAGAAAAGAGGATGAATGATATTCAAGCGTGTGTGTTTGTGTGTTTGATAGGAGGATTATAGTTACAGAATAGATTCCCGGGTAGCTGGTTAGATAGCAGTGAGAGAGAGATAATTCGAGTCAATGAAAAGAGAGGTGATTCAAATTATTGAGAGATTGATCTTTGATTGTGCATAACGTGTTTGATTTGTGGAATTTAGTGGTAGAAGGAGAATTGACAAATGGAGTATCTATGTTTCAATTCTCTTTTTTGGGTGAGGGGAGGGGGGGGTTTGTGTTTGTGTTTTCCTTCCGGTTTGCTGCCCGGATTGTGTGGATTGTGTTTGTTACATGTATACGGTTTAATTTGACTGGGTTGTCGATATTACTTACTTTACTTACTTTACTGTCTTTGAAAGTTTGGATGGATGCTGACTCCTAAGGGGTTGATGAATGACGATTGTTGGTTAGGATTAGGGCTATTGATGGATCATGTGCTTGGGCTTGGGTTTCTATGTTATGAGTACTTTGGTGGTGGGAAGGGATACTAGGGTCTGTGTCTGGGTTTGGTGATTGTGGTTGTTGCTGGGGTGTTGTGGTTGTGGTTGTGGTTGTAGTGTTATTTCGATGGTGGGACTTAGGGGAGAAGAAATGGGGGGGAGAGGGGAGACTTGAAGAGGAGATGTGGATATGGATGTCGTGTTGGAATGAGAGCTTCATATACCTACTCGAGTAATCATACTTGAAGTGATTTAAATTCTTATCTGTGTGAGGAATTTAATGTGTATCATTGTGCATTATGTGTTGTATGGTGGATTCGTTTGGATGGTGGGAGATTTAAAGTTTTTCGAGTATTGAATACACAGCTCTCTCAAAATAGATTCGTCAGTAGGTTATTTTCCTTTCATCAGAGCATGGGAGAAGGAAACTGGATGTAAGTATCTAAAGATTTCTATCTGGTGGATTCCAGCAATTCTCTTTTTTTTGATGGTGAGACTGTGGCCTGGAGAAGCGGAGAAGTGAGTGAATCGCTTGTGCGGAAAATTGGAAGGGAGAGGAGGCGGAGGCGGTGGGTATTGTAGGACGGGGGTTGGGGAGAAGGATATAAAATAAGTTTTATCTATTGTCATTTTTCTTTCTCTACGTTTGTGAGTAAAGCACACAAAGACGGATATTCCAGGGATTTGTGAGCGGCGATTTGTAGCCTTGCGATTTGCGGTTTGCGGTTGGGATCAAGATTTGTACGTCGGATAGTAGCTTTGCGTTGATGGTGGGAGTGATGGGCTCTCGTTGATAATAGTAATACATGTTACTGTCGCTGTTGATAAGTCTCACTTGGAGGAGGGGCTCGCTGTCAGTTATAAAAGATTGATTTTTTTGCTATTACTGGGAAATATTGAAGTAAGTGTAGGATAAGATTTCTCTGGGGTGAGAGATATAAGTTTAGTGTCTATTGTGAGACTTTGGTAATGTTTGACTGTTTCGTTTCCCAAATAGATCGAACAGGATAAGCGTAATATCTGATTATTATGCTTATTGTGCGTTGTGAAATCAAGGAAATTGGAGAAGATGTGACTTTGATACCGAGAGGGTGGGAATATCCTGTAAGCCCTGCTTGCGGCTATATATAGGTGTATACCACGTATTGTATACTACATCTCGCTTTTACGTTTCTGAGAACTGGGAGGATATAAGTCTCTCTCATGCCAACTCTCTGTGATCCAAATAAAGATTTTCTGGAGAAATGGTAGCGATGATGAGGTGATAGATCTGACCAGGGCCTCAATGTTTTCTTCTTCCAGTATAGGTTGGTTTGGTTTCTGAGCTTAGCTTTTGTCAGTATTTGCAATCTTTATGTATATTCTGTTATTGTTATTGTTGTTCGAGTGGGACTTGACATTGTCATTAGACGTTAGAAATGATCTTCGATATTTATCTTGAATAAAAGGAATGAACTCGAAATCGGTTCTCAATCCTTCCAACTATATGTATACCAATATAAGCATGAATGCGAAAAACACCACTCTTAGCAAACGAGAGCTCACACCCTCCTACCGGTTGAAGTGTCTGAATGTCTTGGACCTCTGATTGAGAGAATCTGCGTTGAAGAGATTATACAGAGTAAATACGGAATCGCTAGCCGACCTGCTAGATGGACAACATTGCGCTTTGCTATTTTGTCACCGCAGAATGAAATGTTGTTCCGCTGTTCATTTACCCACACTGTTTCTGCTCATTGTTATAAAGGTTCTATTATCAATGTACTCTGAAATTATTGTGACAATAAAATTCAGCAAGTACACAAAATCAACTATCAGATCCTACATGTAGACACAATTGTCGAAATTAGGAGCCCTCAATGAACTGAGATGTCTTAGGGCTAGAGACACAAAGTGTGACGTCGCTCGCTTATTTGCAGGTATTTACACCGCTATCCTCAGTTGGTTGCTAGTCTCTTTCTACGAAGCGAAATTGGGAATGTCAAGAGGAAGAGGATGTAAAGAAATATAAGATTGGCATGATAGAAAGAGTAATCATCCGTTGTCACTCCCTGCTCTACGCCCAAGATCGGTTGATTTGTAATAGCGTTTGGTTTTAAATTTCAGAATATATTTCTTTGACTAAGAATTACTATCAGTCATTTACCAGGTTTGGCTGGTGATTACTCTTCTCATTGTCTTTAATTTTCGTTGCCGTTGTAGTTTTATCATCACAATTTATTATTATTGTCATCTGTCGAACTTACGTTTCCTTGTTTCGTCATGTCGTCAATTCTTATCATACTTTGCTATTTCAGTTAAACATTTGACTCAAAGTCTGAAATTCCTAGTATCTCTTGGATACTTCAACTTGAACACGTTTATACGAAGCTGGCAAACCACTAACTTGTCCCAGAAAGTGGATTTCTGTGGGAGCGATTTCAGTATCCAATCTTGTGGAATGCTAAGGCCCTGCCTTTATAGTTTTGGATCGAGATGAATGCGATATCTTATGAGCTTGTGAAATGCGACGTATTTCGCGTGTAATTTCCAGTTCAGACATTGGAAGTATAAAAGTCTCTATTCTCTCTCCTCGGAGCCATTACAGACATGATTTATGCTACCATTGATAGGATTTGATGGGGATGAGGAGCTGCGTGGATCTTTCTATCACATTCACCATACAAACTTCTGGGCCAGCGTAAAACTCAAAACAGCGACCAGTGTAAGCGTTTGGCTCGGATATTGAACAAGTAGCGTCGCCATTCCTAGATATTTTCAATACGGACGATTAGTCGTGGGTATTAATACACCAGTCATGATCATTATTATCCTCTTATTGCGTCGTAAGATATGCATTTGGTAGTGTCCAGGCCTAAATTTCCCATATCTTTCACTTTTTTACGACATTACTGCTGCCATTCCCAATTATTTCGATCAATTTCACTTCAGCTTTTGGTGATAAAGGTGCCCCCTGAGTGAAAGATTTTGTTCCCTCAACTCGGCGTGCTGTACTTCTTGCACTTCTTTTGTGGGATCATGTCTTGAAAAAATAATGATCACCGTGTAGTCCTCTATTTTCAAATCTTCCCACATATGACTCAGATACAGTCCAGTTTCTGATGATATACTCCATTTTATATAGAGATCTTTGCGAAATTCATCAGTGTGGTGGAGGAGCACAGTAGCAAGTCGATACCTCTTTATTTTTAGATAGATTCGCTTGTTCTATCATCGAGGAGTATAAAGTTTCTGAGTTTGTAAATGGATAAAGGATACATTACGATGCTTTTCTAATATCCAGCAGCCAGAAAGGTTAACTTGATGAACTAATAACAATCCGACTTTAAAGCTTTCTCGAAAGGATACCTGGCACTGAACTGGAGTAGAGTGCATCATCTCCGTTGTCATGAAGAATACTTTTCTGTCGTGGAGTACTCATATCACTTCATTGTTACGACAGACTTGCCATGCTGATTGCTAAACGTCATAGTAGTGCCAATAGATGGGTCCCTAGGTACTATTCACATACAAGACTACTATCCCTAAAAACGACACAACCCATGATCGGTTTCGATTGTGGAAAATTACTTGCATTGGCTCAGGAATCCCCTAAATCGTTAGATTTATATAGTACTTTGGTGCAATATGTGAAAATCTATCTCAGCAATAGAATTTAGAAGATTTAGATTACGAAAGCTACGCTTGAGGTCGCATCTTATGTCTTGTCTTATCACGTCTCCGATACTCGCAATTTGTTATATAAAATGATACCGAGAAAGTTGACAGTCGCTCTTTAGAATATTTGGAAGCAGTTCAAGAGCTGCCGGACATGAATTCCTGTCAAAACTACCGGAGCCACAGGTGATCGTATAGACAGTATTCCAAGCGAGCAGCAAAGCCCGACATTCCTCTTGGAACTTTTGAAACTAGTAGAGCATACCGATACTTCTAATGATTACTATCAATTTTATTTTTTGTTTTCATTGTTTGATTTTATGCTCGTTGTCGCACGATTCTTGTCGAGCATAATCTAAGAACAAGGGTGGCACAGCATTGGGTCTGGTCTTCCTTTTGAAGCATCTAGTTGCACGTTTAGCATACCTTTTGAGTTAATGAGAACCTCTTTCCCTATGAATCGCAATGCAAACCTGTGGATACAGATAGTTCATATCACTTCATTTAAACCATGATCTTGATACCTTACGAATCACCTTTTCTTCAGATCATATTGATGACACAAGTGCTGGGATTAGAGTGCAGCCCTTCAACCGAAAGCTGCTATCTACGAAGAATATCCCAAGCGAGCACAAATTGATAAGTAGTCTTCTGAAAAGATTCTTAGCGGAAGCGTGAAGAACTCACGATGCAAGAACACAGGACTGACAGGCGCAGCTCAGCTTTTTAGGAAGTAGAATCTTGTCGCGCAATAAGGTATTGACTACTAGCGAATATTCAGACGAAGGTATTACTTGTACGATTATCACTTAATGATTGGTTATTGTCAACATGAGTAGCGTCATCATTTATTATAGGATCGTTGTCAACTTACAGCAATACCCCGATATGAGCCACCCATCAAGAATCTTTTCTCTCGCATAGTTCATACTCGATGAAATGATTCAGTCAAATATTTGTAGGGAGTTTTCAACCCTTTAGAAGAGTTTAGCTATCATGAATTGACAGTGAACGACAGAAGTATCATGCTTGCATACTGAACAATTTCAGAAATCTCAAGTTATATAGCCAGTACACAAGAAAATGAAATTGCGGAGGAAGAGGCAACAATGTCATGGGGGTTTACTCTTCCTGATGCTGCGAAGCAAATTTTTCATTCAAACTTTTTCGGAGATTCTCTGGAGCCTCATGAAAGATATAAAAGCATGAGCAAACTACTGAAATGATCCTTCATCCCAAAACTTCCAAACGGTGCCTCATTCCGAACATAGGTTGACTTCGCTTTGCAGACTAAACTAATGTTGCGAGAATTTTCGAAAAATGGCTGGATTTAGTAGGTCTCTTTTTATCGGCTTTCTGTTGTGATTCATGCGCATTTCGTAATGCGAATATATATTAGGGTTAGGGTTTGACAATGAAATCCCTGTGCCCATTTTTATTGTCATAGCCTCGACGTTGTCGATTTCCTCTACTACTGTTGTTTCGAAATGTGAAAGTACTAAAAGGTACCATCAAATGACGGAAAACATTTTAAGAAACTCCTAAATATGCCTTCCTAAGAACGTGAACTCACCACAATATGGGTATTGAATTCTGCCAGATTGATCAAAACCATGAAACAAGCCACGAGGTTTACTGATAACATCCGTGGGAGAAGATAACAGCCTCGTGGATGATTCTTTTATATTATATACTTATAAATAATCAAGCCCCCAGTTGAATATCACAACCCGATGTTAAGACGAGAATCAGTTCAATTGCCAAATTATCCGAAACTTTCTTTCAATCTCCCAAGTGAGATCCCTGGCAGTGACTATAAAGACACATACATTGCGATGAGAGCTTTCTTTCAAATTCGGCAGAGCCAAGGACAAGTTTGAAGAATGTGAAAGTGATCACTTCGAACTCACATCCTGATGTACATTATCTTTCGGGATGTGTTGGCAGCTCGGGTATGGTATGTGTTTCGTCGTCAGCAAACGACCTCTTATATCACTGCTACACTGCTAAAAAGTCTTCTCGCCGTTGATTCTTTAATATTGTCGAACTTTTATCTTCATTTTTATCCTCGACTATCTTTAGAGTCTAGATTTTGGTGACGTAAACTCTCGAGCTTTCCGAGTCTAACGATGGGAAAGAGTTTGAGGATGCGAAGTACTCCTTTTCTCCCGGTCTTTAGATGCATTTTTGAGTTTATAGCTTCATTTTTATACAGAAGGAACAGAGAACATAATGTTAGATGTGTATTTATACTTACCAAATCAGGCCATTTATTATGGGATACTGAGGGTAACTATGAGCTACAATTCGAGTGCAGCACAGCGACTTTAAATTTTATACCAAATAGCCACACCTCTTCCTCGCTAACTTGCCTGTTATTAAAGCCCATAGCTCTGCAAAACTCGGAAGGTCTCTTTTTATAGGAGCTCCACCATTCAAGAACAACTTCGAATGGATCCCGCGGTCTTTGCTTACTTTTACGTCTAAATTATCCAACCTCGCTTCATACAATAGAAATGCACCCGTATCATCTTTCCTCAGTATCTATCGCCGAACAAGTAAAGAGATGAAAACGACAATAAAAAACGAAGATTGCACTGTCAAGACTTGCCTTCCCCAATCCCCTTGCGTAGATTGGTATTTACAAGTTTCGTCATTCGCTTTACTCCACAATTTATCAGATATTCAAACAGACAAAGAAAGTGATCCAGAGGATCAACGAGTTATGAATACAACTCCATTGAAACGAAGGTATAAAGCTCTCAAGGATAAAAATACTCCTTTACCATCGTCTTATTACCTTTAGCTATCAACAATTGATTATTCATAATCCCTCGCTTCCAAGCTACGTTATCTAACTTCAAGAAAGTTCATTATTTGATCTCGAATCAGCTATAAAGTCTAGACACGAGTCAAAGCTGCGAATTTTGAATGCCATAGGATGGTCCTTATGATGTATGTCTCTCTCTGCTTAATCTTATTTTTGTACAAGAAGAGTTTGGAAATATCATTGACCTTTTATACACATACTAGTGTACATCATATGCCTACCTCCTTTTACTCGCCATCTTCCCACCCCGATTTTCCTAGTAATGGTGCGCTAATCTTCCCCCACTCCACTTACCACTCCCTCCCTTTCCCATCTTATCTCTCTATAAAATCCCACATACTCCGAAATCTCCAAATTACAGCCCCAGGGAAACCGCAGTAATGTGTGCTGCTGAGACGGAGCAACATTTCAACTTCGTATGTTATAAGTCCAGAAGAATAGACCTTCGTGCTGAGATTCACAAAGGTTTCTTTGTCGTGCTTTCTTGAAGTTTTGCGTTTAATGCATTTTTGTCGAATGAGCAACGAATCCAGATCAACGAAATGCTATAGGAAATCCCAACAACAATGATGACAATAAATATCACTAGGTGCAAAATCTTCTCTTGTTGCTGTCACTGTAGCGGAAGAGACTTTCTCACTGTTTAATCATTTGTTGGTTATGCTCGATGAAAGATTGATTAAAATATTTAATCCGTATGTAAGAGACAAATTCACATCTTTACACTTGCCATTCGACCAAACTGTCATAGCTGGGAGTTAGGCCGGAGAAAACTCTTTGCACATAATGTAAAGAGGTTAAGAAAAGAATCTTATACCTGTTCCTCCTTTCCTTTCCCTTTCTCGGTTCCAATTGCCTAGTTGACTTTGTGTAATTCACTTCCCCCTATATCCCCAAGCTCCCGCTTTCCGAATTCTCAAACCTGTTCATCTCCACATGTACACCTGCCTACTTATAAAAGCACACACCTAAGCATTGCAAGATCCCTAAATATACATACATGGCGGGCAAATAAAAAGGTCAGGAATGGTAACTTCAAATCAAACCACCCTATATCTCCAACAATGCTTAATATCGATATTCTATATTCTATATTATGAAGAAAAATCCAGGAAACATACCATGCTGCCATTCCGATGCTGTTGCTATCACTATCAACTTTACCACTAATTCACAACAACAGTCAAACTCCACCTTCATACCTCCAAAACACCTTTCACTCATATACCTCTTTCAAATGCTACATCAAGTTCCAACAACAAAAATCTCTTTCTCGCTATCGAATGACTTTCAAATCCCCCTCAATCTTCGTACAATTAACGCAATCTATCTACTCAGATAACTAACACCCGTGAATGAACTTTATCTGCAACGCTCTACTCCTTGTTGCAGAGATGGGACCGTTCTACATCTCATTTGATGAGAAACAAATAGTTCGCTGAGAAGATGAATTTATATACCCATCCCATCCTCACACTCACCCACCCCCTAATTTCCAATTCCCCACCAGACCCCCTAAGTAACAAGCGAGAGCCCCATCACTATAAATATAACAATGAGAGTGGATAAATTATAACAAATAACACAATTCCAGCCCCAATCTATATAAAAAACTTCATCGGCAACCTAACTACCAATCCACTTACCTCTACCACACAGAAACCCTAATAATATTCCTTCCCCTCATCTCATTTAATTATCTCCTCTCTCTTCCTCTCCTCTTCATCCATCCATCTACCAATCCTTCCTTCCGATATCCTCAACATCCACTTATCTCCATCCCCAAGCTCCAGCCAGTATAATAAAAACTAAAACTAGAACTAAAAAATCACTACTCTTTCTCTCTCTGTATTCATCATTTATCATACTTAAGCTATACACAAAGCATATTAACGAAAAATCTACGCAGCAGTGACAACACAGCACAACATCGAATTATTATCATAAGACATAAAATACAAAATGATCAATCTTCAATCTTTATCCCTTGTTGATTGAAACAATATTTCTCCTAATTCCCTCACCCTCATCTCCTCTCAAATGGTACATTCAGGAATCTCTCTGACACGCTGTAAATAAGTAAATATCTTTCTCTCTCTCCATCTTCTCTCTTTTTAAAACAACTTAACCACCTAACCCTCATCACTCGTCACTCTTCACTCTTCACTCTTCACTCTTCACTCTTCACTCTTCACTCTTCACCCTTCACTCATCACTCATCACTCATCACTCATCACTCACCACATATAACATATCACCCATACCCAAACCCAAGCAACAAACTTACTCCCACACTCCCTTATTCCCTTACTTCCCAGTACCTTCAGCCTCCCAAATACACTTTAAAGTCTCAAATATCCAATCTTCTTACCTTTCTTTAATCCTTTTTCTTGCTCATTTATGATATGTTATATTATATCACACCATAAACCCGTTCATATCCACCACATTCATATCCATTCCATCCAATTTCACTCCTAACATTTTTCAAATAATACCTACACACTCACTCACTCGCTCGCCTTCTCTCCGTACTAGCAAGACCACCTCACTCCCATTCTCGCTCCAGTCCCCGCTCCTCCTCCTTCCACCTCTTCCACCTCTTCCACCTCTTCCACCTCTTCCACTTTCCACTTCCCATTTTTCACCTCCGAGATCCAAGATCTTAGATCTCAGATCAGGAGATCACTTGTCAGCTCTTGATACATAGACATACCCACACCCACAACCCTTCTAGGCCAGCGAATCCATCCCACCCTACCACTCACTTGCGATTTTTTCCAGTCCGATTATTCCTTCATCATGTATACCATATACAATATACCATATACCATATACCAGCACAACCCATCTCCACCTATCCGCACAACCACATATACTCATTCTCATTTGCAAAACATATCTCTCTTATATCATCATAATCATATCCCTCTATTTACCGAAATACCTCAATTCCCACTCCCCCCCTCTTAACAAAATCCCCCAGCTCACATCATCCTCACCACTCCCCTCCCTCGCATACCACCACAACCCTGCCCCCCTTGACCGAAAATCCCACCAAATCCCCCCCACCACCTACCATCCAACCTCACCCCCACACCTCCCCCTCCCTCCAAGACTCCCAATACCACCCTATAACCTAATACCAACCTCCGATCCACTCACAATACCCCCTTCTAATTCGTCAATCCCACTCAATCCATCCATCCAATTTTTTCTTTCCTTTTTCTCCCCTCCAAGCCATCAACACAACTCACCTCACTAACCCACCATACCACCCAATCCAACGCAAAATTTTCCTTCAGCTTGTCATGCCATTATACACCCATACACCCATACACCCCTCCATCCATCTATCCATATACGCACACACGCAATGTCACTCCCATCCCCTTCCATACATACATACATACACCCATCCACCCACCCCTACCTAAACCAACCATCACACCACTAACCAGCACTAGCACCAGCACCAGCACCAGCACCAGCACCAGCACCAGCAAACCAAACAATCCTCAACCCTCAACCCCACCTACCCAACCAGCAAGCGACACTACACACAAGCCCAAACAGAAGTGTAACGAAGCAACTCTAGATCTCTCTCGATCTCTCTCGATCTCGCTAGATCCTTTCCAATCTCTCCGATCCAGAACCAACCAACCAACCAACAACCCAACCAACCACAGAACTTCAGCACTGCAGAACCAACCAACTATCGAACGGAATCTGTACCCCAATCCATACTACCATGCCATCGAAAGGATCTAGATTCTCTCACTCTGACTACTCTGACTATATACCTACTATTCCCACCTGGCCGGGCCGAATCACTTATTAGAGGTGCAAAGGTACGATCGATCGAACGAACGAACTGTACTTGCAAGAAAGAATGTCAGAAAATAAAAAAGGAAAGAGGAGAATGATGAAAACAATAGTATAATCATACAAAATTAGATAATGTATATGTATATTATTACTACTAGGTATTATTACTACGTATGTTTGGTAAGTAGGTCAACTAAAGTAGGTAGGTTAGGTAGGCATGTACAATCTATGTAATCCCACTCATTCACCTACCTTTCCCTCCATCCGTCCATCCTCCTCACCCCAACCGCAACCACAACTCAGCAAAGCAAGAAACACCAGATTCGAACCTTTGCTCCAAAATCTCTTCTCTCGAGGTATAAAGCGCCATTCCATTTTCCATGCCCACCAATTTCCAACCAAGAACAATTCGATCCAAAATTCCCTTTCGCTCCATTTCATTCCCATAAACATGACTCTTATTGTCGTTTCCGGTTGGTCCAGGAGAGAGAGAAAGACTGTCATGTAACGTACTACCGTAAAAGAAAATCCTAGAATACCCTCGTGATCCCCAGATTTGGGTCGAAGGAGGTTGTAAAAGATGCGATCGTAAAAGTCATCATATCATGACATGATCCAGCTTCTCGCCTTGATCCTGCGTGCATCCTCAAACAAAATTCATATGTTCATCATGAACCATTAAAGGATCCACAGATCTTGATAATCTCTCCAAATCCATATCCATATCCATATCCACATCTTGATACTCTCCACCCAACAATCCCCCAAATGCTATTTTCGTCTCTCGACTTAACATCGAGGTACCTCCCAGCGGTCGTTCACTTCCAATTCCCATGACCAAATCATCACAAAATGGTATTTCAAATGGTGTAGGTTGTGGTGTATTTTCTCCTTCAATTCCCTTACAAGCTTTTCCACTACTCATCGGTCTACCCATTCCACAATTCTTCATCGATTGTGTCCAATCCTGCATACAATATGATTGTGATGATTGTCTCTTTGCCGCTCTCGCCATACTCATCTTGGCTTCTTCAATAATTTCCTCTTCCCACAGTGGTAGTAATCTATAATTCAAATTTTCCATGATAGCTCTCTGCGTGAAATTAATCTGATCACAGCTCCACAATCCTCTTGCCCATTTCTGCGCATAGTAAAGAGTGGTTCCTTGTTGATCATCTATAAATTTCATCGCCAATATGAGGGCTGCGAGAACTATCACTTCGGGATGTGTAGAATCGATGTGTTGTTCTTCTGCACATTGTGGACTTGGGAAATCGTATTGTTCGAGTAATTGATCTTCGGATGATTCGAGAGGGTATGAAATTCGCCACGAGCGAGCAAATCTAGAATTGAGGGAATCGAGGATGCAGACTGCAAGGGCGAGGATTTCGATTGGTAGATCGGCGCGGGTTAAGAGGGCGTGGACTAGTTGAGTGGAGGGATCGGTTAAGGAAGTGGAGGAGGGGATTAAGTTTGTGAGATGGATTGCAGGACCTAGATTTTGAGAGAGAGATTAGCCTAAATGTTCTGCAGGAAAAAAGGTTGATGGTGTGCATAATGACGGAATGGATTGGGAAGGTTACCAGGTACATACCTAAATAGTCTGGATCAAGGATTTCATCGGAGCTGAAAAGAGATATTGGTGATTGAGCTGCCGTGGTATCGTATGAATGAGAGGATAGAGGTGGGGTTGGTAGATTTGAGAGTGGTACATAAGTTTGTTCGAAGAAGTCCGAATCAAAAGAATCGAATGATGATATGGATGAGGATCTTTTGCGCGAAGACATTGAGAGTGGTGGAGACATTGTTGGATTCATGATTGAAGAATTACAATAAAGAATGATGTATTGGATGTATTGTATTTGTATTGTCAACGAATGGGAGGTTGGTTATGTAGTTTTGAAGTGAGAGTGAGAGTGAGAGATCGAAGGGAGGTGTTGGCATGTATTGGAAAATGTAGGTTGGTGGAATGTATAAAGATAAAGCAATGAAGGAAGTCGCATCGAGGCTTTTATGTAGATGTAAATCCTTATGATGAGGTGATTCCAATGTTCGATTTTCCAATCACACTTTTTTGGTCTGAATGGGAATGAATGCCCAGGTGATTGTTCGATTATAGAAGAGTCCTTTGCCTTTCCTTTCCCTTCTTCATGCAATGCAATGTAATGTGATGCACCTTTGGATGGACTCTCTTTGGCTTGCTGAAAAGATTCGATTATGTTGTATTATGATTCTTAATTGAGTCTTGCCAAGTCGAGGATGAGTTTTCTCGAGAGAAATGAGTGAATTCGAGAATGGACTTTTACTTCACTGTAGAACTTCTTCTTTTGTATCTCCTCGTATCGTAGCACAAGAAACTCGAAACACGAAACAAAGTGAGTGAAAGTAATGAGCAACGAATGAAGAGTTGAATCAATCCTTTATACTTGAAAGATTGGAAGAGTGAAAGAGTAAAAGACTGTCTGAAGCAAACTTACATGAATCACATTAAAAAGAAATCAAACGAGCGGGATCATCAGAGCTCTATATACTTAATTCATTGCAATGCAAGAAGTTCAAGATGAAGTTCGGTGTGAGGAAATGGGGTGGATGAGTTTGTTTTTATGGGGAATTATAGAGATGGATATAAATGGACTTGGATATGGATCTAATTGGACTTATATATGGAAATATATATGGAAATGGATGGATATAGACGGATACAGATGGATGTGGATCTGATTTTCGATGGATATGATTGTGATTATGGTAAATGTAAAATAAATGCGAGGTTGAAGGATACGGAAAACGGCCTTTTTTGATCGTTGTTTCTAGTCAAGGTGGCTCGGGTGGATCCACCTGGGTAAAGCTTTCTTGGTTCAATCTGAGACACATCCAAGCACAAACCATCTATTTGATTTTTCTTCTTTGAAGATTAGATGTTGATTGTCTACCTGGTATTTCATCTGATCCATTGAATACTGATCGAGTTAGGTGTCAGGAGAAGAGAGTATTCTGACTCTGCTCGCTTGACTCTCTTGACTCTCCAAGTACTTAGGAGAAGGTCTAGAAGAATTCCCTCCCTTTTCCCCCTTCATCCTCGCCAACCTGACACAACATAGAATACTTCTTCGGCCTTTCCACAAGCCCTGCCTTATCACGCGATCTCTTCGTACATCTCGTAAACTCACCTACGACACATTGTTCCAATGGCACCCAATTGTAACCTGACATTCCATTCATCCAATTCATCCAACCCTTCCAACCCTTCCAATTCATCCAACCCTTCCCTTCCCTTCCATTCCGCCCAACCCATCTAACCCATAAAACTCGATTCAATATCTAACTAACTGCACATCTGCATATCCTCAGCTCCTCTCCCCCCCCCACAGCAAAAACCTCGTACCACCATGATCCCATTCCACCATGCCCTACCAAGTTACCAAGCCTCCGAGCCATCCCAAAATCTATCCACAGAACGGCCGCTAATCCCCAAAGTACCTATGGCGTTCCCAGAATCCCAAGGTTCGCTGGCCCTCTTCTCGTAATGACTAACCAGTGACCACGAATCCGATCCTTCACCGTCTTCCCATCCTAACGTTTCATGCAAGAAGTAACCAGGGTCTTTGTACAGATGTCCCGTTCGTATGTACAATTCAATGTACATACATGCATGATACATGGGAATATCGTATTCGGTATGCATATCTATTATAGGCACGATGGTATGTAAATGTTACACGTAAAGAATTTTTACTCTGTAGATTTTCCATCTTTCACCCATCGGATATTCCAATCTCATCGCTATCAAATATGTCCGTCCGTCTGTACAGATTAACACAAATAACACAAATAACATTTACCTACTAAATCCTCCGTCCAAACTGTGCAAACTAACTAAACCTCAAACCAAAGCTCGCGTGCTCAGATTCCCCTCTCCATCACCTCATTCCCAAACCCGCAACGATCAGCAAGCCAAAGCAAGCCAAAGCAAAACCCCCAAGGAAAAACCAAACATAAAACCCTACCTACATCACCAGCGACCCTAAAAACTTTAACCCGACCCGCGTGCGTCCATCCATCCATCAACTCACGTATTAGCCAGGAACCACACCACGAACCAACCAACCAAGCACACCTTTTCTCTCGCCCAAGATCCGATCCTCCGACCTTAACTTCTACGATCAGCACGATAGATGAGGAGAACCCTGATGATTTATTGTTTGGATATTTGGAACCCTGAAAATCTACGAGGCATTGCTAGCGATTTCATTTATGCATGCATCATGGGCACTTTATGTAAATCAAGGAACGAAAAATACGATTTCGTCTGCACAGCCACTCTCACTCGTGGTTTGAAAATCAGAGTATGCAGATGGAGGTTGAGATCTTTTCTCAATCGATCGTCCAGATTGACTTCTAGATTTGTGAGAAGTGTATCTGACATTTTCTATGTGAGTCTTTCTTTCTTGATGTATATCTAGGTAGGAACTTATTGGTGTCTGTCATGATGAGGTAATGAGTTTCATTACCACCACCACCTGCAAAACAACTAAATTTATATACAATACAACAGATTCATCTAATTCCAAGACTTCACTTCCAGGTTTTTATAGAGACATAGCTAGCAGTCAATCAATAGACTTATTTGTCCAAGAATCATATCTACCGAGTCGATATAATACATACACATTAATTACTATTCTATGCCTTCTCCCGGTTTCCCTCATCAAAACACAGAATCCAAATTACCCATTACCATCACCAGTATTTATCTATCTACTAAAAAGTATAGATCTATCTAATCGAACATGCGTCTTTCCCTCTCTCCAACTCCCTCAATCAATTCTACAACAAAGATACTTCCTTCCTTCGAACCCAAAAAACAAAAGATAGAAGATAAAATAAACACAACCTCCACCCCAACTTCGAACCCCAACTTCGAATCTCCAGCCCCCAATCTACAGAGTATTCTCCTCCATCTATCAAATACCGACTGGTACCATACTCTATCCATATCCACACCCATCTCTCCATCTCTTTCTCCATCTCCATCTTCATTCATTCATACTTACCAATAGATATCTACCTAAGACACCATCTCATATCTTACCATACCCTTTCCCTCCCTTTCCCTCCCTTTCCCTCCCTTTCTCTTCCATGACCATCTCATATCAATAATCTACCATGCACCATACACCATATCCCCTTCCAAACCCTTCGTAAAGTAAAGAATAAAGCCGCGATGCGCCGCTGCATCATCACCCCACTATCCACCCCACTCCCTATCCCATCTATTCTTCTTCTCTTCTCTTCTCTCCCTGAACTTCACCCCAGTCCATTTCTTCCCATTTCTTCTCATCCCGCTCCCAAGTCTCCGAGTCTCCAAGCGAGCAAGCAGCCAACCTCCACCTTTCACTTCCGACTTTAGATGTCAAATTCAAATCTAAATTTCATCCCGTTCATAGTATTCATGAGTACCTAGGTAGGCAGTGAAAATTTCTTATTTTCCTAGTTTCCTGCTTTCTTATTTCATATATACATACATATATGTATACATACATACGATAGATGGTACATTATAGAATACACATAGAATACACATAGAATACACATAGAACACACATAGAACACACATAGAATACACATAGAATACACATAGAATACAATACATCAAATAATAAGATACACATTATCCATCAACTATCGCTTCACACCACTTCGTACCACTTTGTACCGCCTCTTAGCCACCTCTTACCGCATCCATCAGAATCGCATCCCATCAATTTAATCGTAAACCGCGGCTAATATGATAATATCCCATCCCATCTCAACCCCTCGTCGACATTCCATCATCGGCTCTTCCCGCTCCAAAAACTTCTTTCCTCCTTCTACATCTACCCACCCATCTATCTATTCTCCATATACTAGCTATCCTCTCAAACCCCAAAAATCCCAAGAAGAAGAAGAAGAAGAAGAAGAAGAAGAAGAAAAAGAAGAAGCGGTAAGTATTCAACTACCTACCCAAGTACCGAAGTACCGAAGTACCGAAGTACCCAAATATCAAATATCAAGTACCCATCTCCATCCACCATCAAGATCCATCCATCCTCTCTCTTCCCTATCCTATCCTATCCGATCCTATCCAAATAACCCCAAGAAAATACCAATACCCTCCAGAATCAATCAACCAACCAACCAACAAACCAACCAATCAATCCACAACTTAAAATCTCCACTCCACTCCCTCCCTCTCAAACCATCCATCTGCATATCCCTCAAACCATCTACCATCCACCCATCCCTCAAACCCTCCCTCAACCCACCTACTATTGAAATGCCGACCCACCAACCCACCAACCCACCAACCCATCATCGGTACCAATTTTTCATCTTCTACAATTCGAACCCTCAGATCAAGGGATGATCCAGACACCCACCCACCTACCGCAACGACCTTTTCTCTATCTCTATTGGGATTCTGTGTCGGGATTGTGTATATCTATCTATCTGGCAATCTGGCAATCTACTAGGTATACATCAATGTCTTGGATCTATCTGTGATGTATTTGTTCGCATTGATAAGTAGGTAGGTAGTAGGTAGGTAATTATTTGCTAGGTAGGTAGGTAGGTAAGTAGGTACAAGCTACACTATTTGAATTCTAATAGATACAATATAACACACTCGGTAGTCCTCATTCACGTCAAATGAAAATGATCTCCCTCCCCCTTCTTCCCCACAATCCCCAATCTCACTTTCCTCCTAAACCTCTCTTCCCTCTCCTTCCTTTCCCTCTCTTCTCGAATCCTCTTCTTCCTCTCATAAACCGCCCTCACCGTCCGTCTAATCTGTTCTTTCCCCTCTGCGAAATTCGCCTTTGCCAATTCCACCACATGATCGATATCCTCCGGGGTATAAACAAAATTCCACGTACTCATATAATCACTAATTGCCGGATCCACGCCCTCGACCTTTGGGTTCGCAAGAAACGGTAGATAAACCACTGCGATCCCAGCATCCGGTGTCATCAATTGCCAATCTTCCTTCACCGCTTTAGATAACGGTGGTTCCTCCTCGACACGTTCTTCGGTTGTCCCCACCCACACAGTACAATATCCTAGATCACCACTATCTTCCGCATCTAAACTCCTTGGTTTCTCTTCGCGTGAGACGACCCTTTCCAAATGCGTCGCTTGTTCTTCTTGTGCTTTTTCCAACTTGGTTTCTGCTTCGGCAGCGGTACTGACTTGAGCTTGATCTAATTGTTGTCCTGTTTTCTCAGCTGAATCGCTTGATTTTGGCCAGCCAACGCCAATCGGCCAGCCTTTGATGCCACGCTGTCTTGCATATCCATCCACGACTGACAACCAATTATCTGTTTTAACATCTGCACTTGCGTCAAAAGCAATGAGCACGTCGACTTCTCTTCCTGGTCGAAGTAGCGGGTAGATAGGTAAATTATTGGACATTCCAGCATCCATGAGTTTCAAATGTGTACTGTCATAGATACTTTCTGGGGCTGTTTCCGGAAGTTGTCCCTTCATTCCGTAGGCAAAGTTGGGGATACTAGCTGGATCGATCGGATGAACTTTACTCAAATCCTCATTTCGACCTGCGATCATATCATCGATACTACCAAATCCCATCAACCCCTTGGCCAAAGGTCGGACTTCTCTATAATAGTGACTCAAAGTGGCGCAAAAAGCACTTCCAAAAATCCCAAGAAGAAGTGGCAGTCGTAGCTCGGGTATTCGCAATCCAGTTTCTTCATGAGGAATGTCTTGTCCACCCTCAAATTTTCGACCTAGTGCCCAAGTTGGAATACCTGCTCCAAACTCTTCACAAAACATTTCATAAGGAGTGATCTCGAACCATTCAAACCAAGCTTCTCTAACAGCTTTCTCCTTTGTAGCTTTAGAAGGAATTTCTGTTTGTTTTTCTTGTTCGCTGAGATCCTCTATTATAGGTATCTCGTGACGTACTGCTGTATATATGGGCATTGGATTTTCACCATTATTGATATAATCGCGTTGGTTCGATATCTTTAGATCTCGATCATCCACACCAAGTTCACCTTTTGGTACGAGTAATCTCGCCGCTAGCAGTAAACCATATATATCGACTAAACCAAATTCTGCATTGCGATCTCCTTTCAGCTTTTCGACAAATCCACTCAAAAGGAACTTGTTGGTGGGTGCAGAGTTAAGAGCAGTTAATGCATCGACAGGAGATGCAATATGAATTCCAATTCGTGCTTTCAAATGCTCAACCAATCTATCAAGACGTCTTTCGCCAAGGGATGAGTTGAAGAGGGACTGAAGCCAACAACTACCACTAACACCTGCTGTATAAGTGATACAATCAAACAAACCATCCTCATCAGCTGCTAACATTGAACCTGTGCCAGCTACCAAAGCTCGTAAACCACCTCCAGATCCCACCATCGCAATACGTGGAACATCATCCGGGTGAACCGATTCTTCCGGAAGGCCTAAATATCTTGCCAGAGCGGTTTTTGTCATGAACTTTCTTTTGTCTAAAAATGCCTTTTCCTCATCACAAAGATCGTTGGATACTCGTACGGATGCAGAATAGTTGATTTCAGGATTGATGTCCGGATCTTGAGCTTCTTTCCATATATCATCTGCCAACGAGCCTGGTGCCATGTTCAATTCCCTTCTCAATTTGTCAATGTATCCCGGTAGAACTTTGGCCCAATCCGGCATAATATAGTCGGAATATCCCGCGAAAGTCTCCGAAACAGTTCTCCATTGTTCGTCGGATATTATGGAGAAATTGTTGAATGTACCAATGAAACTTCCCCATGCCGAACCATCTCCTGCTGCTGCATCTTCCTGAAATGGTAGGGCAGAAAGTTCTTTGGCATTTTTTAAAGCTTCCTTTTGTGCGCGTGCTTCAGCTTGTTCTTCTTTTGTTGGTGGTCTCTTTGCGCGTGGTTGTGTAGCTGGTAAAGGTTGTACGTCAAGGTAATCATTTTGGTATAGGATATAAAATAGACCGAGAACCATTATCGTGGATGTTACCCCCACCAAGGGCTTTGAATATTGCGAGTACGAAGACATCTTAGATTGTGATTTCTTCTTGGATGATCCGAATAGATTTCTCGTTTGTAATCTTTTGTGGTGGGATGTACAATTTCTACTGATTAATGTTGTAGAACTTAAAGACCGACATGATGAAATAGGACTGTGTGAATATGATTGTTCAAGTCGCAACAAACGACGAGAAACTTTTGCAGTCGACATGACGAAAAGAAATGAAACGAATGCGACTCGCGATTCGAACGAATAGCATGGGTTTCAGTATAAGAACCATGTTCTTGTGGTGGAGCGAAAACTCCGGGCGGGGAGTGAAAAGAGGAAGAAAGAATGATAATGGGAAATTAGCAAGAGTATCCGACGATATGGGTATTGTAGAATCCGAAAGTTGATATAAGAAATATCATCTGCCTTGGAAATATTTGGAGACGGGTGGGATATGTGGGATATGTGGCTGTGGTGGTTGTTATCAATGACGTACGCCACACATTGAATTTTGCTTGTGATATTGCTCCAAAATGTGAAAGGCATCTGGAATTGATACATGCAAGTAGTGAGAATGAAGATATAATATCATATCCACGACGACGTGTTCTTGGTGAGAGGGAGAGAGATGACAACTCAATGCATCCTTCCACATCTTGTACCGAGGATACCTACCCAAAGAATAAAAAGTAATACCAGATACAGCAAGCCCAATACTGGTACCTACCCAGGTAATATTGCGTGGGTCCTACTGAGAAAAGAAAAGGTATCATGGGGATCGTGAGATGAAGAGATTGCCATTTTTCAATAGCTTTGTAGATGGATACCTAGATAGGTAACTTGGGTTCCTCCCAATCTTGATATGTGTGCTTCTACCATGAAAAGATCGGACTATTCACTGGTCTCGGAAATGAAGATATACTTTATGGTTTCTCCCTTTTCCTACTTCTTTCCCTCTTGTCCTTCTGCTCCTCCCCTTTCTTCTTCTTCTGCCTCTTCTTCTTCTGCTTCTTCTTCTCTTGCTTCTTCTACTTCTTCATCAATTCACAACACCATCCACATACATCATAATAATACCTTCTCCCTCTCCTCCTTCAAACTTGGTTCAACCTGCTAGGTTCTAGGTACATATTAATGTTCTTCAAGCTCGCTCAGAATCTCCACATATAGACCTGTCACATTCCACCGCCTTATCCGATCGCATTAAGTCTAGCGTCCAACCCCCCACAAATGACAATATGTACTCCGTCCCCGTTGGTAGAAGAGCTTGGTCACTCACATCTTCAAATATGGCTGTGGGCTTAGGAGGACGACAAGCGGCCGACGAGGAAGCAAGAGCCGAAGTCGATGTATTGAAAAGTCGATTGGAAAAGACGAGTCAATTGACCAAGAAAATTCAAGCAAGTTTGGGGAGATTAGATGCGACGGGAAAGGGGGTGCAAGAAGCTATTGGGCCAATCTATGGTAATACTCAAAAGCTTCAAATTTTAGGCCAGAGTAAGTTTTGGACCGCGCAAACCACTTAACTCATTCTCATACATATGCGCAGATATCGATGGAGTTATCGCGGCAATCGACAGAGTACGACAACCATCAGATATCAAAAGCAATGAAGAGGACATCATTAGGAAAGGGTATGTCGCATAACTATTAGCAAACTGCAGACGTCACTAATAAATCATAGCCCCGAAGCGGTCGGATTGGCGGTTTTCCTCAGTTCTGTTAAGCGTGTCAATAAAGCTCTCGCCGATATGAAACGATCGAATCTACGATCGAATCAACAAGCTATGGTTGAGCTTAGCAAATTATCAAAGTCGGGAAATACACAATTGGAATCATATTTTCAAGGACTTCTCCAAGAAGATTCTCAACCACTCGAACCTTTACACTATATTACCAAGAATCAACCATTTCCTCTATTGTCTCAAGATAAAACCACGAGGTTGGGTCTTATTACAAATTATATTGGCTCAGTCGTTAGACAATCTGGATTTGTGACGGAATCGCCGGTTATGCAATCATATGCAAGCGTTCGGGGACCTTTTCTGAAAACCACGTTACAAAATCTCGCGTCAGCATCGATGAATACCGCAAAGAAGAAGACGCCGGATGCTATGTATCGACAAGGAACTAATGGAATTGGAACATATGCGATGGGTATGGAAGGCGCATTTTTGGCGGAATACGATAATATATGCGCTCTTTTCACTCGCGATGAATGGGGGAAAGTTTTCAATTTGACTTGTCAAGGAGCCATTGCAGAATTATCACGAACCCTTCGAGAATTAAACAACCACATCAAGTCAAATATAACGACGGACTGTTACCTTGCTTTTGAGATTGTTGAAATTATTTCAAATCTCTCTTCAAATCTGGAAAGTAGGACAGGAGAGTTGAAACCTTCCTTTGCATCAGCTCTTAAGCCAATAAGAGAAACCGCCAAAGGCTCATTAGCCGAACTCCTGGATGATACTCGACGAAGAATTAACCTCCTACAGACTCTACCTCCCGATGCCGCCACGGTTCCAATGACTACCGAAACCATGATGCGATTACAGACTATGGTTGAATTCCTTCGACCAGTTTCAAGTATTATGATCTCCATCGGTGATGGTGGTTGGAAATCTAGTGCAACTCCTCAAGGTTCAACCGACCAAATCCCTAATCTTAAATCTTTCGATGTTAATGCAGATGGAAAACAAATTTTCGCACACTACTGCATTGACACAATCGAAGCTCTTCTTTCGAGTTTGGATCAAAAAGCGAAAGCATTACTCAAAGGTGGTAAGCCTGCTTTAGGAATTTTCATTGCAAACAATGCAACGATTGTGAAGCGCATGATTGAAACGAGTGATTTAAATGGGTTACTAGCACCAAAAATGGGAGAGGTAGAAAAATGGATCAAATCGGGCACAACTCTTTACTCAGCTGCATGGCGTGAGCCATCCGGTTATTTACTGGACGTTCAATACACAAACCGTGGTAATGCACGCCCACAGTCTGGCTCCGGCAATACTGGTATCGATAGCGCAGCAGTTGTCAAAGCTCTGGGTTCCAAAGAGAAAGATCAAATCAAGGAGAAATTCAAGATGTTTAATCAATCTTTTGATGATTTGATACAGAAACATAAGTCATTGATGATGGAGAGAGAAGTTAGAGAACTTTTGGCAAGACAGATTTCAAGCTTGATAAAACCATTATATGATCGATTTTATGATAAGTATTATGAAATTGATAAGGGGAAGGGGAAGTATGTCAAGTGGGACAAAGCTGCTATGAATGCTGTCTTTCTCAGTCTGGCATGAGCATTTGGAATGAGGGAATTTGAGGGGAAGCCATGGACTGCCTGATGGTTGAGACGAGAGCCTTTCGCAACGCGATTCGATCAAAATATACCAAATATGGCCGATACAGCGCGAGTGAGCTCATAAATACTTTGGCGGCTATCATAAAGATGAATCTGGAAAGGGGTTTCCAAGGCATCAGAAACGTTTTTCTTACGGCGGCTGAAGAGAAATAAGCCATTGGGACCAATCAGTCCGGTGGGGTGGGAAATGTCCTTTCTGATTTGATACCAACTTGAGTTTGAATTTGGGTTAACTGGGTTCTTTTTAAGCTGGACAAGGAGTTTTTCATTTTCCGGGGGATTCGCTTGCGTGGGGTATACATGCATGCAGGCTGGGTTTTTGGAATTTGGAGGACCAACTATCTATCTTATCAATTTGCGTTGCGTTGGTATTTTGGGACGGTGGATTTAGGCGAGTGACGGATGGCATTTTTAACTTCTTATTTAGAGTGATAACTAAATATATTGTGTTATATTATATTATGTCATATCGTGCTCTACTTTTCCTAGTTGTGCTTGGTTTGTTGGGTGATGTGTGTACACGCTTTGATATGTGATCATGTAATTATTTGTTAGTTGTTTTGCTAGTGTGGAGAAAGTGTGAATGAGGGAGTGAGTTTCTTTGTTTCTTAGTTGCGTTTGGATGACGAGTGATATGTGATGAGGGTTGAGTAATGAGGGGTAAGTAGTTTGAATAGTTGGAAGGAAAGAATGGGCAGATGAAGAGGAGAGGAGATGAATGAATGAAAAATGAAAAATGAATGGTGATGGGAAAGAATATTGTTCGGGTTTGTGTGAGGGAGAGAGGTAGATGGGTAGATAGGTGAGCAGGTGCTTTTTAGATAGGGATTTTATCTTAGGGGGGGAGGGGGCGGTTGTTTGTTATTTGTTATTTGTTATTTGTTATTTGTTATTATATATTGATTTTGTTATTTGTTATCGTATATTAGTTTTGTTATTATATGCTTAGTTTCTAGAGTTATCATATAGTAAGTAAATATTGGGGGGAGAGGGAGAGGGTTGGTAGGGGGTTCATATTCATTTGAGAGTCAGTATAAGTATGTGAGTACATAAATATAAATATAAATATAAATCCAGCTTCTCTAGGAAGTATGTATCTGTTTCTGGATAAATGAGTGTGGAATGTTTGTATGTGTGTTGTAGGAGGTAGATGGATGGTATCTTTGAAATGAATGGGAGAATGGATTTTAATGTATATCGGACCTAGGTATGCTCTTTTTGTTTGCATCTCTGCTGTAGTGGATTTGCTAGGTAGGTGGTTGGGTTGTAGTGAGTTTGATGTAAAGTTTTCTGTCCCTTCTGCGTTTGTTGCCTGCTAGAGAGTTGGGAGTTGGGAGTTGGTTTGATGTAGGATTGTGTGGTGAGAATAGATTAGATGTATTGTTTATGCGTTGCGATGTATTTTCGGTTGTGTATAGTGTAGTGCTGTGTAGTGTGATGGGTGTATATAGTGTTATTGGATGAGTTTTTTGTAGTGGGTGTGATTAGTGCGAATTTGGAAGGGGAAGAGGGAAGAGAGGCTTCGCGTTGGAAAGATGGTGATGATTCATTTGGCTGGGGAAGGGGAGCAAAAGGAAGAGGACCATAAAAAGATGGGGAAAGGGAGGGCAAAGATTAGAACGAGAGGGGGGAAAGACTAGAGTGGAGGTTTAGGTGGGCTTGATGGGTTTAGTGATATCAAGGAGCAGGAGAGGGGTGTGAAACAGGAGAGAAAGCTTCTGTCAATAAATTAAATCTTTATAGCTAGGAACTTCTATTGTTGATTTCCCATGGAGATAAATTGTTATTGAATAACGGTGGACATTGTCCTTGGATATCAGAAGCGTATATCGCGAAGGAGTATACTTTTATATTTACTTGAGAGGTTTCTTGACATGATGGAAGAGCAAGAAGAATTCGACACAGAGCAGAACTTGTATAGATCCTTAGACCTAAGAAAGAATGCGAACAGTTGATAGGTAGTTTCAATCGAAGAGCCCCCCTGGGTCAAACGAGATGTATTTCTTGGAAATATGTATTTGAATGCTCATGGCTCATTTTCTTCAGCATTGGAAATTTGGCCTCCTTCTCACCCCTCTAAATATCCATAGGTTTGACGATGAAGCATGCCAGACGCATCTTGCGTCAAATCAATTGCGACAGAAGGAAAGGAATCGCAATGGATCTAACTGTAACGGCAGGCTAGAATTTTGTAGCCTTTGCAATTTCAATAGGGAAGATTGTCTGCTTTAACGAAAAGTAGCTATAGTATGATAGCTGGATAGCTTTTCCGGAGATGTCGCGCTCTTCTATGTTTTGTTTTGGCAGTGGTGATAAGAAAAAGTGCATAGATCATGGTTGGAGTAGTGGATTGTATTGCGTAAGCTTCTTTGCTGTATTGATATCAATGGTAACGAAGCGAAGATGACATCAACGATGATAAGATCTAACGAACCAATTCAAAATCTGGACGACTGATGTACACATCCAAAGAAGCTTCCGTTGCTATTTCACCGTGCGGATTTTGTAGCTCTACCAATTCAGAAAGTATTTTGTATCTCATATTCTAAGAAATATTGTGTTTACTTGCTACTTCTACAACTCTATACGTTATTTTGTTAATCTTCCTGTGGTATTGTTAATGCGTAATCTTGGCTTCTGGTGATGTGCTTTGATCGAATTTGCCGGTCTTATATTGATTGATCGACTTATCCGGCGAATCGGCGGTAAAGGGGAATTCCCCGTACCCATTGAAGCGACAAAGTGGGGGGTGAATGTATGAGGAAGATTTGAGGTTTCAGACTTTCTCAAAACAAGCCAAGCCAAGATTCCGAATTCAAATCAAGAAGTCATCTTGTTAAAACGCAGACTATTATATGTAATCTTCAATGTAAAAATAGCTTTAATAGGGTTGAGCCCTAGATTCGGGTAGTTGAATATTCAAAATGATGAATTCAGTACCTAGCACGTGCCTAGGTAGGTAGGTTTGTTCAATCTCAGTAAGAGAAATTCGCATGCATTGAATGCCGAATTTATATTCGCCATTCCAGGGATCGTTGACTGATTATACCGGTAACCTGGTCGGCAATCTATCGACACATTGTTTTCTTCTTTCCGGACAAATTATCCTCATCTCAATATTGTATTCGTAATGAGATCCGCTTTGATGAGCACGCCATGAAGACAATTTCACTACAATTTTGTGGGGTTTTGACATGCAAAGCAGTCCCCCGCAACAACAATGATCAAAGAGTATGATATACTCCCATCTTTAAGATATCAATTGGGATGTCTCGGAGGGCCGGGCTATATGAAGTTTCGTCTTATCGAAGTCCATCACTTTGGTCTTCGTAAGGTAGTTAGATGAATTGGGAAAATACTGCATGGAGCTCTTATCTTACCCCATAAGTATGGGGCAGTCTACACCAAGTGCGTGTGAATGCTTTCTAGCATTGTCCCATTGCTTATCTCTAGTGAATATCACGCAACTTGGTATGGCCGGCGGCGAATTCAGAAAATAGAGAAGTGTAGAAATAGTATGTCTTTGTTTACTCGTGCTTTATATTCCGGGATCAAGCCCGTGTTTCTTTTTCATGATTCTTCGTAGCACATCCTATCCTCATCGTTTAAGCCTGGTTTCCTCAAGCTTTGGAGTAGTCGATCAACTGTTTCGCTACAATGTCTGCCCAGATATCGCACATCTCATCTGATAGTCCAAATGATGAGAATGACTTCCGACACTCAGAAAAGCAGCATGGGGCTGAAACAAAAGATAAAATCGATCCCTTTGTAGCTGATCTTGAGGGGGAAGGATTAGAGTTTGAAAAACAAAAACTCCGTGAGAAGATTGAAGCCGTTGAGCTTATACCCACAGAGGCTTTTCAATGGAATGTTGATGGTGATCAGTCACCTTGTGAGTTTCCTAAACCTCTGACTCGCGACTTTCATAAACTTACATGAATACCTCTAGTTCCCGAGGTCGCTGCTTGTGTCTTAAATACAGATGATCCCAGTATTCCTTGCAACAGTAAGTGAATCTATCCTGATTTATGATGGCTGGTTATTCTTCGTCCTGACTATATATAGCATTTCGCGCTTGGGTGCTCATGACTGTCTTCGTCGTCGTTTTCGCAGGTGCTAATCAATTCTTTGCTTTACGTTATGTATGTCATTAGAGTATAGGCATGTTTAATTTGCTTAACACAATTGCTAATTAAGTACAGCCTTCCTTGAGTATCGGATACGTTGTGGCACAATTATTAGTATTCCCAATTGGGCGAGCCTGGGAAAAACTACCTCGATGGAGAGTACCACTTGGGGCATTATCATTCGACATCAATCCGGGGAAATTTTCTGTGAAAGAACATGCCTTAATCGTCATTGTGAGTCTAACTTGGCACTCTAACTCTCTCATCCCGAGAAAGAACTAATAATCTTGAAGTGCGTGAATATCAGTGCCAGCGCTGCTTATGCTACAGGCGCTCTCATGGCAATCGTTAGTCCCGTTTACTGGAACCATGACAACGGTGCTGGATTCACATTTGCTTTCCTTTTGACAACCCAAATGCTTGGATTCGGCCTTGCAGGTCTTGCCCGCCGGTGGATCGTTTATCCAGCAGCTCTTATCTGGCCTGCTGCATTACCCTCCACAGTTCTTTTTCGCTCGTTACATGAACCTCAAGAACACTTCTCAGCTAACGGTTGGACTTTATCCCGTTACCGATTCTTCTCCTATTTCACGATTCTCGCATTTGTTATTTTCTGGTTCCCAGACTACCTTTGGACGAGTCTAAGTACATTTGCTTTTGTCACTTGGATCGTCCCGAAAAATCAAGTCGTCAATACGATCTTTGGCATGAATTCTGGTTTAGGTCTGCTACCAATTAGTTTCGATTGGACTCAAATTACATATGCCGGTACTCCTCTCACAACACCTTTCTACATTACCTGCAATGCATTTGCGGTCGTGGTGATTTTTTATCTATTTTTATCGCCTATTTTATATTACAGTAATGTCTGGAACAGTGCATAGTAAGTGCCAAACTACCTACCTCCGAAATATATCGCCCATTGACAATAAAACTAGTCTCCCACTACTATCCTCGAGCACATTCGACAACACAGGGTCAAGCTATAATATCACCCGCGTCGTCGACTCCAACCTGGAATTTGTCCTAAGCAAGTATGAAGAATATTCTCCAATGTATATCTCTATGTCGTATTCATTATCCTACGCTCTCTCGTTTGCGGCCGTCACCGCAATAGTCGTTCACACCTACCTCTACAATGGAGCTGAAATCTGGGCCAAGTTCAGAAACTCTCGAGCCGGAGGTGAAGATATCCATAAACGACTTATGAACAATTACAAAGAAGTGCCCAATTGGTGGTACGGCCTTCTGAGTGTTGTTATCATCGGTCTCGGTATTTTCACAGTTCGATACTGGGATTCAGGTCTTCCAGTCTGGGGATTCATCGTCGTATGTTGCGGCATGGCAGTCACACTCATCGTCCCCGAAGGAATCCTCGAAGGCACAACAAATCAGCGTATCTTCCTCAATATCATCACCGAGTTGATAGCTGGCTATGCCTGGCCTGGTAAGCCTATCGCAAACATGATGGTCAAATGCTACGGATACAATTCCGTAAAACACGGTTTAGATTTCGCTCAAGATCTCAAGTTGGGTCAATACATGAAGATTCCTCCACGTGTACTTTTCGCAGGACAAGTATATGCATCTGTCCTGGCCACTGCTACCCAAACAGGTGTATTGAGATGGATGTTGGGGCATATTCCAAATCTTTGCAGTTCAAAGAATACACAGCGATTCACGTGTGCAGGATCAAAAGTCGTGTATAATGCTTCGCTTATTTGGGGAACAATTGGTCCTCAAAGAATGTTCCAAGCGGGCGAAACTTATAATAGTATCATGTACTTCTTCCTTATTGGACCAGTGGTTACGATTGCAGTCTATTTCACTTATAGGAGGTATCCTAATAGTTGGGTCCGATATATTAATGTACCGGTATTCTTCAACGCGGCTGGAAACATCCCACCAGCGAACACGACACAGTATTCACTTTGGTTTATATTTGGATTTTTGTTCAATTTTTTGATCAGAAAGAGAGCTTTCGCGTGGTGGAAGAGATATAATTGTAAGTACATTCCTTGCCCCTCATTCACATTATCCCTCGCTCCTCATCAATCCTCCCATTCTTTATCTTGCACTTCGCATCTAACAATTCGTCTAGATCTTCTCCAAGCCGCAATGGACACGGGAACAGCACTTGCAACTATCATTATTTTCTTTGCATTAACATACAATAATATAACGCTTAGCTGGTGGGGAAATAACGTTGGTTCGGATACCGATGATTCGAATTCGGTGCCGTATCTGAAGGTATCTCCCGGCGGGTATTTTGGAAAGGCTCCGGGACATTTCTAATGACTAGAGGGTAGTGATATAGTATCATATGAAAGATTGTAAATTGTAATTTTGAGCGGAAAATGAAGCGGTTGTAGTCATAGGATACGAAATAATGAACGGTTAATTTTTATTATCACACGGGTCGGAGTTATTGCCATGTTCATCACGTATAGAAAACTGGGTTTTGATGAATATATACTGTCAACCTCGGTCGAGGCATATGGATATCTTGCATCATATAATACATAGTCTTATACCGAATAACCCTATAATTTGTCATGCCTCTCATCTAGCCCTCGACCTCAAACAGGGATACGATATCTCGAAGAGTCACGCAGTATACCCCACAGTATTGTGTAACTTGGGGGTATGCATGATAGAGGCACGTTTTATTGCCCTGTGAGCGTTAAGGCTACACACGCTTTACCTTTATCTGGAAACCTCATGAATCAGGAAATTGGAGATATATTGGATTGATACCGAGCACTGTTATTCAAAGTATGGGTGCAGTATTACGCCTGCATATGCAATGCAATCCTTCGTTGCCTAGGTACTTTCCTGGGATCGAAAAACGAGGGGAAAAGGAAGGGAAAAGAAAATGGGATGGAAAATGCGAGACAGAGGCACGGTTTATCGGTCGGTGAGCATCAAAGAGCTATCTTTCCCCAGCAACAGAATAATGTGATATTCATTCTACAACATTTCTCCAACATCGAATATTGCGTATGAGATGCGATCCTTCATTATGTTCCTAGAACCATATCATTAAAGAGAACAGTAAGATAGAAAGAGGCACAGATCCATACCCATAACTGTATGTCCCCGCTTCGCTCGGTGAGACACATACAGGTAAATCGTCCAACTTACCGCTTTGCTTTGTGCGGGATCCACGAGATAGCTAGCAAGATAGTGATTGTAGATTGCTGATTCTGGCTGACGCAATCTTATCTATACTTGCCTCTACGTACACAAGATAATATATACACGCCGTGGAAAGATGGGATGAGGTGCCACAAATCCGCGCCTCCTTCATGCATCTTTCGTAGGTCTCGATGTGGTATGATAGCGGATATGTAAGATTGCAATACCATGTGATATGGTATGACCAAAGTGTGGAGAACATGCCTGTCTATCTAATTATTGTCCATCCGTAGATATGAACACCCAAGAACTCCAGCGCTTACGTATACATACCCGGCTAGGTCTGGTGAGTCTCTGTTCTGTCTCTGCTTCTGTATTGCATTACGATCCAAATCTGACGATTCGTCTCCCGACCCTTCGCTCTCGCACATACCATTAATCATTGCCGTCTCCGACCCTCGTTGCTGCGGGCGCGGTGCAGCATCGTGTGGCATCGACGATTCGTACAGATCGTATGTTCGGAAAGTTCCTCGCGAATGTTTCAAAGCAAAGTGCAGGATGCGGCCCGAGAGTCATGGGATGGGGTTAGTGAAAGGCTGGGAACTTTTGTTTTATCGGGGCTGGAGCGATGGGATAGTAAGGGTTTGACCCCCACGATAATATATAGTATAGCGTAGCATAGCCTTACTTAATGCATGCAGTTCGTTGGTCACAACAGAGCACGTGCTAGCGTGCCAAATTGGTGTGTTTTGTTTCTGAATAGTGCGTAAAGAGTGGTGTTCAGGGACAGATTTCGCGAGAGGTTCGGAGGTCATAGCTCACTAGGTACCTGGTACCTGCAAATTGCTCAGACAGAGCTGAAAATTGGTGGAGGTCTAAATATTCTGGCAAGTCGTCCCGAGATGATCATCGCTATCAATCCGAATAGATCGTGCATTGCTGACGATACTTTCTACAAAAAACGGATGAACTGGCTGAGTGAGAATGCCGAGTGCATTGAAGATGGAAATGAAATTGTATTATGCCTGTCTACACGACAAGCTTCCTCATTTCAGGCCCGCGGGAAGTGGATAGAGCAAAATGTGATGAAATGTTGTAAATAATAAGCGTGATGTGATGGAGATTTCTAGCCCTGGTCTGAATAGTGATTACTTGACGCGGAGCTAAGTCGGCACATACGGGTTACTTTCATTGAAGAAACGCTGTGGTGGGAACGGTCAAACAAGATGATGTTCGGCCCGTCCATTTCAGCTTTTGTTTGCATCTCTTATTGGAGTATGAGTGTCAATCTAGAAGCTAATACTAGTACGTACCAGGCAAGCGATATCAGTGTGTCTCAATGTGGATATGTGTTCATTTAAGCGATCCTGGTGCTTGAAGATCGTGGGGAAATTTATGTGGCACTCTTTGAGGGGTATTAGTGGAGGGTGTTGCGAATTATGGACCAGAGTGGAATGGGTAATGTCTAGAAGCAATTGAGAGACAGTCCAGAGGCAATATTGGGCCAGAACTGGAAGGTGTTTGGATTGTGGGGGTGGAGTGATAGGTGATGTAGATTTAACAACCCACAAAGAAAGTTAGTGAGTTTCGCAATCCATACATCATCCGGGGTTTGGCCACTAAAACGGCAGTTTACTCAATGGGCGAGACTCTTTCGGGAGCACAGCGCCTTGTTATGCAGTCAATTTCAAGAAGGGGAAAGGGGGGATATAAATTTCAAGGAGCTGCTGTTGTAGTAGGAAGTTTCCGGCAAATACTCGGTTAGATTTAACTGGAATAAATAGGGTAGCAGTGTAAAACCTGCGCCGGCTCCGTATAACGGGTTTCAATCTTCAGGTGATAGATAATTGAAGTTTCAGGGATATCTGCTGTGAGTATATTTAGTCAAGCCATTCAAGCATAGTGGTGTACTGTATACATTGGAGCCGGTGGCCCGGTGGTTTGATCCTTTTGTAGTGCTCACATTTGACATATAATGTCAAGTAAATCGTCCTATATCCAGATCCACATACTACATAGTATATCTCAACCCCCAATGATTGCTATTTGAACTTGTGAACATTGTACATGGTGATGTATAGCCCAGGAATAAGCCGGCAGCTCAATGGTATCCTAAATCTCGTACTCCGATTGAAGTATTAAATCGTAAGCGTTCAAGATGATCGAGATGATAGGACAAATAATTTGGCTTTTCATCGGGATTCACCTAACACAGAAGTTGTACGAATGACCCATTGTAATCACACAACAAACGCATTTTTGTTACACAATCAAGCCTTGAAAGTTTCTTTTGCATGCGCTCAGGAATTTATATGTATGTATATACTAATCTAGAAGTAAGAAGCGCAATTTCCATAAGACATGAGCGGAGAAAGCAAAATCCTTATATTCGACGCAAGAAACTGAACAAGTTCTACAAAGGATTCTCATGTTGTGATAATATCTAGCTTCTTGTTGTGAAGATAAATCATACTTGATTGGTAATGATGATCACTCCTTGGGCTGGCTGAGAAGTTCTCGTACTTACAGAGAGACATGGAGCTCAGGGGAAATGCTGAAATGATTGTAAGACATTTTTCGTCAAACCCTGGCCAACGTGGAGGCTCGTCCCCTACCCGCACCCGATTCGGTTTCTGGCATGAAGTTCAAGAGTTTTCAACAGGGAAGTCGAAGCATCCCGACGGAAAGGGCCAGGCTTCGGCCTGGCCCGGCATCCACCCGTTGATGTTGATGAAGCTTATGTAAATGTTGGTTGGGGGTTAAATCCGCGCCGATGATGATTAAGATGCAAATTCACAGGGGGAAAACACAGGAGTCAGGGATTGTGTGACTTAGAACATGGATTTATATGAGAACGAGGTAGGGTTAGAGGTCAGCTATGCCAGTAATCATCGGTCACTAGACCCTTTTAATTATTGTGACTGAGGTTAATACAGATTTACTCCGTATCGCCCTACATACATGTCTGTACAGATAGATAGACTTAAGGCGGCAATGTGTGAGCTTCCGGCATCGTAAATTAAGTTTGATATTTAAGTTTCGCGAAATACAACACTGTAGTGGGGAAGGTGTAGGGCAGGAGCTTAATATCAGTCGGTGCGTACCCTAGTAGATCGAAACTGTATACTGAGTGGCGTGAAAGGAGGGGTTGGCCAATATGTTCTGGGCTGAATATATAAGGGGGGAATTGCGTGGAGCATTGAGAGAGAACAGTTTGCGAAAGGCCGGAAAAGTAGGCTTCGACATGCCTTGGATCTTGTACCGTTCCAATATTTTTCAATAATAGCATCATCGATTCTACGAGAACTGATGCGTCTTTGAACTTTTTGCTGAGAGATCCAAGGAAGTAGTTAAAAGTGCAGCACCAGTAGTCGCACATTATAGATGTACACACAAGGTATGAAGGCGCCCCGCACAGCTGTAAAAGGGGTTGTTTCGACCGGCCCATTGACTAACCATATGAGGATTATATTTAGTAGCAAATGCTCGTCGATTGATCTTTATCAAAGCCCATGCGTTATCTTCCCTCGCACCTGATTTGTGGCGCACATTGAATACGCTTGTTTGCTTTCAAAATAGAATTGCTGGTGCGAATAATGAGCGTAGGTGGGAGGGAGGCAAAGCAAATTCGACAGTGGATCTGGATGGCAGGATTTCCATTGTGATCCAATTGAAATATTCGAAGAGGGGAAGCATAGAAAAGGAGAGGGGTTGATGACGATGGAAGCCTCACTCTTTCTCACCGCTTAACGAATGCAGGGCAGGACATGGGTACCGAGGCTGTGACATGCACCCCTAGTCTGTTGCTTCTCTTGTGCATGCGTTATAATAATGAATAAATGAAACAGGCAACTTTGATATCTGGTGAGCAGGTGTCGATAACCAAATGATCGTAAGAATCTGGGCATAGACTGTTGGAGGGATCTACTGTTGCCTGACGTTGGCTGGAAGTATATATATATCAAGCAGATCCTCATCTAAGAATGAGCTTCAATCATCCGCTTCGAAAAGTTTCTTCCTGATCCTCTCCTGTATCGAACAATCCAACCTTCAGCCTTATATCACCAGCAAATAATATTCGCACCAAGCATACCGAACAGCTCCCTCTTCATCTCATCCACACCATCGAGACGCCTATTCACACCTTTCTCTCTCTCCCTTTCCAAATCTGCTGCTTTAATCACACTAAAATGGCAGTCATCGAAATTACTCCCATCGTCAACAACTGCTGCGTGCAATGCTGCAAAGAAGAGCAGTATGGCGATCACGACTATTGCGGTTGGTGTGAGGTTACAGATTGTCTTTAAGAGAAAACTATCATCTTGTCTTAGTGTAAGCTGATAAAATTACACACAATGACATGGGGACGATTATCTGTATGCTTTAGAAATCCCCTCGACAGAACCAAGTGGGGGTTACCTCTTTTGGGAAATAATGGAATTATGGCATCGGAGCATAGGCGCATGGGATACAACCCGATTATCTGGGTTGAGACGGACGGTATGGGTTATTTGGCATGGGTTGAACTCGGGAACAGGATTGGCTGATGATGATGTGCTACTTGCACGTTTGTTGGATTATTTTTGGTACCGAAACTTTCGTTAAGGTAATTCATATGTGCTTAAGAATGGAAGATGCCAAGTGTCGTTGGAATTAATTTCCTTGTTCCTGCGTGTCTGTAATGTGGTTTCTTTTCTGAAAGTTTGATTCATGTGGCTTTTGTGAAACCCTGTAAGATAAATGTAAAACAAACGAGGCTGTGTTGCAAATCTTCTCGCAAATTGGTAAAAGTCTTTCCATGGAAGAAACCTGGCCAGTCGTGATAGCCAAAATGTGATGACAGTTACATTGCATCCAAGACTTCTGGAAAGCTGATGAAGGCTGTCGTGAAACCCTCAAAGGTGGTCAGACCGCAGCTCATATAAGAGGCGCTTGTCACACAATCTGAAAAGTTCTAATTTCTTCTGCCCGAGTACAGAACTTTCAGCCCACTCGGAACCAGCATCCTAAGCAATAAATATTGTACTTTTCAGGAATCCTACGGTTTTCCTCTCTATGCTTGCATGTGAAGTGCGACGTGGCAGTTTGACACATCCTTCTATCATCTTGTGATTGATCCCAGCGAACTGGAAGATTTGAATGCCCAGCAGAAGATTATTAACCACATGAAATACGAGCTATACGTGATTCTAATGACACAATGAAGGGCTTTGCGGTGGCTGCAGCAATTAAGAGCTTGGCGTAAGAAAGTAGGAAGAGTATGACAGGTAAAGTTCGGTATGCTGACTGCCGACACCCGATGCAAGAAGAAAAAGATGAAGAAGGAATGTTTTGGGACGAATACCGTTGAAATACAACGTTGAATCATTCCAGTTTGGAGAGTGGCGTGATAAAAGAGGACATAGCGTATCCAAAAACGGAACGAGCGAGATGGAAATGGAAGTGACCAACGGTTCAATGGCAGAGAATTCGAAAGTGGCGACAGGACACTTCAAGTAGGTAAGAAACTTCAAAGTGGTATGAAGTCGTTGTTTGAAAGATGTTGAGGGAGAGAAGAAAAAGAAAAAATCGACAGCAAAAGTGTTACTCATTTCATCATGTCATTAGCGTTACTTACTATATTGACCCATTTCTTTTCACCAAAGCTAGCGATCATATGATCAATCGAAAATGTTATTAAGTGCTATTATTCATTATTCCCATCTCAGTATACCTATATGATTAACAACCTATTATCCGTACAATGCCAAAGTGGGGGCTTTCATTTCCTAGCCACATTATATCCACCTTCTGAGAATCTACGCGATCCTACGAAGCAAATGTGGTACTCTTCACAGTTCGGCTCGAGTAATCACCTTGAGCAACTCTGGCAATTACTGTCCCAGTGGAAGATACCTTTATCGTATTTGAATACAGAGTATACGCTCCGGCGGTACCAAACGAAGTCAACGTTACGTTTTGCTGTACAATCTTTGGGCTTATAGTCCCTTCTTCCTCCGTGGGAACATACAAAACAGCCGTCATATATTCATTACCACTGGCAGATGTTAATGCAGCGCTTTTTACAATGATAGATCCACTGCTTGAGTCGAAGGAAGATTGTGCCGGCAAGACAAAAACGTTGTCATTGACTGGATAAGACACGTTGTTGGAAGACAAAGATGTCGTCCCGGAAGCAATCGTACTATTGAATGGCCAATAGATAGTCGAGCCGAAGATAGAAGTTCCAGTACCGGATGAATTACTGCTAGTGCCGGTGGAGGAGTTTCCAGTGGAAGACGTTGTGCTATAAGAGATATTTTTTGGAGGCCGGATGGTCGTGTAGAGATTTGGATAAGTCCTGAGATAGAAACATCTCCAGACAAGGACATATCCATCATCACGTCCACTGCTTTCCATTCCATAGGGTTGACTGCATCAGAGAGAGTTACTGTACTGTGTATAACTTCTATCATTTTCTCAAACAACGAGTTGCATTTCGTTTGAAATGCTTTCTCCTCTGACATACTTTGAATGGCTGCATTGTTGTCAGATGTATACAGACGATAATCTGATCGATCTGCCACATTTGCCGCTGTACATAGCGGACCTCCACGACTTACATTACCGTTCAAATATTCATTGATATTATTTGGATCCAAAACACCGGGAGTCGAGTCGAATGGCTCACCTTCATCGATATTAGTTGCTGTCACAAAAGAAGAGTTGACAACATTTGGAGTGTCATAATTGTGAACACGGCCCAATGAATGTCCACATGCTGTTAGAGTGATGGCTTCACTGGCATGAAATACAGCTGCTGCAAATTGAGAAAGAGTAGTGTTCAAATCTGTTGCCGGTCCCGGTACACCAGCTCGACCTGCCGACGTTGCATCAATTCGGCCGACGTGTAATCTTGTTCCCGAACTAGAACCACCGCATTTCCCAACCGATGCGGCAACTGCTAAAGCTGCGATGTCACTCATGCTTAGATACGCGTTCACCGTCTTTTGAATGATCAGTATTTGACAAACATGAACCATGAAGTCTTAGATGAATCGTACTGGCTTGAAGAAAGTCAAGAAATCGTTCACGAAAAGTCCATGATTTTCTCCGCGAGTGCTTTCAAAGCCAGGTGGTGCATCCATACCACTTTATAAAGTCAGCTAATGCTCTTAATATATACTAGTCAGAACAACATACCCTGTACCAGTAGCAGTGTCTGCTGTCACAAATTCATGAAAGGCAAATCGAACCCATTGAGCGGAAGTTTGCTCTCCTTGGTTACTAGACCCAAGTGCATAATTCAGAAATGACGATACACCCTTCAAAAGCCCATTCGAATTGGTCCCATCATTGCCGACTTAAATATGTTCCATTTCTTCCATCATATTTCTCACGTCTATACCGGTGATACAACTTTGTCAAAGTCTCAGTCCCGATGAACTATGAAAACTTCCATTTAAGTTGCAACTACATCATCTGTGGCATCCAAATATCAACGGTGTCATAGCCATTCAATATGTCGATCCCATTTTGATCAATTGAAAGCTAGCTAGTCGTCAGATGAGATGGTTCGACGCCGTCTCTATGGCCACCTCGACCAAAAACCGCTGCCAATTTTAGCATTTGAAACGCAGCGTACACATCGCCACAAATTGCTTCAAACTGTCAGATAGGATGATCTTCATGAGCTTTTCGGTGATTTGAGTCGATGATCCCGAGAGGTCAATTTCATACTCGTGCATGACTGGGAACACACAACTGCCCAGCTCAGACTGGCGTATGAAGCAATATGAGAACCTTTGGTTGACATTTTAATATCGCGTTTCTAAGCAGCTCACACTCATCGTTACCACTATAGGCCGCTCCAGAAAGAAGAATATAAGGGTTTTCATAGTGTTGGTCAAAAGGAATCTCTGTCTGTGGATCATTTCACCAGAAGAAGGGACGTGAATGTTTGTCTCTCTCCTGAGACTCTTTCTCGAAATTAACTGACGGCAGAATATCCGAGTCGGAGTTATGAAGATCCGCTACGCTCAAAGCATGCTTGGCTTTGCAGATGATGGCCAAGATGGAGCCGTTGGCAAAAGTATGCATGGCATGACCCTTAAACTTTTCGACCAGCACTACGGCGCGTATGGATATCGACGCTGAAGTCAGAGGGTTTTATGTAGCACCGACCAAAATTATGTCTCGGTTTGACTGAATTTCATATGTAGGCGAGGTAGGCTCGTAGGATAATATGTTGAGGCTCATCCCACATTTTAGTTTAGTCTAACCTCAAGATCAGCAAATATAAACTTTACCATTGGTTCATCCAACATGAGTTCGGAAAGGGTCTTCCAGAGCTTCTTATCAAAAGTTGTAAGCTAAGCCAAACATATCAGGGTGTCTGCAAAGTCAAAATATCTTGATGAACGTATTCCAACGGGAACGCATTCATGCCAGACGTATCTTACCTCAATTACTTACAAATACATCTTGAACATGGGAATTATCAAGAACTCCTTGTGGGTAGTATAGCCCAGTAATAACGCGGAGCTCTATGACCCACACACTTCCCGCACAAAACCATCATCGCGTTTATGTTAACATTAATGAGTCCGTACGACGCGCGTCTCCCTACGCCAAGTAGGTACTGCAATATCAAAGCTATTGATGCTTTGCGGACACCCGATGATATCTGCTGTCGCTCTGCCTGCACTAAGATAAGAATAGCTTGATGAGAATTCTTGATCATGTGCCTCTCTTTCGAAAGTAGTGAGCTCATAAGGTACTTTCCCTTCGAGATGGAAGACCAAATTATCACTACCTTCGTAGGACCCTGCATAGTACCTTCTTGTATAGAGTTGCGCAGTTTCCAGTCATCGTTCCCAGCTTCAAATGATCTCATCACATGACCGTTTGGTGAAAGAGAGGGGATAGAATAATCAGCTGACAGTGTATCTACTGACGTTCTTGATTCATGTATATGTTCATACTTTGTAAATTTACATTTTCTATACATTTTAATGTCGACACCTAATGTCATCAATATCGATATATGTGTGGTGCAATCTCTTGCGCTAGCGTGATGTTGAAGAATGGAATAATTTGTTTTTCGTGTCATAACACAGACTCAGGTCGGTATGGTATTATCATCGTCGGGGTGAGAGATAAGTGTTTGGTAGGTTGTAGTTTATCGAACTAGAATCTCAACCTATATCGAGGATTTTGTGCTTGTAAAGTTTAGCCGTTATGATCTTTTGTACCATTCTGTATTGATACAGTTCGAATAAATCACTGAACTAGAGCGGAGTGTAAACAAATTTGTATTAAATGTGGTTGGATCATTGAAGAAGGTCACTTGAATCAGTTCAGAAAGATTTGGCACAATACCAATTTGTTTTGGTAGTGGTCATTACACAAAGTTTGCGAAAATGCTTTAATTATTTTAATGTATTCCGAGAAACAAACAAACAATAATCAGCTTAGAGGCCCCTCGCTCGTTAAGGGCCATCCACTGTAGCGAATCAAGTACAAAATCATTCAAACGATACAACTATAAAAGGTATATCCATCCATCTGCAATACAATATAATCAACATAGACAGCCTTCGCTCACTTAGGACCATCTATTGTAACAAATTAAAAACAAAACCATCCAAATCCTACAGCTGAAGGAAATACATACATAGAAAGATCAAGGACTGATTCTACTCTTCGACGAACGATACGATATTTCTCGGCTTTCAACCCAGGGTGATTGGGAGCCATTTCGAGACCTAATTCTACCTTCTCCAAAGCCTTATCAATGCTCCATCGGTCTCCCCTGCGTACTTCTTCCCATAGCCTGAATGAAACGGCTTCCATGAATATGTGATCTACAATTCGCTCTGGATTTGGAATGAAATTGGGGAATGATAAAGGAGCTTGACCTTGTGATGACATCTTGTGAATTATGTCACACGCATCGCTTGCGTGTTGACCCAAGCCATTATCTATGAGATGGCGCATATCCGCAAGAGCATTTTGTGCACGATGGTAGCATATTGTGGAGTAAATTTCGGCTAGTTGATCTTCAAATATTTGTCCTTCGATTATTTGATCCTCAGGCTCTAGTCCTTCCTTTTTAAAAAGTCTGGCAACCGTCCTGTTGCGAAGGGAATTCATCAGAACTGAAATTTTGTAGTCGGCAAGCTTGTAGAATGCTTCGGCATACACGTATATACCTCGAAGATGATGGTCTCGTCCCTTTCTTATTATTTCTTCTAAGTCTTCTAACACGCTTTCAGTCGTGATAGAGGAAACGGCGGGAGGTCTCGTATTGCCGTGCTGTATATAAGATCCCGACAAGTCGTTGAATATATAAATTGGGCCTTCTTTGATAGTGGAGAATGGAGATAGAAGTGCATCTTCTTTGTTCTGTAAGGCCTGAATGGAAAATTGACTGCGACTGCCATCAAAGTATGCAGACCTGGAGACAAAAGGGTTTTGAAGTGTGACATCATGATACGAACGCATCTTTGTACATGTTGAGATGAACCATTGAGTCTGGTGGATAGCTTCGAGAAATATATTCATGTGACGATGCGATATGACTAAAGAATCAATCGAGTCTCGTTCCCATACACTTCTTCGCTCATCACAAGATACGCGATATCTTATGACACAGCCATCGAAAGAACGGTCTTCGGGCTGTATATCTGTTTTGATACAGATGACTGGCACTCGGTATAAACGAAGCATAGACTGGAAGTCGTTATTCAATCTTCTTCCTACCCCCGATAGTTGGACTTCGACGAAAAGATTCTTGGTCATCATAACGTATTTTGCTTCGTCGTGGATTTGATGACAAGTTAGCAATAGATTAGGGTTGAAATTCTTCTTATACACAGGGAGAGATATTGTGTCTAAGTTATCAAGTGGCTTGGGATCTTCGATATCACAAGTTACCATCTCGTAAATTTTATTGCGGATTTCGCCAGGAAGATCGAGGAAGCGAAAAACTCCACGGGGGGAGGTCAATGAAAGCCAAGCGGACATTGCGAAATAAGATGTGGGGTTTGAAATGGTTGAATTTTTGCTTTCTATTGAAGAATTTTATATCGAAACGATGTCGAGGTTTGTGATGACTTGATGTGTGGTTTAGATAGATTTATTCGAATTTGTGGAGGTAAAGGATTAAATTCGAAGTAATTGCAGAATCTCGTTAAGCGTAAGGAGATATTTGATATTGGCAATAGTAATTGTGATAGACTAGATGCAACACAATCGTATGTGATTGTGAAATGATTGGTAATAACGATAGTAATAGGGTGGATGTAATGTGAGTGTTGTGATATTCAAAGAGATCTTTGAATTGGTAATGATGATTGTGAATGTCACAACTATGTTGAATTGAGAAAAGAACTTGGTTCTGACTGGTGGTGATGATGTGGTATGTACGATGATGGAATATAATTGTGTATGAGATATACTTGAATGGATAATTTATTGAGAAATCTGATAAGTATGAGGCAATTATATGAGTTATGGTGTAGGATGTGTATGTAGTTGTGTTTCGATGTAGAAGCTGGCTGAAGGATTTCTTAAGTAGACTCCAGATTTCCATTTAGACTGACTAGTCCGGGTAATCTAAAAAAATTCTCCACCCCCGCAAAGTCTTTCGAGCTCTTAGTTCATATTCGAACATGCCAGATTTCGTTTTACATAACCCACAATAGATATGATTGCTCATGATGAGCGAATGGTTGTCAGAACCGGGTTTAAGAAATCTGAAAGTGGTAAGACGGCTTCAAACGGTTTGGTCTAGTGTAGGATAAGTCACGAATTTTGAAATCTCTGTTCTTACTTTCGATACTAAGAAGCTAAGATATACTAGAAACTCTCACAATTCGACCAGCCAATTAATCTTTGAGACATTATACGTCATTCAGATGAAAATCTGTCACTTTTGTATGAATAATTTAATTTAATAATTGACGACTATCAAGGCATCATAACCATTTTTGTAGATGGATTCTATTTTGAACTATATCTCGTCTGCACTTTAGCTTCTCCTTAGTTTCGCTTAGTTTGGGCCCGGTAAACACTAATCAATGTCAGGACTAATATGACAGAAGTGCACTCGGTAGGACTAGTATTGTTTCATTTGTGTTGTAATTTTCAATATCTTTGTATGCTTACAATTGAAATCATTCCATAGTGATTCAATAGAGAATGTGCTCCTCGTTTCCCAAATTTTGATCAATGATGTGAATTTCAGCGGGTTTTATTTTCACTTTGAATCATATTGAAGACTCTGGTCGATCATCTTCGTTTTTTAGACTTTGCTAGCAATTCATCTGGTAAAAATTAGGGTCTTCTGCAGTCTTCTTAACTATTTTCGATGGCATGTACATTTCTAATATTTGAATATGACCATACCAGTACCCTTATCCAGTCCAAGTGATTTATGACATCTTCTTACGACTGAAGTGACTGCTACGCTGTTTAATCAAATTCATGGTAAAAGGCAATCCAATTTACCTTATAGATTTTTTCGGGTTAAGATGATGTCTTTTGAAAGAATATGATATGCTTTTGGCGTACCCATATTGGAAATAAGAACAGGGATTGAAAGATGTGCGGGAATATATGTAGAAAACTTTGACTAGGGATGGAGAGTCCATGGCTGCAGAGAGAGCATTCAAGGTTCTTTAATAATGATGTAAAAGCTGCTAGAATTTTCAAAGTGTTAGTATATGAAGTTGAGCATCGACAGCAGCCAGGTAAAGCTCTTGAAATACAACACATCTCCGCATGCAGGCCATGATGGCGTTCATTGGTACTGCGGAGCATTCCCAAAGCGCAACCCAGATACCTCTATGTCCCCGTTTAGGATCAGTGAGATGACTTCATGTAACGAGAATACATTGGATATCAAGAGTGATTTCTATGATTGATGTCGGGCTTCTGGCGATACATCCCTGAGCGGCATATGAATTTATCATATAGACGAATCGATATCTCTATGCATATCAACATGAACTGACGATATTAAATCCAATTCCAGAGGTAGAGCAAGAAATTAGGGAGTCACCAACCTAGTTCCATAGCTAATCGTTAGCTTTGTTATGCAACTGTACCAAGTAATCACCCAGTCATCTTGATGGTCCTCTATCGCAAATTTTCCTCTCTATTTGGTGATATCACGGACTGTGTTCATTCATACTCGACTCGGAATCGGATCCTCATGACCCCAAGTGAATATCCAAAAGTCGTGATATGTACAGAATTTTCCCTTCTCCTCACTCTATTGAACAACTCAATTTTACTCCAGTTTCTATCTAAACAGCAATTAGTTAGCACTCATATGTTTTGATCCAGATTAAATGTTATACACTTGCTCTCTTCTTCGTAGAACCATAAATATATCGGTGGCTGCACATCGCTAATGCACAACCCCCTGTCCATGTTGTCTGGGCGGTTTGGGGGCACAATTGCTCTTACCAGGCACAACCTTTAACCGCAAGAATCAATAAGAAGTGAAGAAGCCCACATAATGAGCATCGTAAACAAATAAATAAATAAATGCCACATTCAAATGGCTCGCATTGCCGTCGAGATTGAAGGCGACAACCCTTCAGATCCCAACTTTCTTCCTAACCCCCCACGCTTCAACGTCGAATTACCACACACATCGTGCTTCACCGAAGACAAAAATGGTAGCCTCACGAGAAAGTTTTTCACGACCCCAGATGAACTCGCAAATCACTTGAAGCGCGCTATACCGCGTCATAAGGAGAGGAAATTGTATGTTTTGGAAGGGTTACCGATTGAATATGTACAGGTATTAGGTTCACACTTCAACATGGATGTGGATATCTTTGATTCGCATGCGATGAGAAAGAGCGGGCAATTGAATAAGCTGGAATTTTCTACGAGATCAGGGAATAAGGAGAAAGTTCGAACTTTTGCTCTGGACCATCCTGAGATTGCGGCAAACATTACCCCGCTACCCGAAGCCATTGAAGGGATTGTTGATGATTTCATGCTACCGTGTCAAACGATAGGCATCTCCAATGAAGGTTGGAATGGAATAAGTGTAAAATTATGTCACGTGACTTTGGTGTGCTTCCCCGAAGAAGATGGGAGTGAAACTTGTAAGATCATACTTTCTTTCAATTCAGGACATAAATTGATGGTAGTTATTTAAAGTATTACTGCTTCTTGAAAATCAGTCGTGGGCGAGAAGAGGCGCACAGTTTCAAACTGCGGGTTACCACAGTATTCTTGCAAATGCCCTCAAAAGTCTCCCGGAAGGAACGCAAAAATGGAAACCATCCCGAAAACATGACCCAGCTTTGACTCTAGCGGACGAGATTTTCAATTCTATAGAATCGCCAGGTGGTATCCTTGTTTGGGATGACCTCACAGAGATACTTGCTGATATCGTACTCAGACAATGGAAATTTGCCTTGTGCGAGGTAATTGAACATGCATGTGCATCTAGATTGATCCCTTATCACGAAATTCATCAAGTGTGTGATCTAATCGAGTCTAACATTTGGAGTTTGGATCGTACTGAGGCTTTCTGGGGCCCTCGTTTTGACGTTAGAATGGAAGGATTTAAAAGACTTTTGGAGAAAGCAAAGCGTTATGCAGGATTATTTGTGTGGGGGCAAATTGTGGAGGAGGGGCTTGAGACGAAGGCCAAAACCGAGATTGAGAGTGACAATGATGATGACGATGATAACACTTCCACGGCTTCGTCTAAGTCGGGAGTGCATATTCGTGGAGGAGAAACCTTAGATCTAGAAACCCGCCAAAGCATCAATAGAGTGACCTATCTTGGGGGTGTGTTGCTCCCGTTCTCCATAATTGCGGCAATATTTTCGATGGGTGGGAATTTTCAGCCGGGTGGAGATCAGTTCTTCATATTTTGGGTCATTGCTATTCCAGTATGTATACTCACAACAGTTTTAATATATGCAGATAGTATTCGGCGAATGACCTTGGAGCAATTCGCTCAACAGTACGGGTCTGCTGCAGTGACGGCAAAAGCTGATGATATGGTTACCTCATCAATTTCTGGCAGTGAGACCATTTCAGACATAGCGGGTATCAGAGAACGTCCTACGTCGCGTTTCCCAGGTATTTGGAATCCACGAAGAGCTGCTTCTCCCTCCAGTGTTGGCTATACAGATAGCGATAGTGATAGCGATGATGGTTCATCCTCTACAGACAGTACTCGGCTGCCTCCAGGTCTATCCATAGACGGCGATTTATTAGTTCGCAGGAAAAAGAAAAAGGTGCCAAGATCGTGGAGTTGGCGATTTTGGAGGCGGAAACCTCTGAATCGAAAATTAGATCCGGAAAACGTCTTGCCATCTCCTACACATTCGGATCATAATTTATCTTCACCTTCTGCACCTCCTCCACGTCCTCCACCTTCTCCGCCATCCGGATTTCACTCTGTTCCATCTCCGCCACAAATTACACCGGTGAAACCCATACTCGTTGGAAATAATCCTCCGGGGTCTCTTGCTTCCGGCCACTCTTCAACCGCCGGACCAGCTCCGCCAAAAACACCCCCAACCAGTCCTCCTCCGCCCGATCCTGACCTAATCATTCCTGACCAAACTATTCCTGAACCAATAGTCTCTGAGCCAAGCTGGGGTTCTTGGGGAACTCCTTCAAAGAAAAAAGGCAAAAAGAGCAAACGCAAGAAGACAATCCTAAATGATGAATTCGATAGCCCAGACCGTTCGCATCTAGCCAGTTCTCCAGCACATCCGTCTATACCAGACCCTGCAGAGATACCACTACCCCTGTTGGATTCAGATTCGGATGATTGGCGAGAGCGAGACAGCTCTGAGGGCATATACCCTGAACGATCTCCATCTCCAGGTTGTGCAGACTCGGATTATGCCACAGATCGTGAACGCCGTTCTTTAGAAAGACGCATGAGAGAAAGTGACGACTGGGAACTGACTAGAAGAGGAAGCAGAGAACGTCTAGGTAGTGGAGATATATATGAGCGCATTGTTGAGCGAGAGGTCATTCATCATCGCCGGCACCGATCTGAGCATTCTGTAACGTCTGAGGAGAAAAAACAAGTAATCGAAAGAACGACTGAAAAGCTTGTCGAAAAGCAGGAAAGAAAACATGCGACAGATGATATCGTAAAGGATGATGACGATGTTCCGGAAGACCGAGGAAGACAACGAAGGCGATCTACAACACGACGGGTCCATCATGGAACTTATTATGATTATCCAAGGCGGCCAATTCCCAGCATAGATCCTACTGAGATACCATTGCCACCATCACCAGAAGATCTATCAGAGGAGGAACGCATTAGAACGGAACTAGAGAGAGAGAAACTCGAATACTTTGAGGAGTTGAGGCGAAAAGAACGTCATAAGAGAATGGCGGAGATGGAAGAGAAGTATGCAAAAAAACGAGCAGAAGAGGAACATGCAAAGAGGCGGGCAGAGGAGGAATATGCAAAGAGACAAGCGGAAAAGGAATATGCGAGAAAAATAGCCGAAGAAGAATACAAGAAAAAAGCTGCAGAAAGTAAAGCTGCCAAGGGAAAAGATCGAGGCTACTCCCCTGTGGCATCCGATGACAAGGGAGCAAAACCAGCGATAAAGTTCAAGGACGCTGTGGGAAGGAAATTCACTTTTCCGTTCCATTTAGTATCTACATGGGCTGTATGTCAATTGCTTTTATTTTTATTTTTCAACTAATCCTCATTGTTTCTTGACACTTGCATAATTCCTCGCTGACTACTATCATCTTAGGGAATGGAAGAATTAGTAAAACAAGCCTTCCTTCATGTCGATGTCATTGGTCCTCACGTCAATGATGGTCACTACGATCTCATTGGCCCCACAGGCGAAATTATCCTCCCTCAAGTATGGGAATCAATTATTGAGCCTGGTTGGTTGATAACTATGCACATGTGGCCAATGCCGGAGCCGCGAAGGCAAGCACCCGCGCCTATGCCTCCTAGACCAGGACATCCCGGTAGCTTTCCACCACCTCCTCCACCACCTGGATTTACGGCAACCCAGCCCGGTGGCCTGATGAGTGGACCTACTCCGAGAATGAAGAAATCTACGCAGAGTGAAACTATGGGCTGGATGGCAGGAGCACGTCACTCGAAATCTCGCAATAAACAGAAGTCGGCACCGATACGACTTGGGCCTCCTCCACCGCCTTCGTTCCCTTGGGCCCCTCCGCCGCCACCGGCATCTGGAAGACGAGGATCTGATACGGTCGTCATAATAGAGGAACTGCCACCAAAAGTTCATAGAAGACAAACGGGTATGAGCGACAGACATAGACACGGAACAAGCGGCGGCATAATTGGGGGAGCAGCAAAGCCTAATGAGGAGTTGGGGTGGGTGAGAGCCTTGGGAACCATTGTTGGTGTGAAGCCGGGGATACAGGTGAAGAAACGGAGTGGTGGAAGTAGTTCATCGTCGAGTGTTTGATGGAGCATTGATGAGATGACTGGCCGCTCGTAAATTTGGGAATGTGGTGTTGCATGCTTTGTCCATGTAAATTGAGAAGCTAGGGCCTCAATGGTTGAATGCGTGCCTGCACTTGCAGATTTGATTATAGTTATGTCATTACAAAAGGGTGAAGTTCTATTGGAGGATGTTCATTGCATGTATTTATTCTATGTACAGACTCTACTATACATTCTTTGGCTTCGAATCTTTAGGTAGAGCATTACTTTTGAGGTGGCTGTTGGGTGGTTGGGGTACCACTGTCGCGCATGAAATATGTCCATTGCCCCTCGACAGGCTTCTCCTCGAGATCCTCCCATCTACAATTTTCAATTAGTCACGAAGGATCAAAAGAAGTTTATATATTTCACTTACACTTTGGCCTTCAATAAGACATTAGTGAGGGTCAATTCGCCCTCGGCAACCTGAATGACCTCCTCGATCAATCCAGCACCAATCTTATTCTCGATTTCCTCGATTCTACCATCGCATGTCAGTTCCTCCACATCTCATCTTAAGCAGAAAAATCAAACTCACTGATCGACATTCAACGCAGGTTCGTTCTCCCAGACAACCTGTTTTTCATCCTCACCAGGTCTCTCTTTAGCCAAAACGCTTTGTCCCTTTCTTTCCTGTGTCGTCCTCACGCCCTCTAACTCTGCACTTCCTTCCTCTCCGTCCCACTCCTCCTTACTCCAATCAACCTCCTTTTCAATTTCCGACTGTACAAAGACCTTGCCTCCGGCGTTCAGTTTCTTATTTTTCCCCTGATCAAAGTGTATGCCACCCTCTGGGGTAGTGAAAACTTCTGGATGCGCAGCAAGAGTTTCTTTCGCCTTCGCTGCCCATTCTTCGTATCCAGCTGGCACAACAGATTGCACAATTTTCAGACGGTGGTTTGTAAGGGCCTCGGTAGATTGGCGGTACAGAGATGTGGAGGGGAATTCTTTCAATTTGTCGAGGGTAGAGGCGTAGAGGTAGAGTAGAGCGGAGCGGGGCGAGGGATGGGTATGGAGGCCAGTGAGACCAGTAGGTGTGTTAGCCTCGAGATATCTGGCAGGCTTAACAGCTGCAAATTGCCGTAATGTACGACGCATATTGGGCAACTTCAATGGGTGTATTAAACTGTCAATAGTCGTTATCTTAAGATAAATCGTGACGTTTGGGAATCTTGAGCTTTGGAGCTTCGGCAAGTCTTGGCGGCGAATTCATGCCGGGGTTTTAAGGTCTTTAGAAATTGGTGAAGTTCTATTGGTGAGTGGCTTTTGAGGGTGGCTCAACATTGGGCAGACAAAACCAATAAAATTTGTGGCTGTGCAATAGATCTAGTTGTGATCGTGATGTGAGTTTTTGAAATTTGATAAAACTGTATGCTTCGCCTCGTGATCACATTTCCATTGAACTGAGCAGAAGCTCTTTAAGATTTTTCCGCTTTTTGTTCTACATTACAAAACCAGCCACTTTTAACATGGTAGTACTTGTTCACACCAGTCATGTTTCTGGTAAAAGTGCTACTAAAACACCCAGTTCGATCTCCATCTCATGTCATGAAGCCATACGCCATGATATAAGAACCACTATGTACAGATATAAGCAACCACCAAAGAACGCCTCGCTCCTTAAAATCATGTCTTAGTGCAATACAGATATACACAAACACGGATACATCATCTCTTCCTTTTGCTTTTCCTATTGGAAGATTGTGCCCTAGATCTCTTCGTATCCGCCCCTCGAGGTCTCGTCGGTGTTCCCTCGAGGCCTTCATCGATTTCTTCGTCGTCCTCGGCTCCATCTTCCACGGTTGTGACAGTTGCAACACTCTGCTGCCTCGAACTCGATTCTGCTTTCGCCTTTCCCGCAGCTCTATTGGCACTCCTTCCCGCTCTGGTAGATTTTGGTGGCGAACTTTGTGCAGGTGGTGATGTTCTCGTCTCCGTTGTATCGACAGTACTTGCTCTCTCCTTTCCCCTCTTCCTTTTTCTGGTGGTTCCATGAACCTCGGGCTCTGGTGACTCTTTTGGTTCCGAAGTTTCCATCAATCTTGAAGGTGACGAATATGCTTCACTTAACTCTTCATCCGTTCGTTTCCCTCGCATGAAACACATCTCTCCATATTCCTCGTCGGGCAATGTAAAGTCAGGAAACCGATCTTCGGTATCCTCTTCGTAATCGAATGAATTTTCGCGATCGTCGATCACATCTAAATTGTAACAGGTTCGCAACTTCTCCCATATGCCAGGGATCCGAGTATGTTGTTCAACACGAGGATCATAACCGTGATTCCGTAGATGTTCTGAAAGTGCAATCATGCGAAAGTGTTTGTGCATACCTGAGTTCAGTGATTAATTCATCTGATCTGTTAAACCATGTATTTAAGACTGATTATCGACCTACCCGCTGGTTTCCACTTGACAATACCTTTGAACAATGAGGTTTCTTGTTCATCCGTCCACGGGTCTTTCAAGATATTATGGCTTGGTTTTAGTGGTTCGGCCTTTTTGGGAGTATCAATTGCCATGGCATCTTGGTCTTCAACGGGCGTCGAAGCAGCTCGTGTGCTTCCTTTCTTCTTTTTCGGTGGCATTTTGGCGGTATTATTTTTACTACCAAATAATGAATTGAAGGGTAACATCGAATCGTAACCAAACTCAGCCTCACCATCAGCCTTTTGCAATAACTACGCTAGCGGATTTAACGTCCGCCTAAACCGCAGACGCGTTGGAGCGCGTCAAACATCCACGACCCCCGCCTACGAGCACAGTACATTCATATCTCAGCTGAGATGATAAAAATGGATGACGAAAGAGATCCAGGAGATGTGTTTGCTATACCAGACCTTTGGGGTCTATCTAGATGTGTTGATGATGTAGTACAACCAAATAGTCTTTTCTCAGATCTTAGACTCCCTGGTTCGTTCTAACCATGTACGTGAAGTAAACAAATATACTGTGCTAATCGTTCACAGTCATTGACTTTAAACTACCAGACGTTGCAGAGCAGTGTCAACATGATGATTTGTTCTTCGGTATCCCGGAACTACCCATAGGCCCAGCAGAGCCAATTGTTTCTCCATCTCAATCTGGTGAACCTCTTGGCGACACATCCTGCAACGAACCGGTGGGGCCTGAGGAAGCTGAAGGCTTTGATATTTGGATGTTACAGGAGCAAGAGCCTTTACAGGAGCCTGTGAACTATCAAACATGGGATTCCTTTACCATCGAGCAATTCAATGAACCTCAAGCGGCTTATTTGACCGAAGCTGGAGCTCGAGTGTTCGATACCGCATTAGCTGCCGAAGACGATTTCTTGAATGCTGAAAATACTCTTCATCATGTGGTGGATTCGAAGATATTCGCTACCTCAGTCCTCGCACTGGGATTAGGTAGAAATTCGATGTTCTTCGCGTGGGATGTAGAGAAGCGTTCATTTTATGCGACCCTTCAGAAGTTCCGAGTCTCTGGTCACACTGCACAATCTCTCACCGGTTTTTTGGCTCCTTTTTATGAGTGCGGAAATATTACCAGATTTCTTCAGGACTTTGTCGAAAAGACTTATTCGTCAAACAAGTCACCAGGTCGAATCGCCATGGCGGAGTCTATTTCAACTGTTCTCGCAACAATCCAGTCACAGCTGAATGTAAGCGCTTCTGATTATGAGAGCATTTTACAACTGCAAGCATTGTTTCAGCCCGTTCACTCAGTTCTCACATGTTTCAAACGATTGGTGACGAAGACATTACCAAAGAAAAGTGATGAAGCAATACTGTCAACGCTTTTTGAAGAGATTCAACTTCTAGAACATAGGACAGACACTCTCCGAGATATTCTTCTTGAAATACTCTCGAGGGTATCAATACCTTGGCTTGAATTCACCGGTGAATGGCTTGGATTACAAAGAGAAGATGGCGTACCGCTAACCAAGGATGGTTCTGGGAAGAGCTTTGTAAAGGTCGACAACAAAGAATGGGTGGATGAAGCTGGTCTCGAATTGAATGAACCTGACTTTATATTGGACCTTGAAAGTGTTCCTTCGTTCATCCCTCTTGAAGATGCCCGAATAATGTTTGAAGTGGGTAGGAGCCTTCGGATTTTACGGACTCACCATATAGACCATCCTTTGTCGAAAATGGAAGTCGTGGAGTCGGTTGCACCACCAGCTCTTGAATGGAAGTATTCTTGGCAGGATATACTGGATGTAGAGACTAAGGCCTTGAAATACGAACAGGATTTGACAGCCGCGCTCCGAAAGTTCTCGGAAAATCACTCAACGACGGAACCCACAGCGACCGAGTCCAGGTACGAGCTTTACGATTTTGATCTGGATTTCTTCGGCCGACCCGAAGAAGAGATTCAAACTCGTGTTGTAGCTTCCATCAATCGATTGGACTCAAAATTAAAGGAGCCACTTACTCCTGTTAAGTTTAAACGTCTTTTACAGGATTGTCTTTCATTGGCTCCGGAGCCTTCGCGAGTGGATGAATCAATATTTTCCCCGCCCATTTCGCTGGCCCCCATACTCTCATTCAATCCAATCATTTCTGCGCAAGCTAGAGTGGTCAATGGTGTTTGCATGCAACTATTCTTCAAGTCTCATAAGTTACGAGATCATCTATCTCTCCAAAGAGATTTCCATCTGTTGGGAAACGGTGTTTTCTCAAGTCGACTCTCTCATGCACTATTTGATCCGGAATTAGAAAGTGCCGAGAGACAAAAGGGAGTGGCTTTGTCTGGTGGAACCATGGGTTTACGACTCGGCGGTAGAGACACATGGCCACCAGCGAGCTCTGAGTTACGACTTGCATTAATGGGCGTTCTCACTGAAAGTTATGCATCATATCAACCTGCGAATTTCTCTTCCATTGATAGCTATCTTCAAAGACAGAAATCTCTTCCAGGAGATCTAAGTTTTGCTGTTCGAGATATGTCCGAAGAAGAAATCAAACGGTGTATGGACCCAAATTCAATCGAAGCCCTAGATTTCCTACGGCTTTCATACAAACCTCCTGCGCCGTTGGAATCGATTCTGACTCCCATTATCCTCTACAAGTATGATCAGCTTTTCAAACAACTCCTTCGTACTCTCAGAATGCTATATGTTGTGTCGGCGCTTTTCCGTGATGCCACGGATAGGACATCCTCGTGGCAAAACATACATCCCTCTGCCCAGAAGTTCCGTATTGAAGCTCATCATTTCGTTTCTGCGGTCTGTGGATATTTCTTCGACACTGGAATCGCAACAACATGGGGTATTTTCCAGAGAAAATTAGATGAAATTGAAGCACGCATGGACTCTGGGAATTTTTCGCTCGGTCAAAACGAGGGGCTGGAGAGTCTTAGAGAATACCATGAACGTGTGCTCGATAAGATGCTATTTGCGTTGTTCTTGAGGAAGAGACAGAAACCAGTTATGCAACTACTAGAAGAAATATTCGGCCTGATCCTACGGTTCTCGAAGCACTCAAGAGAGAAGGCTTCGGGAGCAAAGCCAAATACGGGTAATGTAGGCGAAGATGAGAATATCCAAGTGATGTATGGAAAATTCAAAAAGAGAGTAGGAGTATTTGTCACTGTTTGTAGGGGATTGACGGAAAAGAAGGGGTACGGCGAGAAGACTTTCAATGCCCAAGCAGGAAGTGGGGGTTTGTTTGACGCTGCGGATCTAGCAGAAGAAAACACAGTTGGGCAACTGGTATTAAGATTAGAGATGTCAGGTTATTATATGAAAGGGGTATGAAGTTCTTGGGTGAGCTTCACAAATGACGATTATGGCAATGGTTATGAATACTATTCGTGATAGGAGACATAACATCAGAACACTTCAAAACATACTTTTTGGATGGACCATGTCATTTAGATTCTGCTCTACTATTTCAAGCTCCATCTTTAATATTAATCGAACCCATTTCAGTAGCGCACGTTCCGTTTTGCCATTCATGCGTGTTTAGGTACTCCACCTTTACGTAGAGACGAAATGGATCTTGCTCTTCTTGTCAGGAGCAATCTTGATCGAATCTTCTGATTGTGGTATGTCCCGTCAAGTCATCAGACTAAGCGGCCAGTATCGACTCCTATGTACTGGATATGCAGATCTCCTAGAAAGAACATCCTCATTGCGTTCGAAAGGACATTCGATTTTGGGATATTTCTACAGGATGGACAAACCCTGCAAAACAGATACGACACTACATGTTTTTCTTTTTTACTTCAATGCGGTACAAACGTTAGAAGCTAGCCAAATGTCACTACTGTACCGGATGAAGTCTACTTCGGCAGATGTTACGACGATACGCGGAGATGCCAAATTATTAGGCTTTCACATTGCATTTCAAAGAATTACAAGACACCTCATGATCAAGCCAAAATTTGGAATTATGGTTTGGAATCCACAGTCGTCTGGGGGTTAAAACATGTGACTGGTTGTGATCTAAATTTTGTGATATCTGTTGGACGGTAATGTTTTCGTCCCATCTGGCATACTTCTCTTCTACATACAGAATGGTATTGTGCATTTTTTCCACATTCTTCTTAAGGCCAAAATCGGAAAGCACGAGCGGCAGTACTGGAAAACGCCTTGATATATCGCGCTCATTGATCTGGTATCTTGATATTTGTATTATCATCATTCATTCCTCATGATCACATATTCTTTCTAACGTTAATTATGACATCCACTATTCCTGCCCAATTATCCAGTTTGAATGCTTCCTCGATCAAAAGCACAGTATTCATCTCCAGCCACTACAATATCTAGGGCCTCTAGAGGGATTTTCTTGCCCTCTGCCTAGCTTCTATACCGAGCTTTTCTGGAATGCGATCTTATCATCAATCGTACTCAATCTAACGCTTTCGACATGTTCTCTCCCTCTGAATCGAGGCCTATATGAGTATTTCTTCATCAACAAGAATACTGCAAGTCCGAACAAAGCTAGACCACCCACAATACAACCGACCGCAATACCAGCAACAGCTGATTTAGACAGCCCGCTGGAACCCGACGATGATGAGTCTGAGGTGGTAGACGATAAAGCTGTCGAGGATCCCGTTGACGTCGCTGTAGAGGTTGCAGATGATGTTGCGACAGAGGTCGCTATGCCCTCGGTAGAAGGACCAGTGACAGTAGCGTTGAAACAGGAGACGCTTGTGGTGAAATCACTCTCTTCTACGAAAGTCTAAATGTATCTCGTGATCAGTCCCCCGTAATGATGTGTTCAGTTACTTGTAGTTGGAATGCTTACAATATCTGCACAAGCATAAAATGTTTCGTTCCCACTTCCATCGTATGTTGAAGTGTATTCAAGCTGGATTGTTGCGTTTGTGCCAGCTTCAACATCAGATGGAGAATCTGGTGTAGTATAACACTGATGTCCGGCATCAAGTTCGGAGACCGTATGTAAAATCTGGGTAGTGAAATCCGATTGAGTGGTCGGCTCTGAAATACATTAGTCTTGGGAAGAAAAGCTGGGTGAGCTGTATCTTACTATCCATATATGCTATGCGAACGATGACATCCCAAGTTTCTCCGGAGGCCACAAGTGCAACTTTCCCTGAGTCTGTACGTTCAAAGCATGTTAATCATGACTAGGTTATAATTTTCAAGAGGATCATACCCAGAGGAAAATCTGTGCGGTTCCCAACCGTCCCATCATTTCTTCCACAAGGACTATTATTTTGCCAAGCAGCATACCAAGTACGTTGCTCTGGCCAAACGAACTCAACTGGACCGTTCGCCGTTTCTGCTTCCCCGGATACACGGTCGAGGTTGAAAATGAGACATGAAGCCAATACAGGAAGATATTTGAAGAGCATCTTGAAACAAAGTATCTTAAATGCTTGCAGTTGAAGAATAGCGGTCGACAATCATCAATACAAGAGAGAACTGGGTCATATATGCACGCACCTGAACCAAAAACTATTTCGGGTCCGAACCCGAAAGTCGTAGAGCTTGAAAATCAAGAATGAAAGCCTTCAACCACCTTGCTCTGAGTAATGGTTTCTATTCATTACGAAATACAGCAAGGTACCAATCATGAAAGCTCTTGGCCTTAACTCCATGGGAAAGTACGCATGTGAAAGTGTGCGTTTGAACTATGAGCACAAAATAGAGTCACAAGCATATAACGCTGCCAAGTGATACCGGTCGGAGTCGGGAACATTCACAAGATTTAACAGGCCATGTCAGACGTAGATAATAAGCTCTACAAGTAAAAGAAGCCATTGGAATGTAGCAGCAGGGTTCACATAGCAGAGTAGGCTGGTCTCCTTCTCCACTTTGATATGTGATTTGGTAAAATATTCATGCACGTCCCACTTTTTCGCGAAATTTTATATCTTATCTGATCCGAAATTTCCATCTAATCAGATGTGACTACTGGAAAATGGAGAGGGTGGAGTAGATATCAGCCAATAAATATGTGCAAACTTATCAGATGAGAATCTGATGTTATGGTGGCAGCGCAAGGTGTTATTGGCGTTAAGCTAACATTTTTTGATTTGTTCTTCGGACCAACAGGAATTATTTTACTTGAATCAAGAATTTTCCCGTCCACCATGTATTTGGCTTATTTTCAAAGAACACTCGGGTCAGGCAATTGTTGGCATAGACGGGGGCATCTAAGTTGAAGTCAGTCTCAATTTTTGTGGTACTCTGAAGCCACCCCAGGAAATTTCTCCTCCTCATCTAATCCGATTCAATCTTATCTAATCTAATCGATCTCCGTCCAGAGAAAGGGCCCAGACTAGAGTTCTCCGTCTCGCTCTTTTTTTCTTGTACGAGCGTTGGGTCAAGTGCGACGTTTTCTAAATTATCGGACCACGTTCACATGCAGGGACACGGCATAAAGTATCTTGCTTGTATTCCAATACCCCATCGACCCATATTGGATTTTTTTCGGAATGTCGCCGAATCTCCTTGGCATGTCCAATGTCGTGAGTCAAAGTGGAGATTCAAGTAGACCGCGTCTCAATCTTCGGGACCGTAAATTTTAGCCCTTCATTTCGTCCTCATATATGAAGGCACGTCGCCGATCAAGTATGCATCTATTCATCATCTTAGACAGCTCAATCATACCACCCAACTTATCACCTTGAGACAAATCATCACCTCAATCAGCATCATGGTTTTCATCACATCAATCGTTAAGGTCGCGGCTCTTGCCGGGCTTCTCGCTCCAACAGTCCTTGCTACTTTACCAGAAGCTTTGGTCGTCAAACGTCAAGATGAGGATAACGCTGTCGGTACCAATTCCTACAACTGTCACGACAACTGCGGTATGTTTGCTTTCCCATTAGGTCTCCCCTTCAAAAATATAGCCAACTCTTCAAAATCGATACTGACATCCTTCATAGGTGAGGCTATCCTCGAGTCAGAAATCGATGGTTTCTGCAACACCACAATTTTCTCCACCGACTACGCTGCCTGTCTCCAATGCTCCGGCGAGGATAACGAGGACATATGGCAATACTATGGTCCATATTTGACTGTTGCTGCTGTGGAGTGTGGATCTTCTACTGTACCATTGACCGGAACTCAAGCCGACGTTACCACTGCCATGCTTGCTCAAAACGTCACTACAACCGCCAGCGGCGCTACTACAACTGTTGCCAGCAACTCCGCAACAACAACTGCCGCAGCTTCTACTTCTGGATCAGCTTCTAGCTCTGAATCAACTGCTAGCTCCGGATCAGCTTCTAGCAGCACTGCCACTGGATCTTCTGCTTCGGTATGTGTTCTTTTGTTTTATTAATAGACTGAGCGATTGCTAATTTCTATGAAGGCTACCTCTACCAGTGGTGCAATCCAACAAATCAATGCAGCCAGCGGTTTCCTCATCGGTGGTGTCAGTATCCTCGTTGCCGCTGCTGTCGCCAACTTGGCTTAATTATGACTCAACCTCTTAGAAATGTGCCGACGGCTTTAGGAGTGTGGTCCGGTGGTCAATGAATGAATGATGATAATTTATCGAGTCGATGGTATCTTTCCCTTAGTATATAATTCAAAATGCGAATCATCTTAATCAACCGACTGTATTTTTTCACATTTAATGCGCCATGTCTAGATCTTCTATGCTCTCATATAAAAGCGAGGTTCCATGTAAAGGAGCATAATCTTGCAACCTGTAGAATGTGGAATTCGTCTTCCGATCTCGTCAAAGGTTTGTGCGGACTTAATCGGCTCCACCTCGAAATAAATGATACATCGTGCGATACATTAGCTCTGCTGATCCGAGACTCTGGAGAAACCGTCAGTTTTGTGATTTTTCAGGAAAAGGAAAATACGGAATATTATTCCCTCCACCAAGCAACTTAACTCCGAATTGACCGAGGAAAACTGGAGATGCGGAGATGACTAAAGGATCAGATAACTTAGATGCAACTACACACTCTGATGTATAACTTAAGTCCGTCGCTAGCTCTTTTGGGCAGTTTGCTATTGTATATATATTTGGTGAGTATCTCCCCAGTTGTAAACTTCATGAAGGCATTCTGCAACACTTCGCTACTGAATACATACAACCAAATATTTCGAAAGAACTATTTTCATCATGGGTTTTACATTATACTTTCAAATCGTCAACATAGCGTTGCATTTTCTATTGAAATTCGGAAAGCAAAAAGTCACAGCAATCATTCACCGTTTCACATACCGCGCAACTTCTGATCCAAAGAATGTCGTCATCATAGGCGGTTCATTTTCCGGAATGCATTTGGCGAGGCTCCTTTCCACATCTATACCGACTGGATATAAAGTCACGCTTGTTGAAAAAAACACGCATATGCATTATTGTTTTGCTTTTCCGAGATTCAGCGTGCTGAGTGGTCATGACTATAAAGCTTTTATTCCTTATGAGGGACTATTGGGACATGCACCGGAAGGAGCTATATCTGTTGTTCATGAGAAGGCTATCAACATTCTCAATAATCATATTGAGCTTGCATCAGATGAGAAAATTTCTTATGAATACCTCGTTATTGCAACAGGTGTATCGCAGCCTGCGCCGGCTCGACTGTCCGCGACGGATAAGATAGAGGGTGAAGGTGAATTGCGTGGCTATCAAAAAGCTATACAAGCTTCTTCACGAATTGCAGTTGTTGGTGGTGGTGCAGTTGGAGTCGAGCTCGCAACTGATATCAAGAGCTTCTTACCAGATAAGAATGTGACGCTGATTCACTCTCGAGATCGTTTACTCGTTAGATTTGGGCCACAGCTACATGAAGTGGCTTACAATCGACTTCAAGAGCTGGGAGTGAGAGTTCATTTCAATGAACGGCCTTCACTACCTGATAGGAAGCCATTTATGCCATCGGAGACAGATATTGTATTTAAGGATGGTCAAGTTGAGACTTTTGATCTTGTGGTATGCGATGCCTATTATTGTATCGTCCCTTAAGACTCGATTACTGACTTCAAAAGATATCATGTATCGGGCAAAGCCCAAACTCCAGCCCACTCAAACCCTTTCTACCAGATGCCATCACAGAAAATGGTTTCATTCGTGTAGAACCAACATTACAAGTCAAATCCGAAAATGAAAATTACAGGAATATTTTCGCTATAGGAGATGTTGCAGCTACCGACGGTCCAAAGATGGCATTCGCAGGCATGGCACAGGCGGATGTTGCTTGTTCTAATATCCTTACATTGATTCGAGGCCACCAGAACACACTTCAACCGTACGTTCCAAGCTTTATCGAGGGAAAGATCAAGCTTAGTCTTGGAAAGGTAAGTGATCTTGGGGACCCCCGATTTTGAAGTCACCATCTAACTTTCGCACGGCGTAGGACCGCGGGGTGTTTTTCATGGAGAATGAGAATGGTTATTTACTAAAACTCTCCAATCATGATAAGCCTGATATTGATGCTAAGAAAGTGTGGAGATTCTTTGGGGCGGATGTAAAAGAATGGAAGAACTGAGTTTGGCTGCAGTCTCGATATGTAGCATTTGAAAGAGCCCGTATTCGTTCTCTAACAAATAAAATATTCCTAAAATCAATTCCTTGGAGAACCTTCATCCTCAGTCTCTCTACCAATTGCACGTATTCTTTCACCCCAATAGTACAATAAAAAACAGATAGGACCTCCTGAAACAATCCATATCAAGCCCAATAAACTGTTGCCCCATCCGAATCCCAGTTTGTCATAAAGCTGGGGCCCGAAGATAGGTAGAATGAATCCCATAATGTTCGAACCCACTCGGGATGCCGCATTTGCCGATGCCCCGTATTTACCAAACTCATCAAGTTGGTAAGCAAGAAGACCTTGGCTGAACACCATATTTCCTAGGGTGAAGACAGATGCGCCGATATCAACCACTGCCCATGGGCCAGTTACTTCGGCCACCCAGCCGTACCAAAACAGTCCAATCGGCATTAAGATAGCACCACCCATTGAATATGGAACACGGAACTCTGGTCTGCCATGATTGTTGTTTTTCTTGCTAAGACGTCTGTATAGCCAGTCCATGATACGACCCCCAATTTGAGACGCAGCTATTGCACCAATAGCGATTGCAATATAATGAAGAGCGCTGATTGATACAGTCTGGTTGTAACGCTCTATATAAAGAGTGGCAAAAGTTGAAATCAAAATCGTGTAAATGCCAAAGCCAACTCCAAATGCGAATGTGATTAATTGGATTACTGGCCGACGTATTAAGATTTGGAAGGGACGGGCAAGTCCGATAGACAATTGAGGAAAGAGTTCTTGCCAATATTTGGCATCAAATGTCCTTTCGGCGTTAGATATGAACTCAGCTTCGGATTTGACCTTTCGTCGAAGAAGGACTGGTGTGTACGATTCTCGAATGAAGAAGTACCCCGCTAAGGTCATGAAACTGTTAAAAATCGACATGATCCAGAATATCCATGGCCACACCACCAATTGTGCGATAATGCCTCCAAATATTGGGCCAAGTGCAGGTCCAAGGTAAGGTAGAAAAGATGCAATTGCGAGCGACTTTCCACGTTCTCGTTTTCCATACATATCGGCCATGACGGGTCCAGTAAGCTTTGAGAAGTGGCGAGAGTCAGTCAATAGGCTTTTAGGAATGGGCCTCTTTGTATTGATACATACCGTGATACCACCACTGGCTCCTATTCCCGTCATGAGTCTACCCGTAATCATCAAAGCCTTCGATTTACCGAGTGGGCAGAGAGCATTCCACAGAATGTACCACGCATTACAAAATAGCCATATACCTTTTCGGCCAGTGACTTCAGAGAATGCGGCCGCCACGAAGGGTCCAATGGCCAGACCGAGGAAGTAAGTAGAAAATATTATCTGAGCAGTGTAGTCATCAATCTTCAAATCGCGGGAGATATCGCCAAGAGCGGCGGCAATCATGCTGGCTGACATTAAAGTCACTAGCTGTCCTAGTGAAAATATGACACCAATGGTGATTTTACGCCATGATGGCCAATTATAAGGATTTTCTGGGTCATCTGGTCCGTTCCAGGTGCTCTGCCGAGATATCAGTCCAGTTTTTTTTTTAGATATATACTAGATTGACATACTCCATATTCTTTTCTGAGCGTTTCTAGATGTTGAGAACCTTCGTCATCTGGATCAAGCACTGATTGAAACCCTTCGAAATCGTGCTTCTGACCTGCTAAAACCAGATTGGTCTTGTTATCTGAAGACACAATGTCTTTTTCTGTTGCAGTGCTCATAATTTAGGATTGATGGAGAGATTCTCGTAAATTTGAATTGAAATTCAGGACTTGACTCAAAATATGGAGGGACAAAAAGCGAAATAAATAGAAAGGAAACGGAACTGAACAATGAGCAAAACTTCAAAAAGTCATCGAAGTGTTGGGACGGAGTAACTCTACCGAATAGATCAGACTGTCGATTGCGAAATCCAATTCTTCGAACTTTCGAGATTGATCAACCCATGTACGGAGTTGAATTTTCCTCGAAATAGAATCCACCTGCTGCCACTTAACGTTATCTGATCCGCTGCTAAGTTCTCTTTAAAGTTATCAGATCCGTCGAAACCTTGTCTAGTTTGCATACAGTCAGCCCTAGACGTGCTTCTGCCTGCTTCTGACACAACCATACATCTGTCGTCACGCACTGGACTATCTACTTATCTCTCCGACTCCGGAATAGATGCATCTCGTATGCCACTACCGACCAATCTTCACTGGGTTTTGAAGTAATTAAATGTGAGTCAGACATACTGGGAGTACTGCTTACTGATAACTGCAGTCGAGATATCAAAATTCTGGACAAAAGAATCCCTAGGGTCTGGAATAATCTAATGTACTTTCAAGGTTCTGATCAATCGACGTTGTAAGTCGAAAGATAAGCCGGTCTCGAATCTTATTACCTACACTACTTGAGCGAATTCAGAAACCCTTTCGCTTTATCCTTCCAACCACCATTAGGCTGCGGTAATGGTCCCGATTGTTGGAAAATGTTCTCATTCTCTCCCTCCATAGCAAATTGTAACATAGCTTGTACAACCATACCACCCATTTGTTTGCCATCACTCCAACTGATTCTCATTTCCCCTTTTTCCGGCTGGCAACTTCTCTCATGTGGATATAAAGTATATCTTAAGCCACCTCCTCCAAACTTTGGAATCTCAGGTCCCTCCCATTCTTCCCATGGCCCTTCTAATCGCGGTGCACATGCAATATATATCTTATTAGCCGGAAACTTGTTGTTCCCAAACCAAAGAAATGGTCGTCCTTTAGGTGCTAATTCCGGAACCTTAATAATTGCGCCTTGCGCCTGGACCGGAATGAGATTGACGAGTTGATGAAGTGAGTAAGAACGATCCCATACTTTGCTTTTTCCGTCGAGAGTATGAATGAGAAATTCGTAATTTTCTCGCGAGGTAAAATCAGACCCCGATCGAATGCGTGCCCAATGATTCTTGAGGTCAAGGGTCGGAGATGGGGCATCTTTAGCACCAAAAAGATAGATATATCCATCGTCTCCCACGACATAGGTTGTTATACCAAAGTGTGGCTCATTTTCTCCGAAGAGCATATTGTCGCCCTAATTTTGTGAGTAATCTAAGCGGAAAAAGGCCACAAAGGTTTAAGGTCAAGAGCCGTAAATAGAGCTCCTCATCCCAAATTTTGTAATAGGTTGACGGTCACACTTTTTGAGGATGAATGGATTAGAAATTGCAATACTCACCATCAATCTGTCCACTTTCAAAGAATTGTCAGGTTGAACTTGAACTCGCGCAACACCTGTACCGAAACTCTTGCCAGCCGTAGATCCATGCTTTCGATATCATTAGCCAAACCACATCTTACCAAGAATTTCTCTCGAACACCTCGAAATAATACTCACCGTGTACATTTTTTCATAAAATACCCAGCCATCTCTTGCTCCCGGAAAATCTTCAATGATACCCCCGAATACCCAATTCACAACCCTATTAATCTTTTCCTTATTCTCTGGGTCCTTCTCATACTCTTCTTCGCTACGCGTATGAGGAATGAAGGATGGTTGATATGCATTTTCATGCATGTATGTACAAGTTAGTGGATCATTTTGGGGCTCTGGAACATAGGCAACAGTGTTGTTGGAGACTCCAACAAAATGATTCGAGGAACTATGACAGAAAGTATCGCCGAATAGATAATATGTGTTGCCCCCAAGGTAAACGGGTCGACCTATATCACGAGGATATCGACGGCCGGAAACTAGCAGCTGAGAGTTAGAGTATGATGATGAGATTTAAAGGATATTAACTTACTATCCTTGACTTCACCGAAAACTTGAATATTTTTGATCTGAGGTGGCCTACGTGACAATTTTAGAAGTCAAGTCGAATAATGCTTTCGTGATAAGTTTAACCTTACCATTTCATGTGAGACATTTTGCTGGCGCCGGATGGATATGAAACTCTCGACAATCGGGGTAATGTGCAATGTACTATATGGAAAGAGTATTGAGTGTGTTCTTTTATACACTATCAAACCTGGAAGCATGCTCAATCTGCTGATGCTGCGTGATGTCACTATCACAGGCATACCTGTATACCTCGGTCGGCTCATATTGGTAGACAATATCAGGGTGGTAATCAGCCGTTGTAATCGCGTCTTCCCCCCTATGAGGGTTCTTATCCACGCGGGGGAGGCAATCCACTGTGTGGCTTTCTAGGTTGTTGATTGCTGACTAAGTATGAGAGCTCTTATTTGAGATAATGGGAGAGGCTCAGGTGTGGACGATATAAAATACGAATTAGTAGTTTTTCTTGAGATTGGAAGCCCGTCAATGATTTTGGCAAAATACACGACAATCTGTTGGGGATATTTACTTGCATAGTATGATCATAGTGTATATACCATTGATGCAAAGATAATTGGTTCAGTAACAAGCCACAACAATATCTGCAAGTAAGCCCAACCCCTCCAAACATCACCACAATATCTTCATTAACATTTCACGTCTTATCACAATCCTCCATACCATTCTCATTATGAAAAACTAACTTATCTCCTTTCAAACAACATAAATTTTCCATTCATCTCTCAAAGTCAAATATCCCCATCTCCACCCCCACCCCCGCTCCCGCTCCCAACCCGCACAATGATCCCCCGCAAACTCTCAATCTTCATCTCCTTCTTCCGCTTTGGCTTCGATTTCCAGTACTTTCTGATTCTTCTCACCTGTATCGGTATCGCCTGTCTTGGTAGGTAATATACTATATACAAAACTCTCATCCTCTATTTTACATCACCCAGTCCCAATCCCCGTTTCCCCCAAGGCTCCACCCCTCTACCCTACCCACCTAGACTCTAACCTCAACTCACATCCCCCCAACCAGTCCTCCTCCCACTAAGCTGCACCACTCGCCCCACCCACACCATCTACCTCCTCTCTCTCTCCTACGCCTCCTCTCTCCCCACCCCCATCACCCAAACCCTCCACCGCAACCTCACCTCTCTCCTTCCCCCAAACACTCAAAATAGTTCTCTCATGATCCGCACCGGCTTTCGAGGAATATGTATGACTTCTCAACTTGCAAGTTCGAGATGGGAATGCTCCCAACATGTCACGACATTAAAGGAGATAATCACGAGCACGACCACAGATATCAATATTGATATCGATCCCCTGAATCTCCTCAATCTAGCCGAGTCAGTGAGGAAAAGAATTGTATTCGATGGGTTGCTGTGCGCTTTCTTTCTAACCTCCCTACCTTCCCTACCTTCCCCAAAATACCCCAAGATCCAAACCCTCACCCCCCCCTAACACACCCTAGCTACATTTCTCTCGCCCTCACGCTCCTAACGCTCCTCCTTCTCACTCTCATCCCCCGTTGGAAACCCGATCAAAACCCCGACACCGCCTCCGAACGCCAAGTAAAATCCTTTCCCTCTCGAGCCCTCAGTATGATACTCTGCTTAATCAGCGGTAGCGCCTTCCTCCTCGCATTTACATCTATCCTCTGGCAGCATTTGGCAGCGGTGACTGCTTCGCGATTTATCGAGCGGATGAGTTATGGAGGTGTGGTGGCGAGAGTGGGGAGTAAGGCTATGGTAATAGGATGGCTGGGGGTGTTGATGTTATGGTTTGCGTTTATGGGGTGTTTACTCATGGTGTTGAGTTTGAGGAAAGTGAGGAGGACTTTTGGGTAACGCAACAAGTTTCAAAAATGAGATAACATATCACTGAACATTAAAAAGAACTGTCATGCAACATCTTTTTCGTATCATCTATCGGCTATTCAATATCCAACATGCAAAATGGTATCATCGGATCATCTAAAAAAGTCCATCTCCCAAAGAAAGAAAATCGATTAAAAAGTCATAACTCCCCGTCATGTCATGCAAATAAACTCAGGAACAAATCAATATCCCTTTAGGGTTGTGTTTCCCAACGCTTCCTTCAGCTCTTCGGCAAATAACTCCAGGCGACTAATCATCGAACCCCATTTTGGTAATTCATGATCAGCCGTACTTTGTTGGACACTGGAGCTCACCACACTAAGTTTCAAACTTGGGACGGCCGAGTTGTCAATTTCCGTGTCATTTAGAAGTGTGATTCGGTATTGGAGATTCTTTCTGAGATATGGCTCGACATCCACATCGTTCAGTGATCTCAGATGACCTTCTGAAATGTCTTCGAGTAAGGCACTAGTGAGAGGGATTGTTCCTGTGACCAATTGATTAGGATCAGCTGCAGAGGCACCTGAGGATGAAAGTTTCGCAAAGACGCAGTGAGTGCCGACTAGATTAGGTTCGAAGGACCAACTCGAGGGTCATCATTAAAAGGTCCGAGGAAGACGTGGATGAAGAACGACCTGGAGAGGGCGAATTTCTCGACTTGAATATTGGCAATCCATTCAGTGTATTGACCGTTTGGGGCGAGGGCGAAGGAGAGAAGATCATATGTTGAGTTAAGTTGGTGCTCCCGTCCTAATAATTTAGAAGCGAGACCTGGAAACAAGCCGCGAGAAACCGTCTTTGCCGGAGCAGTGGTCCCGTATAGAAGATTTATGGCCTTGATAGCTTGAGCAGTTGTATTTCCTCCTTGTAAAGTTTCCGGATATGCGTAACCAAAAGATTCCGTTGATATAACATCAGAAGAAGTATAAAAGTTGTTTCCATCGGCGTTATAAAATGGTTTAAGTGGTGTAGATACATCTTGGGTAGTTCCAGCCGTCATAGTGAAAGTGCTATATGAAGCTTCTCTGGGAGTAACATAACTGTCCGGGTTTAAGGTTTGCCAAATGGCAAAACAACGATCGATCATTGTATGATGAAGAAAGAAAAGTGGATCGAAGGAAGAGTAATCGATATAAGACATGTGGCCACCACTTCCTGCCAGTCCGTGGATTTGATCGTGAAGAGATTCAATAGAATCAAAATCTCCTGGGCTAGAGGCGGTAATCCATGCTTCATTGCTGAACGTGCTGTAGTCGTGATAATTGGTGAAGAGATTGTAGAGACGGTTTCGGAACGAAGCTGCACTATTATCAAGCTGTTTAGCAACAAGGCTGTTCTGTGAAGTAGCAGAGGCATCATTGGATGTTGGATATCTCAAAGTCTGGGGAAATTGGCTGAACTAAGAATTGTTAGTTGGCACTTCATTGTGAATAATTCATCATCAACTTACAGGTGCATCAGGCAACTCCGATGGGTCCAAAGGGTTAAAGTGATAACTGAACAGTGGATTTGAGATCGTTTGAACACCAGCAGGGCCATTGACAGTAACAGTTGGGGTCGAAACACTTGGGGGTAAAACACTCTCCCCAGTGGGTGGTACTACAGCCCAATCCCAATATGGAATACGGAAGTTGGCTGCAGCGGCAGTATACCTGTTTCTCTCGGCTCCAGCGGGGAACTGTGCTGCAATGAATACAACGACACTGTGGAGTACTTGCTACAGAAAGTGTCAATAGATGTGTCTCAGATGGCATGCATAGGATGTGTACCTCATAGAGTGCCAAGTAAGGCCTGTGCCAAGTAGGGAAGAGAATCGAGACATGGGTACAATATCCATTATTTTCGTCACCGGGACTTGCTTGAACTCCGTCATATGGAAGATAAGGTCTACCGTGAATGCCTTGTTGAGAGGTTAGCAGTTTACCATTTACTAGGTAGCATCGATAATTACCGGCTATTTGATACCATGAACGAATATCTGATTGATTGATAGTTTGCATCATTGATACTCCCAAAATATACAGCTCCCAAAGATCCGCATTCTTTTGTAGATCCCGGATTTCTTGACGAACAGGTATGGATGAATTTGAGCTGTTAAATGAGACTCCAGTAGTAGGCATAGGAGCAACATCCCGTTTCAAAAGTGCTCCGATGTCTACACCATAATCATAACCCCTTGATCGATTATCGTGAGGCCTTGGGATTGCTTGCGCTGTTTGTGATAGAAATGAGCCAGCAATGGTAAGGAAAGACACGATCGAGGCTCCTCGAAAGAAGACCATTTTGATAAGTATTCGCAAATTATCAGTGAGGAATCTCGGAAGTATGGCGAATGATGTTCAAATTAAGTTCTCTAAAATATTATGGCAATGCTGTGGTAGTAAAGACTGCAATTGGCGATGGATTGAACTATTAAAGGAGTGGAAAGTAAAAACCAGAAGGAAAAGTTTGAGAAACCGCAGCTTCAGATTCACCGGATGAAATACTTCGGCACTGTAATGAGAGTAAATGCAAACAAATGAATGGACGAGAATGAGATGGCGATGAGAGAGAAGCGCCCCCACTACTCAGTGCTCAAGCAGAATGAGTGAACGAATGAGTGAATGAATGAATACAAAAAGACAGTAAATGAGTGTGTGTAAAGAAATCGAGGGATAAGAAGGGAGTAATGCAAATCAAAAAAAGAAACGAGATTCCAATGACGAAATATCCACGGTTACATATTCTTATTATATTTGATTTGTTTCTTTTCCCCAAGAATATTGGTGGAACATAAAGAACCTTATGATGGATGCAAGAAAAGATTAGGGCTCATACGGGAATCCACGAACCAACACCTTACCATGACTCCAGGCTGAGCCTCAGTCAGTTAGAAATTGGGCATTGAAGGAACGGCCACCCGTATGGAATAAGAAAAATAAAGATAATACCAAGAGAACGGAACGGATTGTGCGAAAACGTGATTTCCCGGCCATGTTTAGTTGGAAGCGTGCATCGGCAGGTTGCCGTTAGGATTCATGTAGCGTCCCATTAGGATGGATTTGTGGTCATCATTAAGATTTGAAGATCACCATCCTTCGCCCATTGTTGGAGGCGAAGTTCAGCAGCTCATTTTAGGACAGTGACAGTAGCTCATAGCTCATAGCTCATAGCTCAGTAGTAGCGGTCGTAGCAGTCGTAGCAGTAGCAGCAGTCGCACGTACATGGTGGTAGTATTGGCGGCATTGGCAGTATTGGTGTCGTATCGTTATAAATACCAATACAATACATTTTGTACGTGGTGGTTGTCGATCAAAGTGTTCATCAAGTAAGATCTTGTAGAGATCAGGTCTAGTCAGGAGTTCTAAGAAAGTTTGAGGAATTAAGGATTAAAAGAGGAGCTCGGCAGGAGAAATCTTCAAGGTTAAGGTTAAGGTTCATGATTAATGATTAATGATTGATGATTACTGTATTTAGCCTTTTTCTGCAGGTGGGACGTTGTGATAATGATATACCTAGGGTGAATATGTAGGTAGATAATATATACAATTCAATGAAATGACAATCATCCAATTGGAACATCGTCCTATCTACGAGGTAGGTAATCTATGAGACTCTTGTTGCCCATCTTCTCTCCTACTTACTTCTTAGCACTATCATTCAGACGAAAATCGATATATTCTCCACCTCTTCCATCACTAGGTACCTAGACATGTACAGAATACACAATTCATGGATTATTCAAAGTTCAAAGCGTTCTACATTTATTGTTTCAGAAATCCGTTCATCTCGAGTCAGAATCAAAGCTTACTTCTATTCATGTGCCGATTTATCCATCTACTGGCCTATTCATCTACTGACCTGTCCATCTACCGACCTATTCATCTACCATGGCTGCCTACAAGTGCCTACGGGCCTACCTTCCTACAGACCTACCCAGTACTCATCTCAAAGAAGACCGACAACTTCTTAATCTCCATGGCCTGTCCTCCTATTAGCTTACCTTCCCTTAGCTAGACAATCTCACGTGAAAATGGTTGATATATGATGCCGGTGCCAGTGCCAGTCAGTGCCAATACCAGTGCCAGTATACTATTTCAACCTTCTTTCTTCCTCTTCTCCTTCTCCTTCGCCTTCTCTATTCTTCCATCTTGGGCCGCTTACCCCCCTCAGCACTGCGGACGCCTTGGCATATTACTTACTTCATTTGGTCATCCGCTCCTTTCTCGTGTCATTCATCAATCATGGTACAGCTAAGATTATTGCCTCTTTCAGATGTCTCTATACAATACAATCCATCTGCCATGGTTGTATTTTACGTACCTGCCTAGGAGAGTATGCTTTATTGGACGGTGGGTAGAGATGAGATGTCTTTACTAAATACTTAGTCTAGGTACTATCTACCTAGTTAGTAGTTTCACTAAAATAGCATCCAATTCTGGGAGCGAGAGAAAGAGACTCTGAGTGCTACATCGAATGTTAATCTACCGGTATCTGTCATTAAACCGTCGAAGAAATCATCTAGTATCATTCATACTATACCATTTTATTTAATGATGAGGTGAGCACATAAATTCATCGAAAGCATCTAGCAGACCCAACACACGCGTCTATATTTTCTTCCAAAATGTCTCCACAAGATCAAGGTCCATACTCCAACATAACCAACGCAAACCGGTACAGTCAAGATCAAATCGTAACCCCGAAGACATCTACAGTTTCAGTTTTCATAACATTTCATTCAATCCTGAATCAATAATCTCTATCTTTTGACGATCCATTCATTTAGTGCCCAACAAAATTAAAAAGAAGTACCCCTGGTAAATGCTACAATTATTCCTTTTCCCAAGAACGCCTGCCAAATTTCAATTCGTCAATCATCTTTTGCTCTCCCCATATTTTCTCCGCGAGTCACGCCATTCAAGGTCCAACATTATACTTCAACTTGATACCCATAGCCGCCAATTCAACATCCAAATACTTCAACACACCCGGAACAGCCACAACAGTGGTATCCTCACCACCTACCCATCTCTGTCCCTTACCATCTTCCCATACCTCTCCCCCACCCAACTTTCCTTCTGCTCTCGTCGCACACTTTCTACATCTAACCACGCCAGTTCCCTTCTTTTTGCTTGCAAATGCCGAAACGGTAGGTTGAGTTGACAAGAAAGTTCCACATTCTTTGCAGATCCACGATTTGGTGTAATCAGAGCAGTTGAGTAATCTATCTTGCAACAAGAAAGCAGTACCGTGAGCCAGCAAAGAATCACGTTCCATCTCTCCCACACGAATACCACCACCCTTCTTTCTACCCTTGATTGGTTGACCAGTAAGTTGTGTGACTGGACCTGTGGTTCTAACTTGGTATTTATCGTTTACCATGTGACGGAGACGCTGGTAGTAGACAACTCCAATGTAAATATCGGCGTGCAACTCCTCTCCAGTAATACCAGAGTACATAGGTTCATTACCGTAGTAATTGTATCCAGCCTTCATCAATTGATGTCCGAAGTAGTCACCGGCCTTGTGTTCCTCGTCGAATTTGAACGGGGTACTATCTTGAGCCAAACCGTGTAATGCACCAGCTTTTCCGGCCAAAGACTCGACGAACATACCAATAGTCATACGAGAAGGGAAAGCGTGAGGATTGATGATGGTATCAGGTTGAATACCAGATTCCGTGAATGGCATGTCGACTGCTGGCCATTTTTGTGAACAAACACCCTTTTGTCCGTGACGACTCGAAAACTTATCTCCGATAACTGGAGAACGAGGGATGCGGAGTTTGACAGAAATGGCTTGACAAGGTTCAATTCCGTTCTCATTTCCAATCAATCGAACTTCCTCGATGAATGCGATTTCAGTCTCCTTGTACTTCTCGAAATGAGTTTGGCCATCTCGATTGACGTATTTTCCATTCTCATCCATCGAAACCGTATGCCATGCAGCAATCAAATCACCATTTTGAACCATGCGACCAATGAATGGCAAACCATCCTCATCAATGGCTGCTTTCCATTCAGCTTTCACGAGTCCACCAGGAGCGAAACCAAAAAGCTTCTTGATATTTCTAGCAGATCGAGATTTGTGTCCCTCTTCCAATTCATACTTTTTGGTCTTATAGATTGTTCCATGACCGAAGCCGCGCTCGTGCGCGGACTTGTTGATAATCATAGCGTCGTCCATGTCGTATCCAGTGTAAGAAATGACGGCAACAACGGAGTTCATTCCGTTGGGGAAGTTGTCGAAACCATATTCGTTATGAAGTGGTGCGCGGACAATCGGGGTTTGTCCAGTTTGAAGACGATAGGCCTTGTTGTCGGTTCTGTAACGAATGGCGGTTCCGGGTGTACCCATAGATTGTTTACCCATCTGACATTGGTACATGTTTCTGGGCGATTGGTTGAAATCGGAGAAGGGGGTCATGTTGGCAAGGATAGAAAGAATATGAGTAGGATCAAACTCGACGTGAGTATGTTCTCCAGATTCAATCTCTTGCTCGGTAACTGCAATAGACATGAAAGGTTGTTCGAGTGGTCCAACAAAATCTTCTTTGTCGAGAGGAAGATATTTCACTGGTCTGACCATTCTAGCTGGTGCAGCAGACAAATAGATACCTGGATATTGTCCGCCGTGTGAATTGGGGATATAACCAATTTCCAAATTGGTTGGAACACCATGTGACTTTTCAACCTTCCAGTAGCGTAGAGTATCTGCAATGACAAGAGACTGCTTGGGTGAACACCAACCCATAATCTTTCCATCTAATTGAACAACAACACTCTCATCAGTGGATGATGAGCCGGTGCTAACGACACCAAGTTCAGAAAGAAGCTTTGGTAAGGCCGATACATCCGAAGCGTGTGTGAGAATTATGCATTTGTGTGAGAGATGGTTTAGCAATCCACAAGGACTTCCATCAGGGGTGTGGACAGGGCACATAAAACCCCAACTCTCTGGCAACAACTTACGAACAGTAGTAGTCTTCAATTGAGCGAAGAAACTACCTCTATGAATCATACGGAAATGGGCAATAAATCGTAGAAAATTAATCTTTTCCGCGACAACCGTAAATCCAGAAGTTTGTTGAAGATCCAAACCCGTTGGACTAACAAGATTTCCAGTAGACATGAAGTACTCCAAAGCACCACCAACTTGTTCATTTGTCCTTGAACAAATTTTGACCGGGAAATCTTTTAAGAATTCTGGAGTTGCAAAGTTGTTCTCTGGACTTCGTCGAACATAGTCCCTCAATGCCATTCTCAAACTAGTGTGAAGCCAATCTTCAAGTCTCTCCTTGATAATCATACCGAACAAGAATCCTCCGAGTAAAATTTCTTGATTCTGGACCGCATCAGGATTGTCTCCAGCACAGTCTCCCGCAACCAAAGAATACAATTTTCTGGTCATGAAAAGAAGCATCTTGAATTTGTCTTTATCTTGCGCTTCTGTGACGTCGGTATTTCCGAGATGAACGAGGACAATTTTGCGCAGGAATTCCGTTCCGACATCGTAGTTTGACATGGTGTCTGGAACTCCAAGGACAATTCTGAATTTCTCGCCCAAGTATGCTCGAGTCTTGCTCTTTGTGTATAAACCGTAGGCCTTGTATGTACGTAATAGCAACTCCACACGATCAGTTAAGAATGTGTTGTCTGCTCCCTTCGAACCAGCAGCACCAACAAGTCCTTCGAAGATTTCCTTGTCGTTTGTTTCTACCAATGCCTTCAATATCATCATGGCAGGTACAAGGAATTCGTTCTTGCGCCACGAGAAACGGAAAGTAACATTTCCATCATTGAGATAGTGAAGAACGTTGGTTTGAGAAGTTTGATCGGGTCGTACGGATCGAATGAGCATACCGAATTCGGTGTATGTTGGACCTCTGCCTTTGAATGAAGGTCTGATAATGGCCATAGGAAAGTTTCTTCGATTGACAACGAGAAGACGAATAATTTTCTCAATTCCGTTTACCACGAAGTATCCTCCGAGCTCTTCGGATTCCTCTTTCTTTTGCACAAGTTGTGCTGGTGAGTTATTTTGGAGGTGGCATTTGTTGGACTAGAGAAAAAAGTCAGCGCAATCCGAGATTGAAGTTCACGAGGGTTTATACCATCAACATCAAAGGCAATTGCCCAAGATCTCTGATAAACTCTTTTGGATCCCCGTTGTTAATCGAGTACTCCATGCGCGCCGACATCTTTCCTCTGTAGGTAACATGTCGTTCTCTGCATTCTGCCGGCAAGATTTCTCTGTTTTTGGTAGAGAACTTGTTGGATGCAGGCAACATAGACTTTTCGACGAAGACTTCCTTAATCCTCACAGTCAACTTATTCTTTCCTCCTGGACCTAATCTATCATCTCCATCGAGGTAGGTTTTGGATCCAATATCCAATAAACCTTGAGCAATTAAACCATCTTTCTCGAACAGTGCATTGAATGATTCGATATGAGGAGCAACTGCAGCGGTAAGTGCAGGATATGCTGTGTGATCTTTTGGGGGGTCTCGGAAAAGTTTCTCTCTTCGAACGGTATCAAACTCGTGAGTCCATTTGGTATTTGTGGGAGCGGAGGTAGACTTCGAGGGAGCCATGGTGAAGCTGAGCGCAATTGATTAGTTGATGTATTTTCATTGAGAGTATATTTGAAAGACTAATCAAGCTGGAAGCAAAAGAAATACTTACGATCAAAGCAAATCCTTCAATTCATGGGAAACTTTACCTTCTCGAAAGAAATTGTTTGATATCAAATGAACGGCCTGTACAAGTTGCGGCAGGAAAAAAAAAACTTTTGATTACATAAGCTATTTAGGTATCTATCTCTTATCGTCACAATCGCAACATTTGGTTGATTGGCTGAGATTGGTACTAGGCGGAGGGGAGGTAGATCAAGGCCGAGGCTTTTATTTTTTCTCTGGAGAAATCTTGTAGGATGGGTGGGATGGATAGGATAGGTAGGATGGATAGGATGGGTAGAATAGGTAGAATGGATAATACAGAATGGGCAATATAGATAGGATGGGCAGTACAGGTTGAATAGGTAGGATAGAGAGTATAGATAGAATAGGTAGAAGAGGTAGAATAGATGGTATAGAGAGTATAGAGAGTATAGAGAGTATAGAGAGAGTACAGGTCCATAGACTTCGCATTCCACATGCATCGTTCTTCATTCGTCATTGGGCTCAAGCTTACGATCTCTCTGGGCAAACACCTTGGGCTCCCATATACAGGAAATCCAATGCGAGGACATTTGATGGCTTGGATGATGTTGATAGATAAAAGGGTTTCATTCGCTCTTCTATATCAGAAGCTTCATCAACTGCATGGCATGTATGAAGTACTCGGTATGAATAATGAATGCATTGATAGTCAGTATGTACATGTATGTAACAAAATCGGATTCATAGCTGCATGCTTGAGCTGCGGTATGCGATATGCTGTACGGATGTATCGAGGTATTTCTGTAGCTTGAGATGCACATACCCATATTTTACCTACTAGGTACATACATAGATTGAACGAGAGAGCAAACGAAAGGAAGCCAACTTACCTCATTCATACCTTATTATGGAAAAAAGGTGAAGAAAAAGCAAAGACTCAATACTCTCTTTACTCGAAAGGAAACATTCTCACCATATTTCTTTTGGGCCTACCGAGACGAGTCTCTCATTGTCTCAACTTTCGTGGAGATATTACCTAGGACCTACCACATCTCTCGACATCATTACGAGTACCTCCCTCATCCATTCATTCAACTTGTTATATACATCTTCTACATCCCAATATTCTACCTATTGGTCTGATAGATCGATTGCATCGCCAAGTTTTCTTCCTTCTCTTCTTCTTCCCATATATCCATCCATCCTACCGTCCACCCTACCATCCTACCATCCATCCATCCATCCATCCATTCATCCATCTACTTTCCATCATCTTGTCGACCGGTATCAATAGTTCTACGCAGCCAGCATCTCAATTCTACCCAACCTAACCAGACCACACCCATTCTCTCATTCCCACTGCTGATTGTAATACAATATCCAGCAGCCCAGTACCACACCCTCACAAAGACTTTGACTTCATCTGGCTGTTGTGATTTCTTTTCTATTTGTATACAATTTTGTCAATCGATCAATTAACCGGACAATCAATCAATCAATCAATCAATCAGTCAGTCAGTCAGTCAGTCAACCAGTCAACCAGTCAATCAATCAATCAATCAATCAATCAATCAATCAATCAATCCTGTACATCATTTCATCTTCCCACCTGTACTTATCGCCTACCCGCCCGCAACCGCACAATCACTTAAAATCTTGCTCTCTATCTTGCAATCATTACCGAAGTGGTTCGTGCAAGCCTTCTTTTGAGGGGAATCACAAGCGCTACAACCGATTGTGTGCTAAACTTCCCTTCACCGTCACATTGAACCCTTTTCATCCAGAAGAAGAATCTATCCGCCATACATACTACACTCAACTTCCCTCATTCAATCTCGATTCATTCGCCATTCACTATTTCATGATTGTACAAACCATCAAGTCACTTTGACATTTATTGAAACTGCGAACGAGGTGTACGATATACATTGGGTAGCTATCTGATCATTGGCTTACTTACGGAAAAACGGTCTGCGGCTGCACTGCATCTCTACTTCTTTTGCCGGCTTCAACCCTGCAATCTTGTATCTTCCTCTTGTCCAGAAACCTCACATACCTACCCTACCGTACCTGCACAGCCTCGCGAATCGACGAAATAACATACTCGTCAGCGATAGAGCTCCAGGGCTTCCATCGAAACAACAAATAATTCACATAGGTGTGCAAGAGAGACTGAAAGATCATGGCAAGTATATTCAGACGAGTGTATGATTGGTTGCTGCGGCTTTTCTGGTATGTTTCTTACCATCTGTTTGTTGCTTGAAGACGTCGATCTTGTGCGCACATCTTCATTTTGACAGCGACCCTCCAAAAACAAGGCATTTTCAATAAGATTTTCTGCTCTCCATCAACTAACCTCGTGGTCTGCCGTTTAGGGCTACGGAAATGGACATTACGATGATCGGTTTGCAAAATGCTGGAAAGACATCTTTGTTAAGGGTACTAGCGGTAAGCTCTAATTTCACTCACCTTTTCTTTCCATGTTGAACCTTTTACTTTGGCGGAAATGCTGATGATGGTGTTAATGTGCAGGGCGGAGAATTTACACTTGAGTACGATGATTCCTTTCCTTCACATCCAAGACAAGATACATATACCTTCCTATCACGGCCTTCATTTCATCGAAGCGGGGTTCGCATATTCGTAGACCCCACGTTGCGCAACCGCTCCAAGCTGACCACATTTTACTTTCCCTCATAGCTCCATTCCCACCGTTGGTTTTAATATGAAGCGTGTCCAGAAAGGTCATGTCACTCTCAAATGTTGGGATTTAGGCGGACAACCCCGCTTTCGTTCCATGTGGGAGCGATATTGTCGCGGTGTAAATGCTATTGTGTTTATTGTCGACTCTGCCGATCCTGATGCCTTACCAATCGCTAAAGATGAGCTTCATTTGCTTTTAGAAAAACCCGTCTTGCAAGGGATACCTCTTTTGGTATTGGGAAATAAATCTGATTTGGAAAACAAGTTGAGTGTGGACGAGTTGATTGAGAGGTTGGATTTAAAGAGTGTAGGGCATAGAGAGGTGAGCTGTTATGGGATCAGTGCTAAGGAGGAGACGAATTTGGATGCTGTATTGCAATGGCTGGTTGCAAGGGCGAATAAGTAGAGTGCATACGGAGGGTGGATGATGGATCATCAAAGAACAAGTAAAACTTGTCGTGAAGTTTGGATGGAGTATTGCGGGTACGAATTTTCCGGATATTAACGACGATTAACGACATGAAATGGCGAAAAGATGGGATGATAAATGATCGAACTTCGAAAAGGGTCTTCGCGGACCACGAATATATCTCCTCAGCCCACAGCAACCAATTCTAATTATTTTCAAATTCTTCCTTCTCGATCGGCGAGGATCCCTTCGACTTCTAGTTTTCGATTTGCTGTGAGCCGAACAGCGGGACAGAAATGTATCAAATTTCCTTGGATTCTTCTGGGTAGGATGCGCCATGTCTGCTACGATGAGACGAATTTACGACCCTCTGCTTTGTTGTTGGATTGCTGGGATCGACATCCAGCGTGTTGCATGGTGCCAGTTGGTAAATGAGGTAGTGGCACCTGTGTGTTGAAATAATCGGAGAAGGACCATTGTATTTAAAACATTCATACTTTGCGCTTCCATGCCCAGTCGTATTTCCATGAGTGCTTTGCATTTTTCCATTTCCCAATATATATATAAACATTTATCTTTCATGCGATCGTCTTGAAGTGTAGATTGTAGGATTTCCGGAAAGTCTTCAGACGTTTTATGAGTTCGTTTTATCTTCGGCGGTACGTTACGGCAATGTCGCGTCTTGGCAATGATAGAACGAGGTAATAGATGATGATGAGTCTTGTGTGTTGGAAACCCGTGTCTGTCTGAAATGTGTTCGAGTGAAGGTTGGCTTGCTATCAACTGCATATGCGCTGTCAACTCGTGTAGAATTTGTCCGCGGTGACATGTTCCCAATGCTCAGCTTATTCCGGAGTTTTATTTAAGCTTTCGTGATAAGACTCTGTTCAAATATTCATAGATGCGCGCGTCTCCTTCGTAACCTATTCCGTGACCGGATGCCCTCCACCCATAAAGTACTTTGAGGCTCGAGTCGAGTTGTCCAAAACATTGAACATGGTGGGAAGGAGTTCGAGGCGAATACGAATGTTCATCACGGCGTACTGAGTGTCTCACCTAGGTGTATTCCATATTTTGTAACCATTTCTCGGCGCATCGTATCTAATGTGTATCGCAATAGCAATAGCAATCGCAATCATGACTGAATTGTCGGGGAGCATTTTCCATGAGCCGAAATGGCGAGCGACGGGAAGACATCGAGTTGCTCCCTGGACAATTGGCATTGACGGGAAAAGGATCGAGGGAGGAAGGGAGGGAAGAAAAGAAACAACTGAGGAGAGGGACCGTCAGGCATTTCATACAATCATGCTTAGAGATGCATCGCGCATGCTTCGCTGGCAGCCCTTAATTCTCAGAAAAGCACAGTCCGCACGATTGATGCGTTGGCACCGGGCATGGATAGCCCATGGCTTGCAGGAATGGAGGATAGATTCGTGGGTGTGATTGGATGGATTGGCGAGAGGGGGGTGTGATGGAAGAAAAAGAATGGCAGAGACGATTGGGAGGAAGGGGAAGGATTCTTGAGCGAGGCTTGAGGAAAAGGAAAATTGAAGGGAAATTGGGAGAGAAATTGTTTGCGTGGGTAGGCAGGGCTGTGATGGAGCTTTGAGTTTGAGTTCTTGAGGTTACTGGGTTGTTGTTACTGGGTACTTGTTACTGGGCAAGTAACTTTATCTTAATTTTATTGCATAAAGTGGAATTTGATTGAGCATGACGGCTTTTCTTGGGGGGTGAAGATGTCAGCTTATTAAGAAGTGAAGGGATTGGGAACATGTGGGATGAACGAGTCGGATGGGAACGGATAGATGGTTCTTGGAAAAGACCAATTGATGTTGATGTTGATATTGGTTGAGTGTGATTGGTATGGATGAGACGGGGTTGTTGGAATTATTTTATATACGAGGTCTCTCTGGTTATCAGCGATATCCATAGCTGGAATTGACATACAATACGTAGAGGGAATGAAGTAGGTTGTTACTGCCACCTAGGTAGGTATCTCTTTCTACATCAGCCAATACCTAGATATGAGAGGTATGTGATTTGGAATACTTTCTATCTACGAGTATCTAGGTATGCTATGTTATGTTACACGTAAGTCGGTGGGATTTTCCATGTAAGGCTTGAGGTTGATGCGACCAGGTTACTACGTATCTACCCAACCCTCACGGCAATCAGTGAGTGCAACTTCACCTCTCTCCCTTCTCTCGTGATCCGGAATGTTCGGGGATGTGACGAATACGAAGTACGAAGGGAGAGAGAGAGAGATCCACATCGACGTAATCGATTGATCAATGTGATGTGATATATACATCCATCCATCTGTACATCCATCTGTACATCCATCTGTACATATACTAATCAGTATATACACATGTATATATGTGTATAGATGAATGGATGTATATATGTATATATATATAGATGAGTATATAGATGAGTGTATAGATGAGTGTATAGATGAGTGTATAGATGAGTGTATTGATGGATGGATGTATATATATATATATAACATCTCGTCTTTGATCCATATTGACAATTCACACATATCTCTCTCTATCTATCCAAACCAATCCGAGTCCGAGTCCGAGTCCCGAGTTTGACTTACTTTTTCAACACAGCCTCGTACCTATCACCAAAGAAGCTATTTATCTAGTCCTTAACTACCCAGGTCCCAGGTCCCAGGTCCCTTAGCTGATATGTCTCTTAGCTATTGATTTCTTTTGCTTTTTCATATCGTGTACCGGTACCTGCCTAAAGACTTAAAAAGATCCAACCATCTACCATAATTGTCTCATCTTCTCGATATCACCGTCTCTCCTTCCCTCTCTTTCTCCTTCTTTCCTCCTTCTCTTTCCTATTCAATCTCTTTTGCTTCATGATCCTCTCTCCTCGATATATCACACATCAAAGACAATTAATTCACTCCGGATCATCTTGCTTACCCCGCCAAAAAAAAAAAGAACCCATCGCCGCGTATCCTCTTTGCCACGATAAGGATTTCAATCAAACAGAAGAAAAATTCCCTCAAGCTCTCTTCCTTGTAATTAATACCTGCTGTACCAACCCAAAACCAGCTGAACATTACCCCGAATATTACCAACGAAATCATGGCTGTGCTCGTGCAGATGATTGCCAAGAGGCAAAGCAATAACTTTGATGATGATGATGTCGATAATAAGTAAGTCAATTTCCTTAATTTCTTACTTTTCCTCTACCCAACCTCTCTCTATTTCTCTTTGTTGTTGTCTGTGAGCTGTGATTATTGCGAAATACGATCGACTTCCACATACACAACCTCTGTAATTCTCCATCATTTGTTACATCGAGCAACATTCCAATATCCAAATATTTACATAATCATATTTCAACCTATTTACAACTCTGCAACACATCCTCGCAACACCAACAGGAGATATCAGTGACTAAACTAATAAAATGGCTTACAGCTGCGAATACTATGGAAGCTGTTATTCTACATGGGGCAGTTGGGGACGATGGGTTGTACTAGTTCTCATAATTCTTGCCTTTGTTCTTCTGGCTTTCGGTTTATCGTAAGTTATGATTATTTCCAATATGCTTCACTGGCACGACTTTGATCGTACCTATTTATCGAGCTCATATATGGCTCGCCAGATCACATCCCTTTCTTCAACATTCTCCCTTCATACCCACTAACATATACCACCAGATGCATCAACTCCCGTCGTCGTCGTCGTCAAGGAATCCAACCAATGTATGGTACAGGCTGGATGGCCAAGCCACCTCCATACGGTCAATACAACAACCAGGCCGGAGCTTACAACTACGGTCCCCCTCCCCCAATGTATACTCCAAATGGACAAATCCCACCTCAACAAACGGGCAACACTTTTAATAGTAATGATGGATATTACGGACATCATGGTCAACATGGTCAACATGGTCAACCAGATATCGAATTGCAACAACCACCAAATGCCTATACGAGAGGCGGAGATGATGTTTACCAAGCACCAATGGGTCCACCACCTACAAAACACACCGAGGGAGATGGAATCATTCGATGAATTCAGATGAGATGAAAGTCAGACGGTTGTTTGGGGGGGTCCGCGTTAGGGGGGCACTTCGCTTGCGCAGTGGTGAAGCGATTGGTGGGGATTTCAATTGTCACGATGCCACATGATGCGGTTGCAACGATGCGCAAGTGGAAGGGACATGGAATTGCGGGGATGATGAAAAGAAGTAAGGAATGATGGATTGGAATTAGTCGTTTTAAGGTCACATTGACGTCGGTTTGGGTTCGGGGTTGGCTTTGGTGCTAGGTAATCTGTAAGGAAGGGAGTTTGGAACGGGTCTCACCAGTTTGGAGGTTTCCTATCGATCAATGGCAATGAATCAACGCATAATTCAGGGATGAAGGGATTGGAAATGGTAAATAAATAGAAATACACGAGTTATCATATTCACGTTGCAAGTATGTGTTGTATTGTTTGAGTAATATGGGATGGGATCTTGATTGTGATTTCGAGCTTTGGAATGGACGATGTGCTTATGTCTGTTGTGGGATGGAAGATGTAGAGGAGAAATAGATGATGTGTTTGAAAATGGGATACTCGCGTCTCTGCTCGAGGTAAGGTAGGGATGGTATATTGTCTTGCAATTGATGATGTGTATTCTCATTCGATGCGATGCGATGCGATATGATTTGTCTCATTTCATTTCGTTCCGTTCTCCTATCTTTAGACGAGGTTTGTTGATTTTGACATTGATTTTGATTTTGGTTCTCTTTTTCTTTCTCTTTTTCTTTTTCTTTAATTATATACAATCAATATTTTCTTCCGCACTGAAGAAAATAGATATAGAAATTCTTATTGTCTATTTGAGAATAATGGAAAGAGTTTGGAGTGGAGCGGTACAATTAGTTTTCATAGTTGAAGGAGATGAAGAGGGTTGTGGTATCTCTCTCTCTCTCTCTCTCAAAAAGGGGAAATGGAAAGAGGTTATGGTACTCGAGTTGATCTTTGAAACTGAATTATCTAAAATCTAAAATCGTGTGTAATGAATTTTTGATATCTGTGGTATTGATATACAATCAATCGATCAATTACCTTTTCTCTTGAAAATGGGGACGATACGATACGATACGATACGATGTAGGGAGAAAGTTTTGCTGCGTATGTAGGAAGAAATGATGAGAAATTGTAACGCTGCAGTTAGATTTCAAAAAAAAGAAGAAAGTGAAGGAAATGAAGGAAGTAAAAGGGTCTATTGTATTGTATCTTTATAACAAAAAGAATTTGTAAGGCTCCATCCAGTTGAGCTTTAAAACTGAATTGTCTAATACCAGATGTGCAACAAATCTTTATCTCTATAGTATTGACATCCAATCGCCTTTTCTCGAAGTCGACGCAAACAAAACATTTTGTTGCGTATCTAGGAAGAAACAAACGACGACAAATTGTATCGTTACAGTTAGATTCCGTAATTGAAATCTCCAGATTGAAGGAAATGTGATGAAAATCTGAGAAGAAAGCGGAAAGAGTTTGTAACGCTAGAGTTGGATTCCAAAATCGAACGCTCCAAAATGGAATGAGATTAGGTGTGTAACAAAGTGAAGTCTCCGGACCTTTTGATACTGATGTTTAGTTATCGTGCTCCTCTGGATCTAATGGAAATAGAAAGCTCTGTGGCGTATCTGAGGAGGAATTGGTAATAGATTGTAATGCTACAGTTAGATTCCAGCATTGAAGTATCTAAAATCGGATACACGATAAATCTAAATATCCAATCTCATTCTTTGAAGAAAAAAAGTGGGAGTTTTATTGTAGATCTCAAATTTGTTATAAGAGGTTTCAATCCATTTGGATTAAGAACCCTCTCAAGAGTATCAGATATGTAACAAAACTCAAGGTATCTAATACCTGATCTGGCTTTTTGAAATAAGAAAGTGAGAGTTTTGTTGCATATCTCAAAATCGGTAGGTGAAGAGTCCAAATCCCTTTGGATTTGGACTCTTCAGAAAATATAGTCTTTCAGATATATAACAAAACTCGAAATCGTTGAAAGACGAGGCTTCAATCGATTTGGATTGGAACCCCTCGACTAACTCTTTTAGATACACAACAAAAATTGTCATCTCTTTATTTTGAAAGATTAGGTCAGGGGTTCAGTCCAGTCTTGTTGCATATCTCAAGATCGTTGGAAGAAGAGGTTTCAATCCATTCGAATTTGTACCCCTCAGACGATACACTCTTTCAGATATGCAACAAAACTTAGACTGATTAGCACTCTTCTAGTTATTGCCAACCAATTGGAGATTAGACCGCGATACTTCCAAAGCGCAATAGAGTGAAAAGAGAGAGGTGAAGAGAGAGGCGTGTTGAACGCAGTGGTATTAAGGTCAGGAGGTGCAGGTAGGAGCTAGTTAAAGCTGGAGAAAGTTGTGTAAATTAGAGAGGTGAAAGGAAAGAGGTACTCAAACGTCTGAAATGCTTGGAGATTAGAAAATAAAGGGAGGGGCATCAGGGTAATCCAGCCATATCAATTGAATTGATAAGTCAATAGACTGAAATAATAGATGAGTGATGAGGGAATCCAGTGCAGGTCATAAATGCTCCAGCTCTTAGATCTGCGAATGCTTGATAGAAGCTTTGGGGACACACGACTGCAAAGCTCAGCTCGAAGATCCGGAATACATCAAATTTGTGAAACATGAGCGGTCAAAGTTAAGCATTCTGATCTTCGTGTAATTGGCGAATTGCTGCCAAATGTCAACTTCAAAGAATCTCATAACTGGTGGAATACTGTAGATTGATTGAATTGCTAACTCCATATCTCAATTACCCAAGAGAAGTAGACAACTGGGTAGATAGATTAAGGTGAGCACATTCCCGGCCAATGTGATTATCTGATTTGAGCTCGGGTTCTGGTGACCAGCTTGTGTACCAGGCACACGTATAGACATCGTACAAGTTCCTCGATCAAAATTTTTAACACAGCCCCTCACGTGTAAATGTGAGATGATGAAGACAAAACCTTGTATTGCGCTTCGCCGGGCATACAGTAACTATTCGAGGGCAGGTGTTACTTAGACATCCCGCACCGATTAAATCCAAATGTTTACCAAGCATAATTACCTTGAAGCAGATTGTACGCATTCAAATGCTACTTTCTCATCATAATAATGGTGGAATGGGAATATATGTGCACTATTTGGGTATACTGGCGATACACACAGGATTTCTCCAAGTTCTCGAAATGACCACACTTTCTAACTTTCCATTTTGTAGGAGTGAAGTAGCTTCACGTCAGATTGGTCACTTTGAATCAAGGCGGGGAGTGGTCCGAGATGATAACCGCTTGCTCCATGAATGCAATATATTAAGGCAGTTCGAATAGAAGAAATGAGGTTCTTCAATAACAATATCTTCTCATGCCAAGCAGAACTTGCTTGACACTCTGCGTACTAGCGCAAAGCATCTGATCCCGAATTTGGGCGTAACTGCCTACAGCCTTGGAAGTTGCCTAACCAACAAGAATGCAGAGGGAAGAGAAAACAGAACAGAGTAGTAAAGAAAGGGCAGGTCATGCATCAAATATTTGCTAGTAGCACTCAATACTCTTGAGAACAGAAAGAAGCCTCGATAGTACCTTTATCAAAGTACGTCCAAGGTGACAACATTGCTCGAAAGATCAATACCCGTCACCACTTCCACTTCCACATGAACATCGATTAAATAATCAGGACTGTTGACTCTGAGCAGGAGACGAGAGCACGAGAATGACATATAGACTTCATAGCCTTGTGAAGCCTTTGGTGTAAGCTAGCTGTATCTACGACTGTAAGGCAGCCCCAACATCCTGTATTACTACACCACGACAACTACTGTGTGACTCCTCAGCCTCAAGGTCTTGAATAGCATAACCACTGAGGGGACATCTCATAGCTTTTCACAATTAAGATGTCTGCGGGGATTCGATGTGTCTATTTTGCGTGTTACTTGTAGTTATTCAATGGTCAATAGATATCTCCTCATGATCTCTATAACGACAAAATGTATGGAATAAATAGGTCGCCTATTCTTCTCTCGAAACATCATTTGATAACTGCGCCCCGATTCACCTCGAGCTTGCGAACCAACCAATATTCTGAAAAGCACGTGATAACGATCATCATTCCTGAGGGCGACTCTTCCATAATCATCAGCCACCAATGCCATGGCGCCAAGGTCGGGAAAAGGCACATCAAAATTCTAACCCCTGACATTAGTGGAGTGGAGTGCGTGCTGGAGTAAAGTGGGCATAATGCCCGATTGTCTCATTTCGGCTGTGATTGATGATTGGAGGAGATGATGAGGATTATGATGTAAATCATGTGATAGGGAAGAGGAAATAAATGAATGGAGTGATCCGTAAATGGAGTGAGGAAAGAGAAGTGAAGAGGGGAAAAGTAGATGACTATCAATGAACATAAGAATGATAGTTATGACATAGACATGACCTCCTATTATGCACTCACACACTCACTCCCTCACTCCCTCATCTATGAATGTGTTACCATCAACCATCAATGCAGACTACTTTGCAAATAAATCAAAACCCTCCATCAGGCTGATTCAGATTAAGGAACTTGGGGCCAATAGTGGATTCAAATAAGCTGAAAATGTGAGATAGCGTAGAGATAGCCCGGGAAAAAAGCTTGGGCTTCATATACATGACCTCCAACAAACCACAATTTCCTTCAAATTAAACACTACCCTGCACTGCCCTGCCCTGCCTTATCCACCACACACTCTCTCTCTGTAACAATCCAAGATGTCCAAGATCTTGTCCACTCTCGTTTCACCTATCATTACCGTCCGAATTTGAGGGCAACTCAATCCTTCTTGTTGATATTGCATTATTGTTCTTGCGCGTCTTAATAAGGATACCTAAAATAATCCAAAAATCCTTCACTCATTCCTACAAACTCTTTGGCTTCTCTTTCAATTCTTTGCGACGAGAGACGACTTTCATTCCCAAAATTGAGTCCGAAAACTTAGCAACAACTTCGAAGTCTCCGAAACTGACTAGGGGATTGGTAGAAATGAATGGGAGAAATTGGAGTTGGAATTGATATCTCACAGTCACCAGAAGAAATCCCTTTCGGAGATTCAATAGCACGTTGATTCACCAGAGTCAACAGATTGACTCAAGAGATTAAAACAGACGGGGAATTTGATGGTGGAAACACAGAGTAGGGAAACCTGAGAGTTTGCTTTGGAAGGAAGGAATAGGACCCAGAATAATCCAAATCAAATGAGGATCAACAAATAACTGGAACTACCAACCAGCAACAAATCTTGTGTCATCCAAAGGGACTACTCACTTGCGACACACAGTTCAAGTTATCGCATACAACAAACTTGAGAATCAAGTCCTACCACGCCACCCAAAGGCACTTTCCGACTTCTAGAATTTATTGCGTGCCAACATTGTATTTCACAATGCCACACATTACAACAGCGATGGAGTGGAGTAGGAGGAGGGGAATTGGAGAAATATTGGTGGATAGCTTTTTGCGGAAAAGATCAATTACAGGCGATGTCTCGAGTGTGAAGGATTCTTTCAGTTCATGGTCAAATTGTATGGCAGCTACATATTGCAAGTTCGTCGCCCCTTCCCGCTTGGCACGTTCCATTGGTATTCCCTACTCAAACTCAAACTAACCTCACCTTACCTCCAGATGGCCTGTCATAGCAGCAATTATTATCGGCGGCTTGATCGTTTTTTCCATAGCGTGGTGTATAATAAGATGTGCTTGTTGTGGCATGTCCTGTTGTTGCACCTGCTTTTCCTTTCTTAAATGTTGTGATTGTTGTGGTGGCTGTTGCGATGGTAAAAAGGACCGCCCTCACAAACATCTTGACGATTATCCACCTCCAAACCCAAATCAAGGCTATCAAGCTCCAGCCCCAATGATGGGCGGCGCTCTTCCTGCACGACCCGAACCCCCCAAATATGCAACATTTGAAGTGGGCAAAAATGGCCTCGCGGTCGATCCGCCAAAGACTATCTCAGAAGATGCATTACCGCCTATGCCGACATGGGAAAATTCGAGCAAAGTACATGTAAATGATGATGAGAAAGGTGATATGGGCATGGAATTGAAGGAGCTAGATCCTGTCACGGGACAGAAGATGCCATTGATGAACGGAGGTGTCGCCAATAGTCATCCCAATAGCCCAGCGGTTGGACCAGGGGAAAGCCCTTATGGAAGACAACCTCAGGGTATGAACAATGGGTTTATGAATTCACAGGATCCATATAACCAAAGTCAAGTCAATTTAGGAGGAAATGGAATGGGCAGAGGATATGGCCTAGGAGGAACGCCGAATCCAGGAATGCCCATTGATCCGCTCATAGGCTATAGAGGAACGCCGCCTCCAATGGGCCCGGGTAATCAACAAGATGGGATGGGATACAGAGGGACACCAGGACCTGGATCAGCAATCGGAATGGGAAATGCAGGTATGGGATATAGAGGAACGCCTCCACCTGGTGGTCGAGGATATCGCGGTGCACCTTCACCGGGCCCAGGAATGAATCGTGGGCCAGGGCAATTTAGGGGTGGACCCTCTCCAGCACCAAGCCGAGGATATGGAGGACCACCTCAGAATCAAGACTTTGAACCAACTATGCCACAAGAATTTATTTCCAGTGGCGGTTTCAATGATTCTCCAGTCTCGGCATACGGTCAAGCAGAACCAATGTACGATAATCGACCATACCCAGCCCAACCATCACGTCAGTTTTCCAACGATTCCTCGAGGCCATTGAACCAAGGAAGATCATACACCAACAACACTGAGCAGTCGTATCAATCCTATCAATCAGATGATTCCTCCAATGTCGGTACATATCCTCCCCCACGCATGCCTTCTAGGGACCTGGACCAAATGGACCGAATAGAATGATGTCACCGGGCCCGCAGGTGGGAGGTTATGGTGGTCCGCAACAAAGAGGATTTAACAATCATTCACCTGCACCACCACTGCAACAACAATCTGTGTTTGGACAGGGACAGGATAATTACGACCGCGGGGCGCAGAGGAGTATGACAAGAAGTCCCCCACAGCAGCCAGAGGCATCAGTGTATCCGGGATACAAACCTTATGCTCCACCAGAGCCGGAGGCACCAGCATATCCAGGATACAAACCCTACACACCAGCTCCTAGATAGTGAATAGTGAATTTAAGGTTAACGACAAATGCTCGAAAGAAAGTGGGACGCGAGAGACAGCCAATCGACCGGTACCATTTGAGAAGGATACCACTATATGGAAATACTAGGGTTTATGGAAATGGAGTATTGAGGCGTTTATAATGGCTTATGAATTCAGCTCCTAGTGGGATATTCTTCATTTGATGCATAGGATGCAAGCGTTTAAAAGCCATTTCGTTGGGTGGTATAGGGCTATTTTGATAAATACCTTTTGGCTATTTTATTTTATTCGGAATTGATGCAACAAGCAAGTGTCTTCGGAACATTGCAGGAGTATTTGTTACACATTTGTATTCATGACTTTTTTTTTTTGCGAGGAAGTTTAAATATCCCTGTCTAGCTTAGATCTATCTAAGTGTGATTAGGATCGTTTTATGAGATTGTTAGTAAGTATTTGTCTGGAAAACGAAAGGATCTTTCGTCCTCATCATGTATATACACTCCATTCAATAAACCTTTATTCTCATTCTTACGTGCCCACAAATTGAAATGATTATCTAGCTTGGACTAGAGCTGGGTAGGGGAAATGAAATGAATGTACAGGTCGCTGAAAAGTCTCCATGTCGAGGAGGAATGTATTCCTTAGGTCATTGTGTGAATGTTGACTCTTTGTTGACATCAGATTTCTAGGAATCCTCCAGATAAAGCAGTCCAATTCTGCACTCTACCTATTTTCACTCACAAAATGGCGAAATATGCACTCATTTCACTGTATTTCTATGTTCATTTTTCTACTATATAGAGGAACCAGCTCACAGGTCCACGTACCCGCGGCCATGCTTCTCGCAGCTTTTAAGCCAGTATTCTCATTGAGTTCATGGTTGAACTAAAGTGACAAATCTGAACATTCGATTAGACAAGTGATATGAATTATTGGAGCAATGTTCATTAGGCCTCGGGAAATCCGATGGTCAAGGATGGGGTCAAGTATTGGAAGGCAAGGTGCACCTACTTCAACATCCGATTCGACGTATGATCAAATCGTCGCATTTATCGTTAGACATGTTTTCGTAGTCAGCTTAAACTTCTATGCTCGTTGATGGTTCTTTTGTATACATGACTCAAGCTTCAAAGATACTACAGCGGGCTCATGAGATGCTAGAGTTTGTGATGATGTGAGAATAGTCGAGCTGTCTTTTTCTCTCACAGTAAAGATGCTTTACAAAATTTTCACAACGGGCACTTCCCGCTTATTTGCATATCGGGAACGCTGCCAGCACTACGCTTCTTCACATGGATATCAAACTCACAACAAGCACAGCAAAGAGTAAGCAACATGTCGATTTTCCGACTCACCGCCGAGTTTCACGTTCACATCACAATCAAGATAGTAGTAATCACAATCAAATTAATTGCATCATCCAATACCGCATGTCCAACCGGGGTGTATTTGTAATTCTCATAATCCACTTGCACGTGGAAGGTCTTTGGCAAAGTATTCCGAACGCATCCATATTCTAACAACATCGCTGTAATAAAAAGGAGACCACCCAGGCTACTAGCAAAATACATATTTGGATGTATACTGTGCAGGCTTTGTCGGCGAGTAAAGAACAAATAGTGCATTAATTGGGCAATTGAAACGAGGGAAGTAAGAGTTATGGCAATGAGAGGTTGGATGATATAGGCAAGCTATAGCGCAGCCCGGTTCGCTTAAGTGTGATGAAATTTGACCTTCTCTTAACGTTTCCGAATAACAATCTTATGCCAAGTAGGAAGTACTGCCTCAGTCTTGGGACTGGGCTAAGCATCCATACCAAGAGCCTCCTTGCGGCACCTACTCAGCTTACAAGATCATAGAATGCTTAGAAGATATTGTAGACTACAGGCAGAGCCCATAAAATTTGTCCCGCATTTCACAACAATAGTCTGCATTAGCACTGGGTTGGGTCTGGAGAACAAAGACACAGCATTTGACTTAGCATTGAAAATACATACAGGTGTTTCGTAACTCCTTCGAGAAATCTGCTCCTGTATACGTGCATAAACCTAGGTCATTGCCAGACTAGAGCATGGGCATGTATGAGAACGAGAAAGACTGAGTAGGCACTCGATTGAGATGGAGACATTTTCCAACACATTATTGAGCGATCCAATGTTGAGTCCGATATCGTCGGCTCGACAAGCCTAAGGGTCTTTAATTAGGGGCGGATCTCTGCTACAACGAAGGAGAAATTTCTAAAGCTTCAACAAACAAGGCATACATAGTACATCCATCTAGTCCGACTATCCCACTTACGTTCTCTGCAGTTATATGATTTCTTTGGCGAGTCATTCAGATCTAGACTACTGCAGAAAGATGGGCTACTGTTTAGTGACATTAATGCAGAAGTGGCTCGTCATCGCTTCTGTTTTCATCCAATGGAGTGCAAAGTCAACTTTTTGTATTACACGCTTACATAGTGGATCTTTCACCATCAGCAGCGGTGACATACAACCAACTGTTGGCTGACTGTGTATCACATCACACTATGTAAGTCTATTGTACTCCTCGCTTCTGCACCATCAAATCTACATAGGAGGACAATCAGAGCGTTCAAGATAGCTCGGCCATTCGTCATGGCATCAGCAAGTGATATATTAAGTTACTTAGAGCCCGGATATTTAAGATCAGTCGATAGAGCCAAGTTCTCATTCTATCTACCAAATATTGATGCGAAGCTCATTCCTGAGGTATGAAATAATGCTCTCGGATCCTTGAAGATAGGCGGTGGTCTTCCAACGAACTGACATTTTCCGAAACGCAGACAAGACAACTGTTGGGAAAGTATAGCCATATTCCACCGGAGGAGCAATCCAAGCATGTTCATGAAATCGTAAGGCGTTCTTTCCTCATCTGGTGTTTCTCCAATTCTATTCTATCTTATAGCGTGACCAAGCTTGGGACATTCGCGCGTACCCTTGCACTGGGGTTGGTGCATGGCTTGTACCTCAACTCTGCCGGAACCCTGTGTATCCTGAGATTCTGGAGCGGATCCAGGCCGGTGAGACATTAATGGATGTTAAATGTTTTCTTGGACATGACCTTTGACGATTAGTCTACAACGGTGCGCCCTCAGACAAAATTTATGCTATCGATATTGTGAGCCATTGGAATATGGGATACAACTTGTTCCGCGACCGGGATCGGTTTTCTGCACAGTTCATCGAAGCGGATATCGTATCCGAGTCCGAAGTACTGGCGCCATTGAGAGGTCAAGTGGGTATTATCGCAATAACACAGGCGATTCATCAATGGGATTGAGAAGGACAAGTCAAAGCAGCCAAACAGTTGATTACATTTACCAAAGGGCCTGGCCCCGTGATTGTAGGAAATCAGATTGGAAACTACAAAGCACAAGAAGTAACTCTGAAGTCACTCGTCGTTCCTATGTGGCGACACAGCCCGGAATCTTTTGAGAAAGTATGGGATCAGGTTGGACAGGAGACGGGGACAAAGTGGGAAACTCAGGCATGGATGAGATCCTTTGAGGAGATGGCATTTGGTGCTAAAGATGGTGCTTGGGGGGAAGATGCAGTGGCGATTGTTGAGTTTGTTGTGAAGAGGATCGAATAGGAATAATGTTCTGGGACTTAGTGTTTAGTAGATTATAGAAAGGACAATGTCATCTCGGACGATTGACAGGAACTTTAACAACCTTATCACTGTTTGCCTTTCAATACCACTTCATGTACCACTTCATATTTTCATGTGCGTGGAGTGAAATAGTAGTGAATCGACGAGTAATAAGGAAATACATTTTTTTTTTCGAGGTTTTATTGTATTTCGCCTTGAGAACCTCTATCTTATAATGTTTTATATTATACTAGACTATTCGCATTTATCGGAGTATGTTTTTACAGTAAAAAATCATTACTCTATTTGATTAGTTGTATATAATTTAATAAATATGACGTAATTTATTATCGAATAGAGTATATTATTAAATACACTACTTTCATCTCGATTAATATATTCAAATTTACATTATTCAATAATAATTGAATTTATTAGTTGAAACAATTAAGAATCTAATAAACTAGAATTTATTAGATTGTTTTAATAAGTTCTTGAATAATAATCTGGTTTTCTATATACAGTATAGTTTATTAGTATATATACTATATTAATATATATACTATTTTAAATTATATCAAGATTAGTCTTTTATTAATTTTTTATTCTTTTCGGAAAAACCCTTTCTTGATATAAAATAAAAGTAGAATATATAAAAAACTTAAGTATTTGTATTATAAAACCCTATTTCTCTAAATAACTCTTTTTCTAATTTAATTTTCTAACATTATAATTTAATTTCATATTATTTATATAGATAAATATAATATTTATAATAAAAATTATAATATATTAGTAAATAAAGAAAGTATATAATTATATATAAAATAGTATATATACTAATAAACTACGTCGTTATAATATTTATTAGAAAATACTTCTTTATTAAGATATTTTTTCAGTATTTATTATATTAAATCTACATATTATTGTTTTATTAAAATAATATTTTATTGCCTTTTATTTAATAATTATATTTTCTTAATAGGATTAGGCTCTTTTCTATATGTTAATATTTACTTAATATTTACAAGTATATTCTTATACATTAATTTTTTAATTTTTTTAACTAAATTTGATATTATCTCAAATATATATATAAGAAACTTGATCAATAATAAGCTATATAAGATCTAATTGATATCAATTAAGAAAGAGTTTTTATAGAACTATAAGAAATTTGAGAGACTTAGAGATCTAAATTAAATAAAAAAAGAAATAGATAACATAGTTTAACACCGAGTGCACCATATCACCCAATGCACTACTCCAAAATACACCAAAATCAGTCACTTTTAAATATTCTTATTTTATTAACTAATTATTATTTTTTGAAGAAGAAAAGAATTTAAAATAATAATAATTTTTCAATTTCTTAGAAATCTAATTTTTATATAAATAATTCAATTTTTGTTTTGTTTACATAAATAAATATAATAGTTTTTTGTAAAAAATCAAATTATATTAATAAATAAAGGAAGTGTATAGTCATATATAGATGTATTTTGTATGTAAAATTAGTAGTATAATTCGGTGATATGGTGTACTCAGTGTTAAACTACGTTATATAAATTCAAATATCTAATTTAGAAAATGTTCTTTTAGAATTAAATAGAGTTAATTATATTTCTAAAAATCTAGTTTTTATATTCTTATTTGTAATTGATTATTGATATATAGTTTTAAGAATTATGAATTCGATTTTTAAAGTATAATTGATATGTATTCTTATAAGCTTTTTAATTTGAGTATTACATTTTTGTTTTAGGGTATTAAAATACAACAATATTGAAAGGCTGAATTAAATAGCTTGTATATGATAATAAATATATATTTGATATTATTACTATTATCATATATAATTACTTTTACTTATTCTCAATTATTAAATCATATTATTTTACTTTTATTATTGCTCTTAATAGTAGTAATTATTATATTAATATTTAAATTTTTATTATAAAGCTTATTTTATTGAAATTATATATATTATAATCTAATATCCCAACTATTGCTTTCACACTCAATGTTAATTGGAATTAATTTTTAATAAGCTTAAAATCCTTATAAAAAACTTGTTGAAACTAATAGATAGAATTAAAACATATCCTTCATTCCTTATAATACTTGATATCTTTTGATTTAAAATTATAATTTACTATATTTTTTATGTCTTTAGTTTTAAATGAAACCCCTTTTATATTCAAATCATTTATATATTCAATAATCACTTTCTCTTTTATTTTCATAAAATTATATTGATTTATTTGAGTTTTGATACAAAACGGTACGTCATTTATTCTATAATTGAATATTGTATAAAACATGTTATATAATTAAAAGAATCTTTAAATACTTAGTCTCTTGTTTTTTTTTCAAATAGCTTTAATAGTTAGAAGTAAATATTCTTTTTTATTATTAGATTATAAAATGGATAGTTACTAAAACATATATTTAAATTGAAGGTATTGATTGAGATCAAAGTGGCCAATTCAATGATATAGCCTACTCAATGATAAACCATGTTAAATAAAATTCCTCATATTACATTGAAAGATTCTATCCCTAATATACAGGATTTAAAAATTGGTTCATGACTGGAAGCTAATTGGTCGAGAAAAAGTATGGATGCTTTGTGTGCAAATATGAAAATACTAGAATTCAAGAATCAATAAATCATTAATGAATCAAGGGTGGAGAATTTATAAAATAAAATTGAAATTGATTATAAGATTCTATGAATTGAGAGTTTTCTAATGATATACTTTTTTATTGATAAGCTATAATTTAACTGATTGAAGAATGGATTAAATAAATGAATTGAGGATTTAAAGCTTTTGAAGAATTGAATAAATATTTCTAATTAATTTGGAGATTTGGGATTTGCGATAAGAGAGATCAGGAATATTAAAAGGAATTAGAAAAAGGAGAGAGGGGTTAGAAAGAGAAGGGAGTTAGAAAGAAAAAAAGGATTAGAAAAGGGAGAGGGATTTATTAGATTTGTTAGATTTGTTAGATTTGTTAGATTTGTTAGATTTGTTAGATTTGTTAGATTTGTTAGATTTGTTAGATTTGTTAGATTTGTTAGATTTGTTAGATTTGTTAGATTTGTTAGATTTGTTAGATTTGTTAGATTTGTTAGATTTGTTAGATTTGTTAGATTTGTTAGATTTGTTAGATTTAATTGATTTAATTGATTTAATTGATTTTTTAGGATTCATGATATCTTCAGTATTCCTATTTGAGTTTGAAGTGAGAGGCAAGTGAAGTATGTGGATAATTATTTTATTATTAGTTTTATTATTATGAGAATTTAAATTGGATTTATTTTATATTACTTAGTATATAGACTCTCTTTCAAAAGATTCAAGGGATTTGAATAGCTTCAAAATTATTATTTGAAAATAATGAATAATGAAAAGGCTTTTTAAATTCTGTTATTAGAAAAGCTGTATAATATAAGTATGGATATAGATTTTGAATAATATTAAAATTGACTATGGAGAGTGTTAATAAGACTGTTGTTATTTTTAGCCACAAAGGGCTGAGAAAAAGCTTGTATAAAAGGATACAGAATTTCAATTTCTAAGATTTTTTGAAAATTTCTTTTAAACTGATACAAATCAAGATATTTTTGTTTCTTCAAAGTTCAATGCAAAATTCGAGTAAGCTACTAATCAATTGTGTACTAATCTTACTATCTCATTATATAAAGTCACGATAAATAAAACGAGCTTTTTTCAAAAGTAATTAGATCCTAATTTAATATAGCTCTTAATATGAAAAGGTTTAAGTTAACAATCAATATACTATACCGTATTGGAATAATCAAATTCAATATGAAAAGATAATTTAATAGATATGAGTATACTATTTCTATAGTTTTAAGTCAGATAATTTTTAAAGTTCTCAAATAAGTTTTTTTTAACATAATAGTAAAGCCTAAGCAATCATTCAAAGATGAAATCTATACTAGTTATATTCTGTTGTATAAAATTCGAAACAAGTTTTATAAGCGGAAGCTGATTAATCTAGAAAATTTATAAATAAACTATATAATGTGGTTCATCAGTGCATAGCCTATATCAGTAGATAGCCTACTTCCAAAATGCATCAAAATTAAGCTTTTTTTTAATAATCATATTTTAATGACTAATTATTATTTTCTTAATAATAATAAATATTAAATAATAAATAAAATTTAGTTTTTTGAACATATAGTTTTAATATGAAATTTCTTATTATATTCTCAAAAGAAATAGAAATTGTTACGATTTTTATTACAAAAAAACTATTTCTATAATAACTTTTATATTAATTCAAATTCTAAAGAAGAGATTAGATTTTTATAATACAATTATAATTAAATTTTATACACTCGTATTTTAAAAGATTTAATTAATAAATAAAGAAAGTATACAATTAAATATAAACAAATTTTGTATATAAAATGAGGTGGGCTATATACTAATATAGGCTATGCACTAATAAACCATGTTATAGCTAATATATGAACATTAAGTAGAGGAATCTGAAAAATCAATAAATTAATTACAAGGAATTTATGAAACATGATTGGAAACAATATGTTTATTTTATAAATTAAGAGCTTCTCTATGATATTTTTCTAACATTAATAAAATATCATTTACTCAAGGAAAGAATTGATTAGAGAATTAAATTAAATTAAATTGAAATTTGGAGACTTTAGAAATTAAAGAAATATGACATACAATTTTAGTTGAGCTCAAGATATAAGATATATAATAAGAAAGATTATGTTTTATAGGCTTATATTCTTATATGCTTATAGACTTGTAGATTTGATATAATTATCAAATTTTGAATTTAATAGCGTTTTTGGGACCCCTATCCAAACTAAAGATAAAAAACAAGTGAAACATGCAATAGAGTTAGTAAGAGTTATCAATAAAATTACCAATAACGCTATCAATAGATTTATCATTGAAAGGTAATTAAAAGTCTAAATTAGATTTACTCTATTTAAGCTGTTGTACAGGTTCTTCTTTCAAAAAACTTTAGATCTCTGAATAACTTCAAGCCCCTCTATTTAAATAATAAAAATCTTCCTTGGATTCGATATTTTGAAAACTGTATGATACGAATATGGGTATAGATTCTGAATAGTATTAAAAATAATTACGCAAAGCGCAAGCAAGCCTCTTGTTCTTTTTAGCTATAAGGGGCCGAGAAAAGACATATATGATAAAAATACATGATATTATTATATACATACTATGAATATCTTTTTAAAGTATAGTCCATGATTATTAAACTTTTCTTTATAGTTCATAGATTTCTTCAAGATTGCGTACTATATATAGGACTGTTTGGCTTTCAAAGCGAGTTCTATTTTAATTATTATATGAAACTGGAGAAGAATATCGTTTTATTTTTTTCATTTTTCATGATTATATTTTAATATCACGGTAATAATATAACATATGGGGAACTCGGACAGGTACCTTTACACCAGATTTTGTATGTAAAGGTACTTAGAGCGACTTTTTATATCTTTAGAAATACTAAAAATATAGTTTTAGTATTTTGAAGTATAATATATTCAATATAAATATTTAATATAACAGAATTTTATAGAGATATAATCTTTTTTAATAAAAATATTAAAGTTTCTTTCAAATTTTCGTTTTTGCCTAACAAAAATTACTATGGAAATTTTTAAAATCGTATTAATTTAAGAACAATATTATTAAAATCTGTTTTATAACTTTAATACTATATTTTTATTAGATATTAAACCTAATTATCAAAAAAAATTAAATTATCTTTAATATCCATAGAGATATAAAAAGTTGCCCTAAGTACCTTTATATACAAAATTTGGTGTAAAGGTACCTGTCCGAGTTCCCTATATATCCGAGTTCCTCATATGTTATGTTATATATAATCTTTATTAATATTTTTTCTGAAAATTAAGTACTCCTGTTTCATGATACACTCATTCCTTAAAAGTTCAAATAAAATAATTCAGTATATTCCTTTTCGCTTTTTTTTTTTAAACCTGGCATTATTGAGTAGATTTTATGAGATATATATACATAAAGTATGTATAATAAAAAGGTATTATAATCCTATCTGCTGTTTTTCCACAAAGGGGAAGTACTATTCTGTATTTGTTATTATTTTATATATAATGTAACCCATCACCGAGTGTGTCGCATATATACTTTAGAGAAGCCACGTTGCAAACGTGCATCGGGTATGGACAACAACCTCATCATAAATCGTAAGGGTAGTAATAATATTTATTAGCATCCAGCAAGTTAGTATAAAGTTAAATATAAATCATTTGAGAGTTATAAGAATGTAATAAGCTATGGATTTATTTAATGTTGTAAATGGCAGTTCTATATATAAAGATCAAAAAACAATTTGAATAACTCTTTTTCTTTCGGTTGAAATAAAGCCTATCACTTTTAAAATCTTTAAGAAGTTAAATGTAGTTTTTAAGAATGAATAAATACAAAACTATATAAATAAATGTTTATAAAGGAATACTTTTAGTCAAATATATAAGTAAAAAAAACTTTTATTATATTATTAACTAATATACTTTTGAATAAAATATAAGAAATAAGAAGCATAAAGCTCAAATAAAAAAAAGAAATAAAAAGGTTATCCTTGATAGAAACAGATATTGATAAAAAACCAAGTAATCAAAAGAATTCAGTTATTATTATTAAGTATAATATTGATAACAAAAGATAACTAAAGCCTTCTATTATTAATGAACATAAAAATAAAAATGTTTATTTAGGCCATCTCCTAAACTGAGCTAATGGTTTTTGGTATAATACCAAATAATTAGGGACATACATTTGGGATATTCTAAATATTCATAATAACCATAATAACTTCCAATCTTTAAGAGAAAAAAGTTTTTACATTATAAAAGAAGCAGACTATTAAATCTATAATTCATACTAAATAATGAACTACAATTTCCTTCCAATCTTTCGAAATATAAAAGATAAATATAATTGATTTTTGAGAGTAAATAGAAACTTTATTCTTTTTATTAGTTCTAAATGGTATGGTGATCTCTATAAGCTTTTAAATTTATGAAAAAAGCTCAATATGATATATTAATTGTATAGATCATAAAGCAAATATTTGATTACTAGTAAGTAGGTTTAAACAATTATATCATAATACAATCTTTTTGAAATAGAATGTTAAAAACTCTGAAATTATTAGATCCTATTTCTCTATTAAAATAGATCATAATTATTTTAAAATACCTAATCCATTTCAATAACTAAAAGGATCTCATTTTAGATTATTATTAATAAAACGATTAAATGTCTTTTTATGTAGAATCTTGACTTTTTCTGTAATGTTTTAAACAGAAATACTATTAATATATAGAAAAAGCGATTTCAGATTGGAATTTAACTTACATTAATTATTAATTCTATAAAGCTTTTTGTTATTTTTAATTTAATTTTTAATATTCTTTTAACGATTATATTTCATTTGATGTACTACAATATAAATAATCTTTATCATAAATAGAACTTTTCCATTTAAAATATTATATTCATAAAAATAACTTACCTAGGTATAAGTGAAACTTAAAGAGTAATAGAAGTTTTCTTTTTGCTTCAAACATCAGAATTCGTTATACCTAAGTTAGAGATTTCTTGTACTTCATTAGCCTACAGCGACGATAACAGGTTCTTTGAAGAGAGTTTCTCTATGTATTAGCATTTTTATAAAATTTACAAAGATTTCTTTCAAAACAAAAGAAGGTCTTATATAAACACCAGTAAGTTCTGTTAAGCGTCAATTAAATCACATTTTTTCTCTATTTCTCACCAAGTTTGATAATATTTAATTTGTCGATTATCGTAATTTCTTTTATCCTGATAGCGACTAAAATTAATGTCATTTATCAATCCAAGAATCATTATCTTCACTTAATTCTATATCATGATTTCAAGTTTTCCTCTATTATATGGATTCCTTTCAATTGTCTTGAAACAATTTACTGAAAGATCATAAGGGCTTTCTTTGATTATCTATTCCCCTCTTCTTAAAACAAAATTACTTTTTGTATGAAATTTAAGATTGATTGAAATGTAGATACATTATTTTAGTATACGATTCTATCTCTCTATTACTGATTTTGTAGTTTAATAGGAAAGAACGTTATTGATTATTTAAACATCTATTTGAATCATCTTTCTTAATTCATGGGAAATTATGATTTTCCTTAACGTACTCAGGTTGGTTTTCGGAAAAATATTTAGTATTGTAACAAATCATGAGTTGTGATTTATAAATTGAAGTTTTCATTTCATATCAATCATGTTAATCTCTGATATCAAAGTAAATGGTATTATAGTAATAAAAAGAGTAATAAATTCCAAGAATATAATAATAACAGTTCTATTCTTTGAGTTGAATCACTTAATATAAGTTATACTATTGTACTCAATTTCAAGAACATGATAGGAATTTTACTGTTCTGTTTGATTGGATCTTAAGATTATAGAACTAATTAAATAAAATTTGCGGTCTTTGGTTTGAGATTCTCTTTCGAGAAAATAACCAATAAAACTCTGAAAGTTACTTAATAAAATTAAAAAATAAGATAGAGCGAAATCTTTGAACAAATAAAAGAAGAAACTGATGGTCAAATGATAATTCAAAGTAACCTTTTGAATCTGTTCATTATTATTCTTTAAATTTTCTCGTATTGTCATTATAATTAAAGTCATTAGTTGCATGTTAAAAAAATAGGATTCGGGATATTCCTGTGACAAGATTGTTTTATAATATTGATAAACTTTTGTTTTTATTGAGTAAGATTTTGATGATGATGTGTTATAGATTATGATACGTTTCTTCTTTATTTTTTTGTGACTCAAATTTATAACATGCTTATTATTACTTGTCGGCTAATCGTAATATAGCCAACTACCCATAGGTGATTAGTAGCACCAACTCTGATATATAGCATCTCTAACATAATAAAATTATTTCATGGATCAATATCAAATGAACTTTGCATCTTATAATTTTAAATTCTATTATGGATTATAATTCTAACTAGTGTTTAAATTGAATATTGATTTCTTAATAATATATAATTAATTCAAGAATATTATTATGAATTATAATGTTTTGGAATATAATAAGCGGCAATGTTTTTCTATCCAGGTTCATTATTCTCTTGATCACAAATCTTTAAATTAGGTTCAGTCTACTACTACATTTACATTTAAATTTACATTATTGTTATTAAAATGATTATTTTTAATGACTCTATGAAATCATATTTCATAAAAAAATCAAATATCTATTCATTCGATCAAATAAACAATAAATTCGATGTTGATTTGTGAAACAATTTCATCATGTCAGGGTCACTGCATATCAGAATTGATGCTGCCGATTATTTTAGAGTGGTTGGCAGAATTTTCCTAATAGCCTGCAAGTAATACTCTATGTGATGTAATTTGATATTGCCTACAATTAATATTGATGTTTATATCACAGAGATTTTGAAAGACTATGATTTGAAAGAAATTGTATAATGGTTAATTATATATTGTTTTTGAACTAATGTCTTGGAAATCACTCTAAAATCTCGAATTGCTTGAATCATTAGTTCTTATACCAACTCAAAAAGGGCAAATAGTATTTTGAGCGATAAGGTTATTGAGACTAAGCTGAAATTCAAACTGTATATAGTGGTCTAGAGTGAAAATGAACACTTTTCTGTTTTCTTTCATTTTAGTTAGAATAGGGGTGTTACTACTGTCATTAAATACAAATCTAACAAATCTAACAAATCCAGTAAATCTAACAAATCTAATAAATCCATTAAATTTAATAAGTCACAAATCTAATAGAACATAAATTAAGAGAGTCTACTTTTTCTACAGATTATTATTATTATTATTATTATTATTATTATTATTATTATTATTATTATTATTATTATTATTATTATTATTATTATTATTATTATTATTATTATTATTATTATTATTATTATTATTATTATTATTATTATTATTATTATTATTATTATTATTATTATTATTATATTGATTGAAAGCTAAACTGAGTGTAGTGATTATTTGAAAGATATAATCAACATAATGAAACTATTATATGAAAGATTAGAGGATTATCAAATTTGAAAGATATTTACTCTGATAGCGTTCAGTTTAATATACTCATCATTGCACTCATTTTTATGCTTAACTGGATACTGTAGTGTGAAGAATTATTTCTACAAGTTTGCTAATAACATTATATGAGAGCTTTTTATCAGAAATTTCTCATTTCTTGAAATAGAAGTTATTTATTGTATGTTATTGATGATTTTTTGACTTTAATATAATGAAGATTAATCAATATAGTATAGTATATGAAGAAAAGGAATTCAAAATCACACTAAATTTCAATTCATTTGACTTGTATTAAAAAAGGTAATATTATCATTGAACATGAATAATATATAATTGTGTGACTTTCGAATTGCGAATAATTGTAATCAATATGAAATTATTGTTAAAGAAATAGTAAATGTAATTTCTTTTTGATATTTAGCTATAATATAGAATAAATCGATGCGCAAAATACAGATGAATAAGAATACTATATGTATAATGGTTAAGTTTTAATATATAGTTTATGAAATATATATATATCCGATGCACCTCGAGTGTATATTAAACTTTAATGTGTTAGTCATTAGAGTAATACATGTGAGTTTTATTGTTATATATCAAAACATAATAGGGATGATGTAGATATTATTAATAAGGTTTTAATGAATTTTTATCTACTTATATTTGATTTATTATCAATGAAATAGGTAGTAAAGGACTAAACAAATTTAACATTAATATGATTATTGAGTTCTTCTTAATCTAATGATTCTTAATAAATAGTCATAATATAATGTATTACTACTCTCTGATCAAAAGGTTGCTATTCCGTAAGTAAATAAAATTGAGAAATATATAAAGTTCTTATAATATAATAACAAAAAGGTTAGATTTTGAAAGCTATTAGTACATGTATTAGGAACTGGATAAGTTCGTTCGAATGATTATTACAAAATAAAAATAAATTAACAAATTCTTTTTCAAATAATATTATTCTATTTATGATATTTACATCTTTTTATACAAAACCTGGAAGTTTTTTAAGGGTTTTTTATTATTGACAATATATATTCGAATGATTTATGAACCAATATTGACTATTATAGTTTATATTAAGACTAATAGATATATTCTCTCTATTTAGTAGACTATAATTCAAATGAAAATAAGTTATGGTGGAAAGAATTTTAATTTCAAATAGGAAAAGCGCTTTAAATACTTGATTAACCAGATCAAAGCAGTAAAAATACATGCATTTCTAATTCGCAAAAGACTCGAATTAATGATTTAACTCAGCTTTTATAAATTCTACATGTATATCGCATTTAATATGTCACTAATTATATTTACATCTAGATTAAAAATAAAGATAAGGAATATAAGCGTTTTTAAAAAGATATTACTACCGCAGATATCAAAGAAAGATTTAATGTTATTTATTATATTCACTATAAATGAACATTGCATTTCAACATAGATAAATATTCAAAGATTCCTTGTATTATTTGTGGAACATAATTGTATTATATACAACAAAAAGATGCAAAGAATGATTTTTATTATTATATGAAACTAGAAAGCTGTTAGGTATATATATAGAATAAGAATTCGTAAACAAGATACTCATTTTTTCAAGATACTCAGTTTCTTGAAAATTTTGAATTTAATTAGTAGCAAATTATAAATAAATACACTATATATTACTAAGCGCAATGTCTCCTTATTCAGTTTATTAATATTAAATTATTTAACAAAAGTATTATCAAACCTCAACGATAATCATCATGAAACAACTTCTTCTATGATATTAATACTTTCAAGTAGAAATATTTCCTTTTATTTCTGGGGGTTCTTTGCGATAAATCTCAGATTCAGTTTTGGACTAATGATTATTTTATTATATGTTTTCCTTATTTGGGGTCCATATTTTTTGGTACTAAATAACTTTTGAGGCTTTTTGTTAAAGTCACTTTTCATTTATTACCTTTCAAATTCTTGAGATTAACAACTAAAAATTCCAGAATATACAATTGATTTTCTTTTTAAAATTCAAGACCTCTACTTTTCTTCTTCTTTGTTGTACTTGAAATGAAGCCTGCAAAAAGTTTTTGTAAGTATATATTTGATGAAAGTTTCAGTTAATCTTCTTTGTTTTGATCATCTGTTTAATAGTTACAATAACAAGCTTTCTATTTGTAGTTTATCCTATTTGATATTAACATTTGATAAACTATTCTAAACTTTTAAATTCATTATTATTAGATATATAAACTTAACAATTTGATATATATTAATGGCTTTCAATTTTTTTTAACTCAAATTTGAGTTTTTTGATAGACTCAAGGAAATTTATACATGTTATATATCTTGATACTCGATGTGCAAAGATAATTAGTTTTATATTGAATTACGAGATTAAATTCATCAGGATTATGCTTTTGGGGGGGGGGGGGGGAGATGTAATAAAAGAAAAAGAATGTCGAAATTTTACATTTGGAGATTTATAGATTCAATGGGAAACTTCAAAGATTCATTGATAAATTCATAAATCAAGAAAGCTTATGGAAAGTTTTGATAAGGAGGTAGATTAGATTTATTAAATCTGTTAAATTCATGTGTCATGATACTATCGACACTTCTCTTGGAGCTGGAAAAGAAACGAAAACGAGATTGTAGACTTTAGATGTTAAATATTTGAAGATGGATTGAAATTTGGAGTAAAATAAAGATTCTGATTCCAGAATTGTTAGAAGTTTATGTAATTTATTGAGATTTGTATGCAAATCACATTCTTCGAAAGTTCAGAGGTATTGAACAATCTCAATATTTTTAATCAAATGTTATGTATTAATAGAAACATATTTCAAAGTTGATATCTGCTCTTCATAGTACATGGTATTAGCCGTCAGTAAAGAGGATTTTTCAGACTGCAAATTTGTTCAAATTATCTTTTCTCATTACTCACTATAATAATCTCAAAATTCTGATCCGTTATCGTCGAATGCGTCTCTCCGATAGCTAGTATGAATTAAAAATAGAAGTTTGAATTCTGATTCTAATTTTAATTCTAAATCTAATCATAAGGTAATATGATATATAACAATAACCCCAGATAGCAATATTTCATACATTAATACCTTAATTAATAGATGACAAAGCGAACTAACAATACTTCTTTCCATTATTATAATAATTTCAGATAAATGAATTTTATCTTTAATATATAATCTTGAAAAAATCAATTATTAACATGCATATGTCAAAACACCATTGACAACTAGAAGCTGATTGATCTAGAAAATACACCAGGTCCGTATCTATGATTAATATATAGATATCAATTAGGAATATCTAACAAGTTTATAATTGATGAAATGAACACTAAAGAAGTATAATCATTAGACGCATGAAAAGTTTTTGAAAGACACTTTTTTTTGTACATAAATTATTGTTTATTGAAAAAAGAATTGAATTAATTTGGAGATTCAAGGGAAAAGCAGAGAAAGAATATAAAGATTTATGGATTTATGGATTTATAGATTTATGACTCTATGAATTTATAGATTGAGATACTAATAAGCTTTCGTAATTATTATTCTTTTGTTTCATATTACAATCTTACTTCAAATGGTTTCATAACTTGATGGTCTAATGGTTTGATAATAGAGTGATACGATTTGTCTCCTAATTCACAATTCCATTCTGATGATTTGATACTCTAAATTCGAGTATAACGAGGATCAATGGGCTGGGGGTAGCCTATATATACTATGAATTTGACTCATACTTAAGATCTTTCTTGGATTTACATCTTATACTATTTGTATCAGTTATTATGGGAAAAGAATGTGAAGATTGTGAATTCGAAACATGTTAGATTTACTATAATAATTACGACAAGTAAGTTTATTATTCTAATACTAATAAAACCAATCTAAAGTTATTGTTGTACTATTTCGATTTAAATATAGAGCCAGTTGAATAATCTTAACAGATTGAAAAAGATAAATTAACAGAATATTTTAAAATTAGATTTTCTGGTAATATTGTGAAGTTAGATTCAGATATGGTAGGTAGAATTTTAGATTCTGGAATTCTGCCTAATGCCTAAAAATGGTAAAGTTATCATAAATTTAGAATTTTGAGTGATTAACAGAACTAATAGGATAAGAGGTTTTTAATTTCTAATCCTCACAAACATGAGTTAAAACACATTTCACAGCTGGAAACTGATTGATCGAAAAAAAGTACGACTATTCTATGTGTATAGTTAATACATAAATTCCAATTAGGAATATCTAACATCAATTTAATAAGAATAAGTAATTGATATGACAAAATTTAAATAATTTTTTTAATTAATCAGACTGATATTCTTCTGATAATATAACTTTTCCATCAATGAGCTACTACCTGTCAAGAGACAATTAATTAAGCAATTAATTTGAGGTTTGAAAATTTTCAGTTATTTTATTAAAGAATTAAATAATGCTTTTTGATTGATTCGGTGATCCAGGATATGAGATAAAGAAATAAAGAAACATCAAGCTCATAGACTTATAGGTTTCTAAGATTTCAGGTATAGAAGATTAGATAGTTCATTAAAATATCCATCAAAGTATTTGTTAGAAACTCAAGTTGAAAGCGAAAGATAGGTGAAATATATTGTTTATTAGATTTAGATCGACTATCAGTAGGTTTGTTAATATGAGAGTCATCGAGAATGAAGATCGAGTTCATCTCATTCAAGTAAATACACAAACCATCATTTCAAAAACCTTCAGATCTCTGAATAGTTTCAAATTCCATATTTTAATAGATTATAGGGAAATAAATATTTTTAAGTTTACATTGAAAACCTCGAATGTTATTATTTTATATATCAATATCACAATTAACATATAATAAGACAAACATTATTATTGTATTACATTATTGATAGATTTTTAGACTAGCAAATTTTGAATTTGATATATGATTTGAAAGTAATTTTTGAAATAAAAATGAAGAAACGAAATTATGGATCAGAATTCAGCAAATCGATTAATATAGATATAAAAGTTTTTTAATTAAATATTTAAATTAATATCAAATAAGATACTTTTCTTCTTCTAAAGTAGCTAGCACTATAACTGAACTATTATATCAAAATATTTCGAAGTATTATTATTTTATATTCTAATTTCAATATTCAATATAATCTGAAGATAACTGTATTATTGAATTTTTTGTATTTTAATTAATAACCATATCTCTTTTTTATTTATTCCATTAATTCTCAGAATATAGTATACTAGATCAAAAGATTATTTAGCATTACAAACTACTAATCGAGATTCTTTTAATCATAAATCTGATATTTGAAATATCAATATATGGAATGATAACATTCGGGGTTTTTACGATTAATTTTAAGATTTTAAAAGCTGTATAGTACAAGTGTACATATAGATTCTGAATGATATTAGAAATAAATGTAATGAGTATTAACAGAGCCATTATTATTTTTAGCTACAAAGGGCCAAGAAAATCTCATTATGATTACAAATAATGTTTTTTTAGTAATTTTAAATTCAATCAGAATTATTGTCATAGGAACTAGACGTAGATTCAGATTCATTCATGCGAATATTCTCTAGTTTCAGTACAGGAAAATTTATTCTTTTTGAGAAAATCATTTTCTGATCTCCTAATTATAGTATTTGGCTTGATGTTTAGTTTCTTAAGGTAATGAATGACTTCTAAGTTAAATTTTGATAAAAATCCAGATTGATAAGCTTGATAATGATTTGATAGCTTCGTTATAATGAAATACTTAACATTCTCATAATCAATGATTATTGGAACTGACGAAAACAAATCTTTTAGTTTAAAACATCATATTTTAAAACAGTAAATAATAAGAAGCAGTTCTTTATTGCAGATTTCGTAATTGCGTTTAATCATTGAATACCTCTTTAAAAATGATTACTATAGATTTCAAATTTTTGCTATTGTTATATTAAAGAGGAAAGTCAGTAAACAAATAATTAGAGGTATCGATTTTTAGAGCTACTTTTCCTTTTTCATCAAAAGAACCCAAAACAAAAACTTCAATAAATATTCTCTTTTATTGATTAAACTTATTTTAGTGAATCAGATTTTACAGTAATAGAATATCTTTTTGATCAGATTTACTATTGGTTTATCATTTTTGAAATATTGTTTATAAATTGTCAATAACAACTTGCAAATTCAACAGATAAATGAATAAAAATAATATTAAAAAGTTTTTAATCTAGAATTGTTCAAATCATTTCTTAATATAATAAATATATTTATCTTAAGTTCTATAATAATACAATATATAGTAAGAATATTATAGAAGTGGAGAATACAGAATAAACTTATATATTTATGTAGATAATTACTTTTAAAGCTATAAAATATTATATATATATTTTTTTATCTAGATACATTACTGGAGCACAGCTGTTCGTCGGCCAGATTCTACTCGGGAATCCATTAATATTACCCCCTCATTTAATCTTAATTATTAAATCAATTCTTTAGTATTTTATATGCTAATCATTTGTTATAATATAAGCCTTTATTTTGTTCCTAATATTAGCTCCTAAATTTGTAAATCATTTGACTATTTAATACATTCTGATTTACTTTTGTTCATTATAATATCTGAAAATATCTCAAAAATATATACTTTTAAATAGTATTAAATACATTCAATAGGATTGAGATTAGGACTATTAAGAGATCAGAAATCAATCACAAGAATACCACATAGCCCTAATTAATTTCATAACTTAGTAGCTCAATACATAAAAGCATTATTCTATATAAATTAATATTTTATATTTGATTATTTTTAAATAAAGGTATTTTATTATTAAAAATCTCAAGATAGAAGTTAATGTTATATAGTTTATTTCTTTTAATATTATAAAAGCTTCTTGTATTAAAATCTTCATATTCTTATATATATTATAGATTGAAATCATTCCTTGTTAGTAATTCCCTTATTATATATTACATTCATTTTGATAATATAAGAAACAATAATTAAAGGGATTCCAAGTTTCCTTATAATAATAATAGATTATATATCTATCTCTGTTCTTCCTACTATTTTCCATATACATATAAACTAACATAAATATAGAGTACATCATTATAATCGATTTGATTTAAAGGAGTACATTATAATAATATAATTAAATTAATTAATTAGTTGTAATAAGAAAGAACAAACTGAATTGACACGTTTTTCGCGTGTTGACAAACAGCTCTGTATGGTTATTTTAATATGTTCAAGAATTCAATCAAATCAAATCGAACACAGAATGAAGTTAAATATTTTTGTTTTCCTTCAATTCTAAAATTACGGAAAATACAAAAAATTCTTATCAAGCCACTTTACTACTTTAGAGTTATTTAAAGAGTCAGTTATTAGTGATCAGAGATATCAAACTTCTATAAATAGATTATTTAAAATATATCATATTGAATAAAACGTGAGATTCTCACTGGTTTTTTTTTAAATAAATAAATGGAATCAACCATGAGGTTAATAAATAATATAATTAAATAAAAACTTTTTGTTTGGGATGTTATTAAACTATTTGATTGATATCCAGACATTTTATATTTTCAATGAATATAGATAAACTAGGTGTACAAATCAAGCTTTCAGAGAAATATCAGATAGGGGAAGTCACGTTGTGTATATGCATCGAATATAAGCAAGTACTACACCATAAATAGTATAGCTCCCATAGGCAGAATACAACAGCTTTTATAACCCGTAAAATATGTACTCATCAAATTTAATACAAGAGTAATATAATTATCATACTGTTGAAACCAAACCATTTGGAAGATAATTAAATAATAAACTAATTCAGTATATGTATTATAAAATTTATCTCAATAAAGTTACTACTTTTTAGTGCAATATAAACATAGAATATTTCTCGATTTTCAAATAGAATATTTCTATTGATTTCTATGACATTGAAAATAATAAATAATTAATGTATTCATATTCTTTAAGATACTACTCAACTTCCAGTTATAAAGATAATCCTTTTGTATTTATTATTGATTAAAACATTAGTTGAAAGATTTTCCGTTTCTAGAAATTATTTAATAAGTAAGATTATTAAATTTATATAATTATTGAATACATTTTCAGAAGAAAACTATCAGTAGTAGTAGAGAATAGATAGAGAATATATAAATGATTAATTGAACCGCGAATTAAATGAAACAAATTCTTTTCTCTATATTATTAAAATTGTAGACTGAACCTTTGAAATTCTAAATAAAAAATCTCAAAATCAAGGCTTTTTTCTAATTTTTATAACTTATTTTATATTATTCGAACAGCTTTAAGAATCTTATATACATTCTTAAGATATCTAAATACTATAATATAATGAATAAATTATAAGATCCTATAAGAAATTTAAATGACATAAGTTAAGCAAATAAAAGCAATTCAGAATTTATTATTATTGAAATTCATCTTTCCACATATTTATAAAACAAATTATAACAAATTAAAACAGATTCCAGCGGATTCTTTTAGATCAGGAATACATACAGTTAGTCAGAGTATTATAATAAATTCAAAATATTGAAGAATAAAATCGATGAGAATAAAAGGAATAGATGGAAATATTTTAAATGGCACTTTATTCTCACAAAGTGATTTAGATATATATGTGAGTAAAAACTGTAGTGATTTTATATCCAAATAATAATCTAATAAACTGAAGCTATATAAAATTACGAAATAAATAAATAAAAATGTAATTCTAGAAACTTTGTTTAAAATTAACAAAGTTATATCAGATTTGAATAACAAAATATAGCTTGAAGAGCTATAATATAGGATCTTCTTTATTAAAAATTTACACAGTTTTCACAAATAAGCTAGTCCAATTAGTCCCAAGCTTGCTTATACACCGGGCGCAGGCGCTTGTCCTTAGTCCTATCGGCTAGGATAAACAGTCGCGTGATACATACTCAGACAAGTCTTCTTCACAGAAACACCTTCAAGTAGACTTCTTATTATATGGCTCCTTACATTTTTATGTCATTCGGATGACTTTTCAAATCTATCAAATCAATTGAAACTATCGATGGAGTTTTATACTTGTTATTCGGATTCAAAAAAGTTCGAAATATTTTGTAAAGTTTCATTGTGAAACTAATCCTCGATACCTGAGATAATGTTTATTACTAATAAAAATTTCTTTATAAACACTTGACGACATATGTACATGTCTGAAATCTATTATAATATGAGGTTAGAGAATATTCTGAAGTCTTTTCATTAAACTGATTATTCCTATCTAATTGAAGTGGACATTTTGATCATAAAAATCCTAAATTTTCAATGTTTCTCAAATGCAGGAAACCCCTTAATGATAGATTTTGGAAAAAGAAGAAGAATCGAAAGAATATTTATTTTGATACATCATTTCTATACCAGGGGTCTGTAAGCCCCCTGACCCCTCGTTTCTTGATAGAGTGTAATATAACAATAACAATTATTATTATGACTTATAAGAAACTCGGATATGTAGAGAATCTCAACATTTTTAACTATTCCCAATTTGAAGTTATAATAACTTTTGTCACACATTCCTAATAACTTTTTATACCTATTCAAATTAAGGAGAAAATTCAAGAAGCTACAACTGCATTTTGATCGAAATAATTTAAATTAATGAAGAAGACTATAAAACATATTGAATTTTATGAATTTGCTCTAGTAAATAAAAAGAATTCCCAAACATATAAAACAACTCATTATTATTGAACTCTGTATTATATTTATACTAAAAAGATAAAAAATCGAAAAAAAGTAGAATATTCAGATTATAATATTTTGAATCCTACTTGATTAAATATTCTATTCGTAGATTACACAAGATTCTATATAATTCAAGAATAAGAATGAATAATTATATCCAACCATGTTAATATGACTAAGAAGAATCTATTTTATAAACTTATTCTCAAAACTTAAAATATAAATATTGTTTAGATTCAACAGAACAAATCTAATAATCATTAATCTAGTATTTAAATAAACAAATAAGCTTCAAGCAAATCTTAATTAGAATAAGTAAAGAGAGTTTTGAATTAGAAGTCATAAAAATATTCAATAATGAGTCTCGAGGTTTGATTTTGAACAATTGTTCAAATTATGTTATAAGGAATTCTATTGCTTTTTCTATACAAAAAGGTATTGATGTATTCATATTCAATTCATTATTTTGTTTTTTTAATATCAAGATATATAAATTGATAAAATGATATCATTCTTTGAAGAAGGATTAAAACATCTGAGTTAGTATAAATCTAATCCAAAATGTTAAATACATGGAAATTTCTCAAAAAACCAAGAAGAAGATACTAAATTCTTATAATATTAAGCTAATTAAAGAGAAATTGATTTGATATCTTTTACTATATAAAGCATTTAATATACTATCATTTAATCTATTTCTAATAATCTTTTGTTTTAGATATTAAAATTATCAATTAAGAATAAGATTTATCTATATACAAAAGTTTCCTGTTGAGTATGATAAATAAAGAAAAATCTTTAATATCATTGTTGTAAATAGTAGTTCTTCTATATTATTAGTATATTATCATATTGAAAAAATGATTCAGCTTATAGAATCTCGAAATAACAAAATAGTTCGCTCTATCTCGAAAACAGGTTATTAAGATTTAAAAGTAATTAATGTTGTAAAGGAAAAAACTAAGAATGATAGAATTAAGTCATTAGATTAATTCGGTTTTAACACTAAAGAAATATCACAAACTAAATATAAGAGAAAAGAATACCTAAAAAAACAAAAGATGATTATATGAATACTCGATTAAAGAGTCAAAGTAATGTTAAGGATATTCAAGATCTGAATTAAAGAAATATATAGCTTATAAAACTAGATCGTGTATAGAATAATTGAAAAAGCATTCGCTCCTTACCTATCCGAGTTCTCTATAAGTTATGTCATCAAAAATCGAAAAGAAACTTTACTGAAAGCTCATACATAGACAAAGTTGATTTGCTCTCTTTTGAATTTATTCTCCATTTCTTCGATGTTCTCTTTTGTTGTATGATTAAGTGGATTACTTTCATCTTATATACTGTATATCGTATATCAAATCAATAGTTTTATCACTATGTCAGAAATTGATTCAACAACAATTGAAATATTTAATATTGTTAATAATAATGGTTTTGAACTTCTGAAAGTCAACCATTGACAATAATTTAGAGTTTAATATATATCTTATAAAACGTATAGATATTATCGATCATACTTTTCTTTATAAGTCGTATTCATATTATAAATTTCGATTTATGAAGTTTTCTGTAGCTTTATTGAACTTCCAATATGCAATATAACAGTGCTTGATATAAAAACTTTTTTACTAAAAGTACAAAATGACAGTATTATGTTATTCAAATTCATCTAAATTTACTCATTTGCTATTTACATTCTACAATAGTGAAAATCCAAAGTTTTAGATTAAAGTCTATAATAAATAAAGATTAAATGACTGTATTATAAAGCTAGGGAGTTCATGATTTAAAAGAAAAATTTCTAACTGAAAATCAGTGTTCATAAGGAAGGGTCTGTGGATGTAGATAGATTTTAAATACAATAGATTAAATTCATATATATTAGGGTAGAATCTAAATCGTATGAGAGCAGATTTAGATCGATTTTAGTAGCGGGGTTTATTTAGTAATATTATACAAAGCTTTGTTAAAAGATAATGTGATTCATGTGCGAAGGGATTATATCACCAAATGGATCACTTTAAAATCACACTAAAATCAATGTTTTCTTGATGTTCATATTTTAATAATCAATCAATATTTTTTTTGATAAAAATAAAAATACAGGTAATCAAAAGTTACAAATATTTTTATTATATTTTAAAAACAATTGAAACTGTTATAATTTTCGTTATAAAAACTATTTTTATAATAATTGTTAAATAAAATCGAGTTTCTAATAATTGATTAGAAATTTCAATTATTTATATAAATAATTATAGTATTTATTAAAAAAAATTGAATTATATTAATAAATAAACAATAAAAAACCCGAATATTATTATTCCATATATTAATACCTCAAATATCAGATTTATAACTAAAGTAATCTCAACCAATATTTTGTAATACTTATCAATTTTTCAATCTAATCTAAAACCTTTCAGGGAAAAAAAAAGAAGAAAAAGAGATACAATAATTAATTAAACTTTAAGAAATTCAATAAAATAATTTATTTAGAATTGTTCCAAAAACTGAAATTAAAATTCATTTTAATAATCTTCTAGTTAATTTTATTATAATAATCAAACTTTAATATTAGCTCCTCTATTACTGAAATACTATTATATCAATTTTAATTTTAATTTTAAAGATAATTCCAAAAAAAATTGTATAATTAAATTTCTTATATTCTAATTAATAATTACATCTCTTTTTTTTTATTTCATCAATTTCCAAAAGATTATGTACTAGATTCGAAATTCGCTAGCCTATAAATTTAACAATAATATAACGAAATAATAATATTTCGTTCTATTATATATTAATTGAGATATTAATACATAGAATAATGACATTCGGGGTTTTTACCAACAAATAAATAAAAGTGCACGATTATATATAAACGAATTTTATATACAAAATGAAGTGATTCATTTGATGATATAATCCGTTCGCATGTGAATCACGTTAGGCTTTTGTTAATTCATGTGATTCTCTTTTTCTTCTCATACAATGTAATTATTTAAATCAGTTCTGTTTTAGAGGATAAGTAATTGCCTTTTATTACAACCTCTGGCGATTCTTTGGAAAGTCTATTCATAAGCTTAAAATTTGAAAGCTTTTAGCTGTTTGAATTTAATTGTTACCCTTTGAATTAATTTGTTGTTTTATTGTTTTACGTCAAGAAATTATAAGCTAAAAGAAATCGACTGCATTAAACTTACACTTTAGTTCTATAACTACCTTTAATTAATCAGAAGACTAGAACATTACCTATTATCAAACCAATTTCCTTCTCGAATCTTGAAATATGAGATTGATATTATTATAGATATCTGTGATTATATAATACATAGTACATAAATCGGTCTTACCTGACTCTATACAGTATAATCTGAAGAAAGGGTTGATCGTAAAAGCTATAACTACTTTGTTATAAAACAACGTCAAAAAGCGATTGGCCACTAAAATAAAAATATCATTATTAGAGTACTTTTTTTGGGTTAAATTTGTTAACAATGAGAACATCTAACAATTACGTAAGAAGAGAAATAGTTGAGAGTCTATAATTAAATCAAATAACAATTCAATAGTAATTAAAGAATACTATTATATAATTAAATGGATAATCTTAAGCATCTTAATAATTTACTTAATATTAAAAAAGATTATTCAACGATATTGTAATTAATATTTAAGAAAACAAAATAGATAAGAAATAGAGAATCAATGTATAAAAAGCTTAAGTCTATATAACTTAATTTATTCTAAATACAAGATAAAAGATGTTATAAACATGAGTCCCCATATTAATGCAATCGAGATTGATATTCAATATTAATAACTTGAATTTTTAATAATTGCATATGATAACTATTCTTGATTTGTTCTTGTAGATGTTTTTGAATTGTTAGGACGTCATGTAAACCTTCTATATCAAATCAAATAAGCTTTGTCATATATTAAAATTCAAGAAAATAGAACAATAAATTGATCGATTAAGAATAATATAGATGGATGAATTCCTATTATGTAGATATCTAGTTTCAGAATATAAGATTCACAATACTAATATACATTCAAGCTCTTGACATTTTTTATTGAAGTAATATTGATATTCAAACATAGGTGTTATAATAAGAATTTTTCGGATACTAGTTCTAATGAAACTCGGAGCTTCGAATTCTTTTCTTTACCACATTTGAGCTATAATGTAATCCATTCTATTATCAAATGTTTTTATGTCGTATAGAGGAGAACATCATATTATATCTAGGTAATATCAAAAATTCGGTTGTCAGAAATACCAAAATAAGTATTCCAATAACCGCATCAAAATGCCTACATTGTCTTATATCAAGAAGTTGATGATCTATTAAAGTTATTATTGTTGATTTTTGATTTTGTGAGCCTTTTCTCGGCTCTTCTGGGAAAATTTCTACAATTTAAATAGAAACTTTGAAGCTATTAAAAATCTGAAGCTTTTTATGAGGAAATCTATGCACTGGTTGAAGTTGGGTGAATCTTCTAATCAAATTTCAGTAACAAAAAGTTTAATAATAATAAATTCAATGAATAATTTAGTCTATATACTGCGCTTACGTCTCGCTTATAGCTATAATAGGGGCGCTGGTGACTCTATCAAACCTAAAATTCTGATAAATCTTCTTATTAAATTCTCTTCTTAAAGTCTTTTTTTTAAATCCTCTCAATCAGTCCTTTTATCTACTAAATTCTTTGATGAATCCTTTAATAAATCCTCTGAGAGATCCTCTAGTTTGTCGTAGGATGTTGAGGTTTTGATCTTTCTCATCATATGCTCTCTATCTTTAGTTCAATTAGAAATGTTCATTTCATTTCTCTAATTCCTTAGACTTCGAAACCTCAATTCAATTTAGTTCAATCCTCTCGTTGATTGATCTCTTAATGCATGATGTGTTATTAATCTAATATAATATTGTCAGAAAGTTTTTGATTCGTTATTTCAATCGAGTTCTAATGTTTTAATGTTTATGTATTGATCATTCGTGTCTTTTCAAGTCAATCAGCTTTCATTTATGAATAATGTTTTAAAATATGTATATTGGTATTTATTGATACTTATTAAAATGTGTCAATTATCTCTTGGAATTATCATTGTAACTAATAAACCTGTTTTCTAATAGAAAAGAGTCACCTTATATCATGTTATTCATTATTGTATAATCGAAGAATTGAGGGAAGTCAAGGTTGTTTGTTATATTACAATCTTTCTCACTATGCCGTAAATCATCAAGTACTTGTATTTCTCTTCCTCTCCCACTTTTTTGGAATAATTTTATTATTTAATAGAGATCTTGGTTCAGACATCTTTTACATCCACAATTCTTATCAAAGAATTCAAATGTCAAATTGTACATTTGAAAGCTTGTTATTAGTGTATTTATACCACAAATATTTCTTTTCATACAAACAATTGAATTGTTTTCTTATATATAATTAGATTTTTCTTTTATGGTATATCTTTGTAAATTTAAGATTCTATTTCGATATACTTATTTATATATCTATCAAGAGATTTTAGAATTGGTATCTTAAATTTGGGTTTTAAGTATCTCAAATCACTATAAATTCTAAAGATCTCAAAATCTCAAAATTCGTTATTGCTTTTATTACATTTAATACATCCCTCAACCAATCAAAAATGTCAATTAAGTTTTTGAATAACTTCCAAATTTTGTTTAAATCTTCCAATCGATTGATTTCCAACCCATATAGTACTTTATTCATATTGGAACTCTATTGTCAAAAAGCTTCAAGTCTACAATGTCGATGTATGTTGTTTCTTAATATTCTAGATTAATATTAATAACACAGACCATTTACTCGAACTTTTAACTCTTTATTTAATATCTTATCTGATAGACTGTTTATATTAAATAGAACTGCATCATCAAAAAATTTATATTGATATTTGCAAATTGATTGTTTATAATGTTTTGTAATCACAATGTTCATAGTTGTAAAAAAGATTCTAAAATATAAAACTTTGAGTACAGTAATATGAAGACTTGAGTTCTTTCTTTAACAATTGTAAAAAGTGTAGACTCCTGATGCTGTTTTAAATTACAAAGCTGTGTATGGAAATTGGTTGATTTAAAAAAAAAAAAAAAGTATTCATTTTATGGATTCAAATCATGATATTGTGAAATATGTGAGTGTTGATTTATAATAAAGATTAAAGTAATCTATCTGAATGTATTAAATCACTTTAGAAAATTATCAACTAAAAATTAGAACAATCGTATCGATTATTCTAGATAATTGGTAGTGTCAATTCTAATCTATAGCAATTCTGACGCAGTGAAATTAGTTTTATGAATTTATTTCAAATCAATCTCATAATATAGAATTTTGAAGTTTGATATAACTGAAATTTTCAATTAGTATCTTCACTTATAAGTTTAACATTCAATAAAATGTAATTGATTTGAGATTATGATCATGAATATTAATAGTTTGGAATACAAGAAAAATGCGAATTGATCGGAAGAAGAAATTGAAACAATCAAATCAGCTTTATAATTCAATATTCCTATATAAATCTATATCATAGTTATAATTTCTCACTTTGTATATATCTCTTGGTTTATACTTCATGTCATTATATATTAGATCAAAATTTCTAAATATAGAAATCATATATTAAATTTCAGGATAGTCGAAATGAAGAGTTATCGAAATGATCACCACCATATCAATACCGAATTTATAAGTCATTTTAAATGCTTTGAATGTTCAATTACTTACTCACTATATAATAATTCTATTGTCTAATTAAATTTAATTGAAGTTATCATAATATCGCTTTGATAAAAACTATAAATCTATGATTGAGCCTAGCAAATCTATGTGACTTCAAGAGTCTACATATTTATAGCTATTATTCTAAAGTATCTATTATCAGGGGCCTACGAGCTCCCGGCTCGTTGCTTTTTAAGAAAGTAAGATTATGAATGTGTGAACATAGGCTCAAGTCAAAGGCCATTATAGTCCCATTCAAGCGAAAGCAAATATTGGCCCTTTCAATAGCCCTTATATAAGGACTATTCCATTCATAGTTAGCTATCTTATTAGACTAAATACACATTGACAATTAGACCCTACATTTAGGTTCTACGTCTTCTGTATTTTACTCAAACCAACACTAATTAGTGACATCACAAATTAATCCATTTACTACATTCTTCACACACGTTCACACAATCACAATTCTAAAAGGCAATTTCTACTATTTTAAATATAAACTTTATAACATTTGGACTTAGAGCTTTCAGACGAAGTTAGTTTATCTTCCAAATTAATAATTGAAACGCTTTTTAACTTATAGTCTTCCGAATAAGCTTTAATGGTAGAGATAGAATACAAAATCCTCGAATTCTCAAAGTCCTTAGATTATTCTATGTAATTATTACTTTTTCTTTCTTTTTTTCTTTTTTTGACTTTGAGAAATTAATTTGAATCAATTCTAATACCTTTCTGCATAAAAAGCTTCAAGACAAAATTCGCTTCAAGTATACTATATAATACTACGATGCCAAGAACATTAAAAAGTCTTTCTATTAATTAGATAACTAGAATTACAACCTATCTATCGTATAAACACTTAATATCAAATCGATTTTTTGTACCTATAGTATATTATGATTCTTATAAATAGTAAGAAAATTAAGCAGATAAATCTTTGATCAAATCTGAAAAGACTAGATATTTTATCTTATTCTATTAATATGATTAGAGTGATTAAAATTCCAACATCTATATTGATACTTATATTATTGTATTTTAGTATTTGAGAGTAGTATATATGTTATTATTTCGATTTAAAAAGAGATATATATATAGTTAGGCTCATAATCCGCTATGCTATTGAATCATTCAAGAATGAATTTAAGTGAATAGTCAATCAATCGAAAATTTTATGAAAAAGGAGAGGTTTAAACAAATTATCATTGTTCAGTCAGTTATTGTACCAAGGAAACTTAGTATAGTAGAAATATTTTGTATTATTCTTCATAATCATACTCTAAAAGTCAGAAATTCATTTTATTTAAATATAAAATAATTTTTCAGAGGATTTCATAAGCTTCCGAAGTAGATCTAATCACAAAAATTATATTATTATATAGGGAATGAGGTGTTTGAATCCACTAACTGTAATAATAGTTTTCCTTGATATTTAATAGACTATAAGCTTAATAGCTATATTCTATAAGCATTTCAGTGATCTTAGAATATATTAAGCTAAAGTTTTGAATTTATAGACATATACCATAAAAAATAGATCTATTTCATAAAAATAAATTATGTAATTCGAATAATCATTCTATGTTTTATATTTTGAGATTTGAATATAACATTTAAGGATTTACTTTGTTGATAGTTACTAATACAAATAGCATTTGATTTTATTCTAAATTTCTAAGAAGTGTGTATAATATTCTCTTTGTGATATATATATCTGATTCTTGATAGTAAGGTTTTGATCTTCTCGAATGGCTTGGAACAAGTCAATAATAGATAAAACCTTATAGAATATAGATGTAAAATTTACTAAAATAGGAAGTAAGTAGCTATAGATTTAGGCACAATCAATAGCTGTTTTTTATTTTTGATATAAAGACAACAAAATGTTGTACAAATTTTAAATATATATTTAGAATTCTTTTATTCAATTAATATTATTTATAGCTCTATATGAATAATATATCAATAATCTGGTGCTTATATGGTAACATATTATATTATTTTCAACAGACTTTCTATATTTGCTAAGATATTATATAATTTTTCAATATTAGAATTTAAGAAAATAAGATTATTAATAAACTCATTAAATTCAGTTTTTATAAACTTATTTAAAATATAGAATCCATTTCAAAATCTTTCATTAATAGAATAAACATTTTTATTAAAAAGCTCCATTTATACTTGGAATAATTCTAATAGCAAAAGTGATAATCTATTTTATTACGGATATATAATAAATAGAATCTAATTCATAAAACAAAACTCCTTTCGGTATTGAATTTACTAAGAAATATATTATATTGTTATTTTCACTATATATCCAGGATATGAAGATTTCATATGAGATTATAAACTTGAAATACTTTTATAGTTTTTAAGAGACTTTCAATTGTTTAATATTATATTAAAAATTATTAGCTCAATTTAAGAAATGGTTTAAACGATTACTTTCGTCTTTATTTTTATTAACAATAAAAGGCTTTAGCTATTATGAGTTTCAATATTGTAACTACTAGTACTAATCAAATCCTTTGAAATCACTTGGTTCTATATTAATATTTGTTTCTATTAAGAATAATCTTTCCTTCTTTTTTTATTCCTTGTTTTATCAATGACACCCTATTCTTCCTCTAACTTAATTTAAAAATATATTAATTAAAGATATAATAGAAATTCTTTTTTTATATTCTTATATTCTTCTATAATCACCCTTTATAAATATATATTTACTGGCTTATATATTTATTTGTTTTTAGGAACTACATCTAGCTTTTTAGAATTTATAAAACTAATTGGCTTCATTTCAACTAATAGAGAAAGAGTTACTCAAATGAGCCTTTTTTGATCTTTGTATATAGAATTGCTTTCTATAGTATAGCTTAGTATAGCCATATACCTCTTATAAGGTTCTTAAGGTTAGCCTAGCCTTACATTGATTCATTGGATATTAATAAATACGATTATCACTACTACTATATCTGATTCTTATTTGATTGTTTAAATATCTCTCATTGTACATCTTTATTCTTATTCTGATATGTATTATCATCATCGATATATATGTTCCGAATCCATTTTACTATAAATCTTACTTATATATAATATTTCGATAAACTTTATATGCTTTGTTAGCAAGAATGACTCTACTAATTTATCGACTATTTATTACTTGATTAAGCTAAGTTAGAGATTTATATAATCTTGAACTATTCATCTGTAATAATACTTATTATGTTGTCAAATCTCAAGGTTCTTTATAAGCAATAAACTCTTATTATTATTACGAATAATTTAAATTTCCTTGGCTTTATAATATTTAAAATATAGTAATGGCTCTATATAGTATTATTCTATATATTAATATCCCAAATATTAAAAGTGCTAATTGAGATCTAATATATACTAGTTTAGATTATTTTGATTTTATAAATATTACTATTCTAATCCCAATATATTTTTTATTTTTTATTTCTTTAAAGTTTTTTAGTTTTTTTAATCTTTTTAATTTTTTTAATTCTTTCAATTCTTTCAATCTTTTTAAAAAATTTAGCTTTTCAATTTTCTAATTTTTCAACTTTTGAACTCTTTTTAACTTTTTCATTTTTAATATTTTTTTAAAATATTTAAAAGAAATTCAACTTTTTAAGTTTATATTCTTTTCAATTTCTTGATTTTTTAAAATAATTTAAAAAAATCAGAAAATTCTATTCAGAAAATATTAAAAAAAAAGAAAGACTAAAATAATATCATTTTCAAAAAAAGTAAAGACTTAAATATCAAAAATACTATTTGGGATTATTTTAATTATATTTCTAATATTTGAGGTATTAATATATGAAATAATACTATATGAGGTTATTACCATTTAAAATATTTCATATTTATCAAAATAACATAACCTTTACCAAAAAAATTACTCCTAGTTTTGAAGATTATAATTCGAGTATCTATAGTTTTTAGTATATAGACTGATTGTATATTATCTATAGAAAACTAGATTCCTAAAAATAGAGTAATTTTAGTAAAAGATTAATTACGAAAATCATCAAATATAAAAACTATAATTAATTTAATAAAAATAAAAATAAATTAATACTTGATTGTTAGATTAGTAGTTTAGGGAAATAAAAACTAATAACAGATATATTGATTATTTATATAAAAATGAAATTGATATCAAATTTGTGTCCAGTGTTGTAGTATTATACAATAGTATCAATTCTTAACCCAATTTTGAAGGTATTTTTATTTTTTCATAATCCTGCATCAAAAAATGACAAATAATCTATGATCTTTTAATTATATGAATAATCTTTTTATATATATAAATAAACAATAATTGAGAGTAGAAAATTTGTAATACAATTTTATCACTATCAGAACATTTGAGTATTGTATAGAAAGCTTTTAATATATATAATTCAATTTGTTGTTAGTTGATTATACAAGAGATATTACGGATTGAAAATACTATGTAAATATTTGAGATATGAAAAATCTATTGAAGACGTATTAGAAAATTGAATAAGAGAATTTATAGAAGTATAATCGAAAGGATTATTGAAAGAATTGTTGGTGAAAATTATAAAAGAACTAACGAAAGAATAATCAAGAAAATTGTTGAGAGAATTATTATTACATTATGATTCGACTTATTTTATCTATTAGATTTAGTAGATTTTGAGCGCAATAGCGTTTTCAGCGCCTTTATTTGAGTCAGAAATGAGAGACAAGCGAAGTGTATAGATTATTATATCATTATTAGATTTATTATGACTAGATTTATTATGATTAGATTTATTATGATTAGATTTATTATGATTAGATTTATTATGATTAGATTTATCATGATTAGATTTATCATGATTAGATTTATCATGATTAGATTTATCATGATTAGATTTATCATGATTAGATTTATCATTCTTAGATTGAGTTGTACTTTACTTAGAATAATCTACGGATCACTCTTTTAAAAGCTTTAAATAACTTCAAAGAACGTAATTTGAATAACGAAAATCACTTTTGAATTTATATTTCAAAGTTTATATAGTACAAACACAGGCGTAGATTCTGCATGGTATTATAAATAATTAAGAAGAGTGTTAGTAAGCCTGCTGTTATTTCTAGCTACAAAGGGTTGAGAAAAAGCTCGTTTTATATGAAAGCAATCATCTTATTAAAGATTCACAAAATTAATCTTAAATATCTATTACAACTATTGTTATTTCAAGGACTCAGAAAAATATTAATTCTGTACAATGTATAAAACTGGCTATTAGATTTATAATGACCTACTTGAAATAGAATATCATCATATTAGAAATTGAGAACACTTCACACTTACAAGATTTAAAATATTTCAAAAATCATAATTTATTCCAAATTGCTAAATATATAAAACATAAAATAATTGAATATTAAAGATAGATTCAGTCTTTTTATTCTTTTATGTCGAAGAATGTTATTCCTTTTGTTAGTTTTGTTAGTTTTTGTAATCTCGAAAAATATTCAAAATTATATAAGTTTAGATTATGTTTTAACATTATATATTTAGTTAAATCCAACAAATCTTAAGTAAATATATTACAAGTTAATCAGTTTACAATAAATTATTAAAGATTTCACTAATATGATTCTATTTGAAGACCGGTTAGGGTCAGTTTAGAGATCGGACTTTTTTTCGATGAGTTTGCATCGTACTAAAGTGACATTATCATATGAAGAAATCTTACTTTCTTTATACTATTTTTAATTTTGATATTATCAATTAATGAAAAAGATGATCTTAGATCAAGTTATAGTTCATATTAATTAAAAATATTCTGTGAATGTTTATATTTTGTTTTGTTTGCAATGTTGTAGTATAGTCCAAATTCATTTAAGATTCAACTTTTTGGTATTAAATACTAATAGAGGGTGAAATAATAATCAAAAAAAGTTGTATGATAATCTACCGAGGTATTAAATACCTTTATTCTTGATTAAGCTGTCGTTGAGTATATAGCTATAGGTCTGTAAAAGCTGTCTTATTCTCATTATGAAATTTATACTATTGAAGGCTCGGGGTCATTTTCTATGCTGGATATGTATATGTAGTACGGTTTCCCCATAGTATATATACTATGTTTATTTTCAATCTTATTCATAATCTAAATAACTATAACAAAATTCTTAATATATTTCTTTATAATTAATAAATTTTAAAAGTCACAAAAAATTAATTGTGATGCATTTAATCTTACTAGATTTGAGAATTATACTAGCTTGATTTTCAAAATTTGAGAACGGAATTATTCTGTAATCTATATAATATAATTTAACGAGCTCCTTCTCGGCACTTTGTAGCTAAAAATACCTATAGAGAGCGTCAGCAAGGCTGTAGTTATTTTTAACACCTCTCAGGACCTACGCCTACACTTGTGCTACGCAGCTTTTAGAACCCTGAATTTTAAAAAGATTTCTACTATTTAAATGAATTTTTTTAAGCTATTCAGAAACCTGAAGCGTTTTGAGGGAGTGGTTTTGACGCTAGCTCAAATAGGGTAAGAAATCGAACAATAAAAAATCGAAATCTAATAAATCTAATAAATCTGATCAATTACTATAACAACCCTCTTTACGAATCACCTAGAATAGTAGTATATAGCTTATCACAAACCAAAGATGTATTACGTTCGTATTGTATATCCAAGACAATAGTCCCTATCTTCAAAAAGTATAGTTTCGATAGTTTTAATATAGGCAACCTTTAAAATTCAATATAATATGTTTTACATATAACGACTGATATCTAACAAGATGTTGTCTATACAAATGATTTTAATATTCGTATACTAAGTCACTCTAAGGTTTCCTTCTCTCTTCAGAGACTTGAACTATAACCTTCTACAAATATCTATACACGGGTTTGTACTAAAACCCCAATAGACCTTTCAGTGTAGAGCAGCTATTTTGGAATCTTAAAGGTCTATCTATGTTGAGCACAGCTTTTATAATTGGAGATTTGCTTAACTATAAATAAAATCAAAAATCGAATAATTTTACGAACTTCTAGGGCTTAAGTTTATAATATTGATGATGGATTTTTAAATATGCCGACTTTCAAAATAGTTTACTATCCCCTAGACCGCCGGCTAGTGGCGCCGTAAATGGTCCGTGCACTGAGCAAAAATACTAATAGCTTTACAAACAATATTATATATAAAAACTTTAATATTATATATAAAGATTGTAATTTATTAGAAAAATAATAATAAATATATCAATTTTATCACTATAATTTTTTAATTGTAAAATAATAATTAAATGATTTTATGAATATTATTATATCTTACCTTAAAAACCCTTAGAAAATAAAAGATATTTATTAGCAGTTTCTATATAATTTATACTTAAAAAAATATATTAAATCAAAATTTCAAAATTTATTAAACAAAAAAAGAATAAATAAACAATTATATAAAGAATTAAAAAACTTATTATTTATTTTTATTAAAATAATAAGTATTGTATAATTATTATAAAAAAATGTATTAAAATAATAAGAATTCTCAAGATTCTAATATTTTGATTAATCAATAAATACATATTAAACAACAGCGCCACTAGTTGGCAGTCTAGGGGATAAGAAGTGTATCATCTTATTGAAATTGCGATGATTAGATTAAGAGTGACGTTTAATCCCGTAGTTTCATTCAAGTCTATTCAAATCGACGTCGATTATAGAGGTTATTGGATGAGTATATGAAATCATAGAGAGCTAATAGAAGTTTGATCACTCGAGGTCTTCCATAGTACCTACTATTATCTATATGCTATCCTGTATTATTTGAAGACTAGTGTAGTTCTATATTTAATTCTACCTAGTACCATACATCTGAGTAAGTATTCCACGATCTATTCTAACAACGAACGAAGCAAAAGATCAAGGAGAGTGACATATTAATCATGATTTCCATATCCAACTCTACACACAAATGTAACAAAGAGACAGAAAGATGCTTTTCCTTTTACTTCTACTTTTTAGTTGTTTGCCCACTGATAGGCACGACTGCACCTACAGCCATCAACAAATGGAAAAATGAAAGTCATTTCTGATTGTACTACCCTTCCCATATTTCCATTCAGCCCATTACCACTTAAACTCCTTTTGTGCCAAGAAAACTTAAATAAAAGAGTGCGATGCTAGCTTCTGCATCTTGTCAATATATGCCTGTTCAGACCTATTCTATGCATCAACCGAAGTCTTCACTCCACAATTCCTTATTAACTCCTTCCCATAATCAAACTCCAATAACCACTAAACTGATTTCGCGACCCTTACAAAGAAGGAGACCTGGGTCGGACATTGGCCAATCTTTTCGACATGAAGTCAAAGAAAGCAAATTGACCAGGCGAGCTGCCGACTTCGTAGACGAATCGACTGGCAAGATAACTACCGAAGATGGCACGGAGGTAGTTGTCAGGCACCTATTCATATTAGCTGGATGATTCTATCAATGTGGTCAGATCAACTTACTCTCTCCATAATCGTGTCGAGGCCGATCTTAGACAACAGCAACTGCGGCAGGGCATCAAGCAACACTGATTTCCTCAATTTTGCATCTCTCCACAGATCAGATGTTTGAAGCTCCTCGTCAAGTTTAGTAATAGCAACACTGATTGTGTCACTCAAGGTGCTTCGAGGAATTCCGGTTTGTTCATGTTCTCGCCAGATGGCTTCGAATTCAAGCTCGGCATTCATCTTTATAGTCTCCTGAACTTCTTTAACATATTGTTTATAGAATTCCGGAGCCTGGCCGTTGCTTCCTACACACATGTTTTCTACAAAACTCTGGTCATCAAAGCTCAAGGATGCAAGGACTTCCAGAGATGAAGATGTTACACCACCCTTGTTCGCAGAAGCATCCTTGAACAGGATGCATCCCGCCTCTTCCAATCGTAGCTTTGCATCCTGGGTAATGAAAAGATTGGCACCTTCGACGATGTATGGGATGGTTGATTTTCCATCTTTGATGAGCTTATTGACACTGGAAAGGTCGACAGCCGCTGGGCGACCACCGCAGGGGACGAAGGCATCGGTGATGCCAGTATCACGGAGATGGAATGTGTTACGGAAAGTTGTACCATTGCTGACTTTATCTCCGTTGGGTAGGGTGACGTTTGTTTCATCGACAAGAACACGATAGCCTTCGCTTGATAATTTCGAGAGATCGTACTCCGAGATCATAGCACGCTTCGTAGCCAAGCGCTTGAGCTCATCAATGTTGAGACCCTGTGGATCAACCAAAACCCCACTGCCATCGACAATCGACGTGTAAGTTTCGTTGCTTAACAAGATTTCATTGCTTCCCAAGTCACCATCTGGACCACCAGTCTGCATTTTTCGAACTTTGCTAGGGTCCAGTTCCAGTTTTCGATAGATGCCTTTGACGTATTCTCTGACCGACAATGACGTCATGCCGTAACTATCATGAGGGATACCGCCCAACTTGGGGGACTTTCCGGTGAAAAAAGATTTCCACCATGGAGCATTTCGCTTGCGAGCGTGCTCAGTAGCCCAGTCAACAAGATCAGCAGTATTTTCATCGGGACCCATGAAAAGAATTTCTTCCTTGCCATAAAGATCAACGATGGGATTCTTGATACCAGGGGACGAAGGCGGCAAGAGAAGATCCATGATACTATCAATATACTTCTCGAAAGCCACACTGGCTTTGTCTTGCTGATTGGCATCTAAAAGAATGACACCCTTGGAGCCACCCTCCGGAATATCTTTGTTCTTGCGTTGTTGAGTATTGGCTAGACCGTAATTCTCGTCGAACATTGAACGAGCGTTGATAGAGTATGCCTCACGATTTCGAGATTTAACAATTCGAATGCCACCTCTAGCAATGTCCCTGAATCTAAGGTGGAACCCACGTGATTCGGATGTAATAACCAAGAACATGCCATACAATGGCTGAGGATACTCGATTTCAGGAAGGAATGAAGGATCGAGGCGGAAGCTCAAAGCAACTTTTGTAGGAGTGTAGAAGTTGGTTTTCAACAGGGAGTTGTTGAAGATACGGAACGCAGTCATGACCATGTCTTCGTGTTCATTGTTGACAGTCCTCGAGATCAGCTCTTTGAGTTCCTTATCGCTGAGAATGTCCCCAGATGGTGAAGGTGGAATGGAGTCCTCACTGTATCCAGGACCGAGGGTAAGATGCGTGTTTGCGAATGAAGCGTATAGTGAACGGACAAGCTCCGGATGGTTGCTGATGATCTCAAGAATGTAATCCGCAGTGAAAGTCTCGGTGCGCAGTCTGCGTTTAATGGTAGATAGAATCTCGGCGTGAGAGCTGTTGTTTGGATCCAATGCAGATACTAATGAAGAGTACTCAGAGCCCAAGCGGTTGAGAAAGTGCTGAACGAAAACCCAAACGCAATGACCATAGATTGTTTCCTGAAGACTTAAGCGCCCACTGGCAAACAATGCCTGGAATTTGTTCTGTGGTATGCAGTAAAGCAGGGAAATCTCCTTGGTGATTTGATGGATAGATTGTTCAAGGGTAGGGAATTTCGTTGTCAAGTCGCTTGCAGGCTTGAGATAAAGACTCATGACAGTGATACCGTTGCTGAACTGCTCAACATATTTTCTTGAGCTTGTTACCCCGTATGAGTGATACAGGTCACTCAGAGCACTGAACAATCCGAGGGCTGTTCTGCGTCTGAAAGCCACGACCAATCTCTTCTCAATCGAGTCTTCAATATCAAAGACCTCGATGACGGGCCCAGTACGAGAGACAGCAAGCTCAATGATCTCTTGATAAATCTGTTTCGTGTTGTTGGTAGATTTTGCTAGAAACATTCTGTCACTGATGACTTCTAGGCGAGTTTCGCTGGGTGATGGGTTAGAGTCAACGAATTGGCACTGATAGACGAAATAACAGCGTATCGATGACTTTGTTGGGACGGAACCACTGTACAGGTTGCTGGTAGAACGGAAGCTCTCAACCCGGAAGAGTTGATTCGAGGATGTATCCAAATATTTGGCCTCTAATCTGTGCTCGTATCGTGGGCCACCAATTGCACTAACACCGGGCTCGCTGGTATCAATATATATGGCATGATCTGAAGACTCCATGTCCAATCTGATCTCTTGACGTTTGTCTTCGCGAGCAAATGCAGCAACCTTTGCAGCATAAAGCGAGGTAATATTGCTGACGACGGCTTCAACGCTCTCGGTCTGAAAGTAGACATCGTCGATCCCAAGCTCATTATAGAACCATTCCAATTGTGCGTCAATGAGTTCAGCTGGTATCCATTTCATTGCCTTGATCTGCTCTCTCACTTCAGGGAATTAGAGTTGTACATTCATCACGGCCAGAGTTGACTTACCTTTAACCATCTGTTCTGTCCTACCTGCGAATTCTGGAGCAACATATCCAACAGTGGCGGAACGCAAAACGCGATGTCCATTTCCATTGCCATTTCTGTGGGGGATGTTGAAATGTGTTGGTTGTGGTGAGGGTTGTCGGCCAGGAGTTCGGATGATCTGGTCCACCAAATTATGGGGAGAACGAGGTGTTGAACTACTGATAGTAGCCATATTTTCTTCTGTGGAAAGAAAGAACTGTTCGTCGTATGCGGGAAACTGCTGAAGAGCACCCATTGAGTCAGTATTGATCGGGGAAAGAACCGTAGCCATTGTGACTAGTGGTTGTGATGTAGAGAATGACACCGTCCGCTAGATGACTTGCACAAGATATGTGAATAAAAGGGAAAAGTAAGTGAAGATAGACGCAAAAGTGCAGCAGGTCATCAACGCCTATCTATATCGGCAAGCCGGTAAGAAAGGGCGAATTAATGGATGAAAAAGGAGTCAGGAATCATGTTGACAATGCAACTCCTGGATTCCTTGACCGCTTCATTTCTTAGCATTACTTGCATTGCCTGCATTGCTAGGGAAGGATGCTTATCAGTCGATTCCGCTTCAAGAGCAACCTTGATCTTAGAATAGTCCGAGGGCGGTTGTTTGAAATAGAAATTTGGACTCATTCGATCTTCAAGCTGGCAAAAAGGGAACCTGACAGCGCCAAGCCTGTGTTTCCCAGGGCAATGGAGGCGTTTATTTTGATAGGAAGCGATAAGGAAATTTATGTGGGTTTCAGAAAAAGGAATGGAAGATCTGCGCCACGGATTAAAAACGTACCTGAGAGATAAAGTTGTATCACATACACCAGTGCCAATTGTATGTGGAAAAGGTGTGGTGGTGGTTTGTACTTTCGAAAATGAGTACTTTACAAGAGATGTAAGTTGGTAAGTGGTGTGGTCGTCGTGTTCGATTTAAAAGTTACTGGAACCACGAAGTGTCGTCAAATGTATGGAAGGCTCCCGGTTAGGAACGGTTGGTTTCAAAAGATTTAGTGAATTTGAAGGCGGCTCAAGAGGTGGATACAAATTCAATTGGGCGATCCAGAAGCCGTATGGCGAATTGCGTGTTGCAAAGTATTGAATGATTGAAGACTTTTTTTTGTTGGTACGTATCGTCACGTCACCGTAAGCCTATTTGATCAAATTAGAAGGGATGTTGAACACCGCAGCGGGACTCAAGATACGTACTAAGCAGGGCTGATAATCCAAAAGACGATGAATGATGGGTGTATTCCAGGGGGTGAATGTAGTCTTATCTCTTGCTCAACCACAGACAATCTGACAGGTAGACTGTTATAACAGAGCGGTGACAGTGAAGAGCTAAGAATAGGATATTGATTGAAAATGCTTCTTTTCGTCTTGCATTCCTCGTATTGAGTGATGTATGCAGACACAATACGATTGTTGCTGCTTGTTTCAAAGATAAGAAGAGAAAGGCAGAGGGCAGAGGAAAAAGAAAGGAACAATCTGAGTCAGAGTTCGAGATAAGACGAGAAAGAACTGGAATGCTCTTGTTATTTATATCTTGGTGGAGGGAGCAAAAAAGTAAAGGATGATTGAGGTTGATATTGGTTGATATTGATCTTGATCTTGATCTTGATATGCTCGCCCTTTCAAGGTTCCAAACGACAAAGTGGCAGCAGCAAGTGAATCAATTTATAATAAATCATACTTCTCCTACCTTCCCTGCCTCAAACTCAAAAGTCTCAATTGAGTAATAAAAAAGGTTTCAAGAATGAGGGTTTTAATTTTGGTTCGATTTTTTCTTTTCTCTCACGCTGTTCCCCTCATACCTCTCATACCTCTCATGCCTCATGCCTCATGCCGTGGTTGAGTGCTTTGATTTGCCCTATTCCGGAATCTTTTGGCATGGTTTGACATATGTTCAGGTCAGGTTCCAATGCAACGATTACCTACCTAGTGGCTAGTCGCTCGTGTTGTTCGGACGGGAGTTTTGTTGGTGGTACCTGACGATCTAGTAAGGTGTAAGGTACAGGAAGAAATCGATCAATTGATGTTTACCGCTCTTTAGCGTCTGTTCTCCCTGTCTCCTTCCCCAATTAATGGGTAAGTGGCTCGAGTGGGTAAGCGGATATCCATTTTTTTGCTGGTCGTGCTGGTTTTGCTGGTCGGTAAGCGGTTATTCGAGGCACATCTTGGATATTGCAACCCTGTGGCCAACCCTGTGCGCAACCCTGTGAGCTGATAGAAGAGATAGCAGCGTAGGATGATTTATTAATTGAGTTAACCACGTTGAGGTATATTGCACCCCTACCATGCCGACTTGGGTGCCAGTCTACATTCAATTCTATATTCAACTCATCGAAACTCCAGTGCGGTGGCAGCGTGGCTTGTGTAAAGTCCAAACGCAGACAGACTTCAATTATCCGAATTATCTACTGCGGACTACGAGGCACAAAGTATGTTTCCGTTGGGGATTTTAACGTTCCATGTTCCATATCTCTTCCAGAAGAATGGCTATTCTTGTCACTTGATCTTCCTAAAGGGGATTGCTTTTCAACATCTCCTTCTCTTTCGAAAGTAAGGAGTAATGTCTAGTAAGGTCCAATCCTTTCCCCTACGAGGTTATATCCCTCGGACGGACTGGAAAGGGTTGAGAATGCATAGAGTTTTCAAGTAATTATATTGCTGCTTGGGTAACCTCGAATTCAATGAAGCCTATCTCGTAAAAGTAACTGCACCCCAAGTAATCAAAAGGAAGATCTGAGGCAATTTTGGAATCTATTTTTGGTTGAATGCGAGAATGCTCAAATGCTCAATACCGGTCCGTCCGTACAAGCCCCAGTTTGCCCAGCCACGAATGGTTTCTGGAATATAGGTCATCACCAAGCCAAGGATATGCTGCACTCTGAGATTTTATAGTATGGTTGGTGCATGTCGTACACTCTCTGTATACTTGCTGGAAAGGAAAGGAAAGGAAGCAGAAAACCATTCGGAAAGTCCACCCACTGACAACAAAAGGAGTAACATTCAATATGCAGTAGATTATTCATATTTTAGAGGTTACCCAAGTAGGTTATTCTTTCACACGAGTCATCATTCACATTTAGTTGCATGAACCAAAATCTACTTTCAACACTCGGACTACCCTGACTGCATACATACTCCTCTAACAACAACAACAACAACAACAAGAGGAAGCTCTTGAAGCCTAAAACAAAGGCCCTTGAAGAATGAACAAAGTCCTCTTTCTCTATCCACCACAATCCACAAATTCGCTGTCTAGATTTTGTCACTTCCCCAGTCTCGCATCGCGGATCCCCCAAACACGAAGCCGAAATGACTAATTCCCTCACGGATCCCGTGATATTCGTTCTCATGACCATCAGACCTCCAAATTTGGCAAAAACGCCATAGAGTTGACAAGGATATTTCAAACAAGTTCAAGAGATACTCAATTAGATCGAACCATATTAAAATAGTAATAGTGAGACTCATATATCAACAACAATCACGAAAACGAGAAGCACAATCAAAGCAACGCAAATTCATGACCTAAGCGAATCAAAAAGTCTAGATGTAATTGGTGAGAGAGAGTAATGGGACAGTAGTGCTCTCCATATGGCAAGTTTCAATGAATCAAGATTTTCCCATTAATTTCTCCATGATTTGCCATTCTTCTCCATAATTCCCCATTCTTTCCTTCCAAATCACGCTTTCCCCTTTTCAATTTAGCTTAGAAGATTCTTTCGTCAACCCCGCCATTTACTATTCCCCAAATTGATTTCTCTTACCCCCAGGAAATCATACTCCAACGTCAACCTTACTCAAACTTCGTCTCCTACATCCAATAGAACTCCATTTTGCGCCCATCTGTCTCCTGACTGTGACAAACGCATTTCCTCATCTCTTATTACCTGTCGTCATTCGGGGTCTGGATTGTACCTTGAGAATTTAATGGAATCTCATGACTAAGAGTTTGCGTTTTTCATTACACATCGGTCCATGCCATTACTTGGGACCAAAGGTTCAAACAGGGTCAACAAGACAATATTCCACCATTGAGTCTCATACTTTCCCAGCTTCCCAAGGACCGTGTTAGTTTCTCTTACCCCAGATTGTGTCACCTGCCGCTAAAAAAGACTCTTGATTCAATAAGCGCCGATTCACCGTGTTTGATACTCACCCTAAGCTCTTCACGGCACGCAATTTGATTCCCAAGTTTCTTCATATAGTACTCCACAGTGTTCTATGCTACACCGCTAGGTTAACGCAACCTTTCCATCGTTAAGTAATAGCGCAGTTAACCCGCATATTCAAATTACATTACGTTTCTCTTTGTCTCATGGCTTCCCCAGAGAATCATATTGGTCATGAGCAACAGGATCAGCACGGACAACGAGATCAGCACATGAACACCAGAGAATATGCTGTGTCCCAAGATGCTCAGGATCCTCTTCGTCAGATCAGAAATGAATTCCTCATTCCTTCTACGGCTGATTTGCAAGCCAGGACTTTGTCAAGTTTAGGTACGAGATTCTACTCTAGGCAGTTGAATCTGTCAACTAAATGGCACCTTAGAGTCTCGAAATTCCTCTCCTGGCGATCCCTGTGTTTACCTTTGTGGAAACTCACTTGGCCTACAGCCGCGTACTACCTCTACTCGCATAGAACAATATCTCAAGACTTGGGCAACTCAAGGTGTATTTGGTCATTTCAAGCCCCTTTCTGATTCGCCTTTGCCAACATGGCTACATGTAGATTCAAGTGCTTCGAAGAACATTGCTCCTATTGTTGGCGCGGAACCTTCGGAGGTCAATGTAATGCAGACTTTGACTGCCAATTTACACCTTCTAATGTCCGCATTCTACAGCCCTGATGTTAATGGCAGGCACAAAATCATATTGGAAAGCAAGGCATTTCCATCAGATCACGTGGGTCGCCCCTTTTGCGCTCGTCACCAATCGTTTATGCCGGCTAAATTACATACAGTACGCCGTAGAGTCGCAGATCCGGCATCACAACCTCTCACCTGCTACATCGATGATTACCCTGGAGTCGGGTTCAATTACCGAACCCACACTCTCCACAGATTACATACTCAAAGCCATTGAAACCCATGCTAAAGATACAGCAATTTTGATACTCCCGGGTATTCAGTTCTATACAGGCCAATTATTTGACATACCCCTCATCACACGCCGGGCTCGAGATCTCGGCATCTTTGTCATTTGGGATCTCGCTCATGCAGTTGGAAATGTTCCACTTTACCTCCACGATTGGGACGTCGATGCAGCTGCCTGGTGCACTTACAAATATTTAAACTCAGGACCGGGTTGTATCGGTGGAATGTTCATTCATGAAAGGAACACTCAAGTGTCTGCTTCGTCACAGAACACAGATGCGGGGCAAGGATTTGTAAATAGATTAAGTGGCTGGTGGGGCAATGACAAGAATACGAGATTCGCCATGGAGAATCGATTCGTGCCGATAGCGGGCGCTGCGGGGTTTCAGTTGAGTAATCCAAGTGTGCTGGACATCACGAGTCTCAATGCATCTCTGGAGATATTCAAGGTTGCCGGTGGAATGGAAATGTTGAGGGTGAAATCTGTGGAGCTGACTGCCTATTTGGAGGATTTGCTTTTAGATACAGCGATCTTCGAAAAGAGCAGGTTCTCGATCATTACACCTCGGGACAGAGAGCAGAGGGGTGCTCAGCTGAGTCTCCAACTTGCTGATGGATTGTTGGATGTGGTCATGAAAGAACTGGAGTTAAGGGGAGTGGTCGTAGATGAAAGACAACCAAATGTGATAAGAGTGGCGCCGGCCCCTCTATACAACAGCTTCGAGGATGTATGGAAGTTTGTGGAGGCATTCAAAGAAGCAATGGATATAGCTTGGAAGGCAAAGCTTGGAGAAGTATCTGCTGAGGGCACACGGGAATTAGAATTGACCACCTGAAGAGATAGGGTGGCATCGCAATGGCAATCAAGTCGATCAAGATCTTTACCTCCATGTGTCAAGTGCACTTAATATAAACTTTAAGTTATCTAAAGGTTCTTGTCCCGCGTTATGCAGTGATGTGGGGGTTCCATTTTCGATTTTAGTCCGACTTGATGATCTAATCTCAACCATCCAAATGTTACTCGAGTTTCTGTCAAGTTTACTGACTTCACAGTCACAGACTTAGTGTTGTTCACTGGATCATTTCGATGCGCATCAAGTATGGTGAACGGACTTTCAATTGATCTCTTGCACCTTTAATATGAAGCTCTGAATAAAGTCCAGCCAATTCCAGCCTTCACATTCAGACTATTGCCTGTTTTCTTTACGTCCAATTCATAATATTCAAGACTTTATATTGTCCAAGGCCGACCACTCGTCGTACAACATCTTCGCCAAGGGTTCTGGGCAATCTGTACTACGTAGCTTGGCCACTATCCTATGGGTAAAAGGAAAATAGGAGATTATTCAATAGGACACATGCATAATCGCACCACTGAGCCAAGGAATAAATCATCTCGCAAGGCGAATATGCGCTGGTAAGGAGAAAAAGTACCAAACGGCTCTTGCACCTGCACTTGTGTAAATTGTCCACGCCGCACAATACGGGAAGTAGAGACTGTGCATGTGTTTGTCAATTTCTTTGAGTTAATTGTAGCATTTGATCATCTAAGTCTTTACAACACAGTAGGATATTAAAATCAAATACTAGGGGCTCGGCTTACAGATTCGTGTCTGCTGCATATTACACTAGTTCCTCGAGAGTAATGTGGATAGAGAAACGTGCTACACGTATTTTGATGTTGCTATATTATTCTTAACACTGCTCAGTAGTGATTATTGATAATGATTGATTCGAGGGTAAAACTTTTCTCGGACATACCAGGCATAGCACCACTCCAGTATGTTTGAAGCACGTGGACATTAACTTTCAGCACTATGCAGTCCCCATCTTAGGCGTTTCGGATCCTCAATCAAGTTTCTTACATAGCTTTGTACCTTGAATACCTAATGAAAATTTCCTCGTAAGATTTCGGGCTCAATTAACAGTCTTCGCGATGAGGACAACTATCTACTTCAATGCCGGCTTGAAACACAGCAGTACTCAAATCATATCCATATTCTGATTGTCCAGCACATTGCTCATAGAAGTGAATGATTGTTGATTGCCTTTCGATATTTCACATATATCCATCCCTCTCCATTTCATCACCTAGGTTGGAACCCCACAGTCCCCAAGACATCCATTTCCTTTATATCTTTTCCATTGAGCGAGTATAGAGTTTGCTAGGTATAGATCGTAAGGACTACAGAGTTAGGTGTAACTTATATTTCAATGTCCAGTTTATACACACAGTATCCATTACTGCGAACCACATCCCAATAGTCAATGGCCCTTTCCAGTAACCTACGTATACGGCTTGAGTCGAATAAACAAGTGGAATCACAATTGATCAAGTGATTTTGATTCGTGCGAATTTACCGGAATTCCCCCAATCTCAACACGTCGGTCAAGAAACTGCACCTTGAAACATATCGGTTACTCATATTCGTGTTGCTAATCTTTCTCAAATTGATGCTTGTATGTGAGCGAGAGAAATTATCTGATTGTCAGATTTGAAGTAGAACGTTGAGAAGTATTAGTACTGCTATCATGCGCGTGCTCGTTGAACTTGATGTTATTACTTTCTTACATGGAAGGATTCTCCAAGACTATTTCGAAATCATTTTTATTTGTGCCACCTGGACAACACAGATCGATATCCAATATACTGGAGACAAAAAACCAAAAAATCATACATTAAGCTTCAATCGTGTCTTGTGGAAGATTCATTGACGTGCCGAAAAAATCCACTCAAAAAAAAGTTCAACCATATCATAACGATGGATTATCCACAGACCCATGCGTGTCAGTCCAACCTTTCTCTGGAGTCATCATGCCTTCTCCAAAGCTCTTTCCCAGACACGCATTGTGCTCTCCCAGACAACTCTTTCTGCGTTGTTCTTCCTATAATCCGGCAAGATGTCACCATCAGGTGCACTCTCATCATCTGCCTTGAGTCTGTAAACTCCATTCGAACTTCCATTTCCATCAACCGCCGAGCTCCTTGAAATCTCTGCACCTGCAGGTAGCTCTACGCCCGAACTAGCCCCCTCTCTTATTTCGGCAGGTGGATACTTCGCACTAGTTGCCAAAAATAATCCCCTTTCTCCCGCTTCCTCTATACTAGTTGCAAATAGGTTGAGGAAAGGCAACATTACCCATCTAAAGAAAGTTGACGGAATGGCATAAAAACCCGTGGTAGAAGACATCAATCTACCAACAGCCCCAGTATCTACAAACCCCGGATACTTGTGAATGAAAGTTATGCGAGAGTTAGACTTCGCCAGTTCTTCAAAAGCTAGAGTTGTTTGGGTTGTTCCACTACCAGCAGCTTTAATCATAGTGAAATCTCGCTTTACTTCGAGATCGTCAAGATCAATCGATTTCTCTTGACCCCCCGCTAAGATTGAAATAACTCGGGGATTGGGAGCGGTTTGCAGAAGAGGAACCAAGTTGTAGGCGAAACGGAGACGAGAATAGTAACGGAGGGATTGAGGGATGTCAATCCCTTCAGATGATTCTGGACAATATCAATACATGGTGGATAGAAAGGGGGTTATGACTAAATATACCATTCCGACCATCGAAGGACAAATAGCCTGCGCTCAAGAATATGATATCGACCTTTTCTTCTTTCCTCTTAATTTCATCGCAAAGTCTATCCACATCCTTGATTAAAGAGATCTCGCCTTCAAGGAAGTTTAGTATTGCTGATGGATTTGAAAGCTTCAGGTCTTTGAGTAGACGCCCTGCAGCTGATTCGGATCGTCCAATGATATACGCCTTGGGAGCATTTGCGTACTTGATGAATGCTTTTAATGTACCCATACCAATACCTGATGTTGCACCCGCAAACACGGCAACCATACCAGGAGTGCCTGTAGCTTTAAATGCGACATTCGAAGCCCGCACAGCATTGAAGGCGACCATTATGCTGTCGGTTCAAATGGGTTGGATACTGAGGTGTTTTTAAAATGTAGCAAGGTGTAGAAGAGCTCACGATAGGTTATACGATCTTTTGGAAACAAAGTAAGGATAAAAATGAGAGATGAATGATTTGAACAAATAACTTACATTCTAGAGAAGAGTCTTACCTGACATATATAGCCGGAATCATCATACCATTACAGTCACATATCATAATGGTCAATTTGATGTCAAGGTGTATGCACCTCGGATTCATGAAAGTTGGAGGATGAATGCGAGTATGGACCGAGCTTTATCTCCTAACTATTTGTAGAGGCCGCCGACAATAGAAAGGGAGAGAAGATTTGGATATACACATTACTTAGCATGAATATGAATGTGAATATATGTCTCAGAGGTATGTCTATAGAAGCACAATACAAAATTATTCCATGAGCTTGGTTGACATCCAAAGATTGAATTCAATTCTGTTCATTGGATGGTACAAAGTATAATTATCTAACTTATGTCATCAATTGAATTCACTCCGTAATTCTGTCGGAGAAACTGCGGTCGAATAAATAGTGCCCGTCTTGACCGCTATGGCTGAGCAATGTTTGTAACTTTTGATGATTACCTAGTACCTACAAGCTTTCCAACGTTGTAACTTTTCCCGTCTTCTACCCTTGATCCAATACTCTGATTTTGGCTCCCGATGAACATGGCGACCCATTCTCTTACACGTAGATGTGCTGGACTTACCTCTACAACTCCCGCATCAGTGGTTCAAGGATTCATAAAGACCGCCACAACAACCCGGTCATTCCATCAAAACACCCCGCGCCCAGTCTTCGATTTTCTTGTTCCACGTTTGGGTGCTCCCTTGCAGTCGGCATATCCTCTCAAGCAGAATGGGCTATTAAGGAATCCCGTGAGATGTTTCTCGACCACTAGGACACGAAAAGCTACCATCACCACATTCAATCCACAAAAGAATGAGGATGGTACAGAACAGAAGATCGAAATCACATCGCGTGCTGCAGATGTATGTATCATTGCCTTCCTATTTTATGTGTCTTATTTTAAGATGGAATGATATGCTAACAAATTGCTCACAGCGTTTGCAACAACTCCGCAAGAAAGAAAACAATCCTAATCTTGCCCTTCGAGTCGAAGTCCAGTCAGGGGGTTGCCATGGGTTCCAATATGTGATGTCTCTGTGCGACCTACCCGCCAATATATCCCGAGATCTCTTCTCAAAGGACACTGTCCAAGAAGAATCTTCGCCTGCTCTAAATACTTCATCCACAGATCCAAATGCTATGCCTACGTCATCTACTCCTCGAAATCAAATAATCCGACCACGTTGGATCTTCGCGAAGATGATACAGTATTCAGCTATATCAGTGACCAATCCCACGCTAGTGTAGTTATGGATGTGTTCAGTCTCGATGCCTTGAAGGGTAGCAGAATAGATTACGAAGTCAAGTTGATCGGTTCCGAGTTCAAGATTGTTGACAACCCAGCCGCGACTAGCAGTTGTGGTTGCGGAACAAGCTTCGACATCAAGTTTTGAGTCTGAAGAGGATTGACAAGTGTACTGTAAGTTACTAGATACGATATACCATATGGGCTTTGAGTTTGGCGTGAATGGCATGGTTTGATACGACGCGGTGTTAAGCAACAGATTAGCGACCACAAGGGCATGCATATCATAAAAAGAATTCTTTCATTTTTACATGGTCTTATCAACTGCTTCCGGGAGGGTCTCGTGTGCGTTGTCAATACAAACTATGTTTTTGAAATTTTATTATGAGCAAGGCATGGGAAGCATTGTTCTGTGCAAGGGAGAGAAGGACCCGGGAGGTACCATAGACAAATGATCCTACGTAGTCAAATCAATGCTGGAAGACATCAAGAGCAACCAATTTGAGAACAATGCTTTACAATTCATGACAGGCGATGATAGTGATGAGGTACACATAAAATACGATAGCACGTGGATGGTAAGAAGTATAAGTTATTTCGCGATAAAATCAAAATGGTATCAATTATTTCATAGAAGTGTATCATTCTTTTGGTTTCTTATACGCCATACATGCCAGTAAACGCTAAGCCAAAGAAAAACATCCCCAGTCCCATCACCAGCTTTAGTTCATTTGTCTGACCAAAGCGTTGATCTTCTCCTCACGGTTACCGAGGTCACCACCAAGAACGTAGTGGTTGAACTTTCTTGGGCGGAAACCACCAGTTGGGTTGCTGAGCTTGAATGGCCAGAGGAAGTTGGCAGCTTGCTTGAAGTTGGGGCCAACGGTGAAGATCTCGTGGATCAAATCTTCCATACAGACGATACCGTACTTGCCGAGGTTGGTCTCAATGATGGAGTTGTCGGTGAGAGCAATACGTTGCTTGTCGACCTTTCCGTAACCACGCTTGTAGACGAGCTCACGGACGGTCTTGAGGTTGGGGTAACCATAGGCGATCCATGGCTCGACGACCTTGAGCATCTCGAGGGTAGCCTTGGTCATGCGAACAAAGACACCGTTGTTGATTTGAAGAAGACGGAGAAGCTGGAGGATCTTGCGGGGCTTTGGTGCGATCTTGTTGATACCCTTGATACGGATAACGAAGACCAACTTAGGCTCAGCTGGAATGTAGAAGGAACCAGATTGCTTGGCGACACGAGCAAGACGGATCTTCTCACGCTCCTCATCACGGTACTCCTTGACGTACTTCTCAGCACGCTTGAAGATGACACCACGCTTCTCCTTGTTGGCCTATATGACGAGTAAGGTTAGTCTCGAGGTCATATATATTTTGAAGTACCATTGACATGTGTTAAACTCTTGTCAGACCCGAAAGATGGTTAATTTGGACAACATCGACGTAAAGTCTAGTCGCAAACATGGTTGTTTATGCATCATATAGAGTAACACATGCCCTGTGGTGTTAGGGTTGGGTAGTAATATACCTTCTTGACCTTCTCGGTCTCAGCGGCTCTTGCCTCTCTCTCCTTGGCTTGACTCTTGCGCTTCTTCAAGAGAGTCTCAGGGATGAGAACCTGCTGGGCAGTTGGGGTGGTTCTATATCAAATATTAGTCTTGTGTCCCGCATACATATGTATGGAGAAGAGCGCCGAGAGGGAATTGCAGCTATAGCGCAGCATTCTCGCAAAAGGCAAACTCGACTGTAATGACTTTAATCGGTGAAAAATGAACCAGCCTCGACGATCCCTCTTCCCACGAAGGCAGAATCGCAGGACTCAGTTGACAAATATTCTCATCCAACAAAACCTTGGCAAAAAGCCAAGAAACATGCACAGCATAATTGAATGTTTTGATGGCCCTCTAGAGATACCATTGAATTTCCATTCTTGTGCGGCAATTGTTTTAAGGGAGAAGATTTTCATCTTCAGCCCCAAGACCCCATACTGCGTCTCTCGAAGTGCAAGTCCAAGGACCTGAATCAACGAGGGAGTAGCTTAGGACAGTTCGAGCTGGAAACCATTTTCAGGTTCCAGCTTTCGAGAGGAACGCGACCATATCTGAATCCAACACAATCGATTGACTCTTCGAAGGAGTTTTTGGGGAGATTCTTACGTGGCAGACATCGTGGCGGATTGGCGGTTTTCGAGGTTGTCGTATCGAAAAGAAAAAAATCGAACTGTGATTGCGAAAACTTTATTGCAAAATGGGATGTGTGATAGTTTTCTCGCTTAAAATGGAGCTAGTAAGACTAGCTCCGGATTCCAGAGACCATGCTGATGCCGATATCACGTGGTATTTCGATCCGTGAGAGCGAGAGAACTTCAGAATCAAACTCTCGACTTATATTCTTCAAAATTAATCCCTTAACTTATCCTCCATACCATCTTCAAACTTTACAGAAGAAAGTTTCAAGTCTTGTTCTAGAGTATTGCAACTTGTGAAATTTAGTTTAAATCAGTCGGAGAAAGTCAAAATTACCCCCAGGTATTTTGCATCACCAGAGACTCAGTATTTAATAATGTCCACGATATATGCCATCGGTTCAAATGGCTCAGGACAACTTGGAATCGGCCACAAAGAGGATGTATCAGTTCCGAAGCCAGTTCTATTCGACGATGATGTACCCGAAGGAGTGCAGCAAATTAGAGCTGGAGGTAATCATACTCTCATATTGTCGACTTCAGGTAAATTATATTGCTCGGGCGATTCATCCAACGGAGCTTGTGCGCTCACTCCCGAATCACACTCTTCCCATTCGAGATTTCGACGTGTGAAACTCTCAGATGATCCCACAATTAATGAAGCACCGGTAGTTTTGTGTGCAGCAACTTGGGAAGCGTCGATCATTGTCCAGCAGGATAAAGATGGTCATGCGACGAAGATGTATTCTTTTGGGACAGGAAATAAAGGGGAACTGGGTCTGGGAGAATTTTTATTTCGATCATCCAGACCTCAGATGATTGAAGACTTTCCACCAACTGGTTTGCAAGTCGTTGACCTTGCCACTTCTGTCAGTCATGTAGTGGTTGTTTTAAGTAATGGGGACGTCTATGGTTGGGGAAGTGGCCGAAAAGGACAAATTGGTGAACCTGTCGGTATTGTGCATGCTCCTCGCAAAATTGAAGGTCTTGATTTCAATGTAGTTAGAGCTGTCTGCGGAAGGGAGTTCACATATCTTTTGGCGGAGTCCTCGAGTGGCCAACATAAAATTTTAGGGTCTGATAAATGGAACATTAGATCTTCAGCACCGGAGGAAATAATGGGTTGGTCTGATGTTGGCAGTACATGGGGAAGTATTCTACTTCTACAAGAAAGCAAAGCTCTTTTGTGCTGGGGACGAAATGACCATGGGCAATTAGCCCCACCACGATTACCGCCCGCGCGTCAGATTACGATTGGCAGTGAGCATGGCCTAGCACTCACGGTGGAAGGCGAAGTATGTGCATGGGGATGGGGTGAACACGGGAACTGCGGACCAAAAACGAAAGATGGAGATGTGAAGGACACCTGGAATGTGGTGGCATCCTCTAAATACTTGCCGCCAGGAGCAAATATCTCATATATTGGCACCGGCTGCGCTACCAGCTGGATCTGCCTAAATTCATGATAGCCGAAATAAGATGGGCAAATCATTATCTCAACAAGCTACCTGCCTATTCTTCTCGGCCTGTTTATCTCGACGCCAAATTCTATTGTACCCTGGTAATGCACATGCGAGCCATATATCTTGGAATCATGCCCAGGCTTGACTCCGATCTGTGCCCCATCTTAGCCTCCTCTTTATAAAAATCGATCTAAGAGATCACTCGTCAAATAAACCGCGAAGCTAATGCTATTAATAAACTACTTGACCATAAGATTGGGCCACTTACTTGTGATAGTCGTTGAGTTGGCGCCACACGTTGTGTCGGCACAGTCATGTACTTTTCGTTGGGTGGAATTGAGTCTTCGGGATTACTCTTATTTTGAGTCTCTTGCAATCTACGACTTGGGTCACCAGCTAATGATTTCTGTGAAGTGTTAGAGGTAGTCTCGACAGATCTTGACCAAACTTACGTCCACAGTTGCATCCCACAATAACATTTCGTTGTCCTCATCTTCATAATCAACAGGGTCCCATCTACGATCGTCATCGTTCGCCGGCATGAATAGCGCTTGTGATTGGATGCTAGGTTGTGGAGGCGGCGGTGAAGGTCTAGAGACCTTTCTCCTTGTGTTTTCCCGAACTAGACTTGGGTTTGAACCAACCGGTGCAGCCATCTCGGAGCCTGATCTAGTTCTCTTCAGACTCGATGCGGCTTCTAGAGGCTGCCTTATAGCCGGTTTCTTTGAAACTGCTCGACTTCCGTTTGTGGCTGGCGTTGCCGACGCGGCCCTCGCTTCACCGGTTGTCATAAGGATAAATTCACACTGCATTCCGCCCTCACTATAGGTAAGCTGCATTGGACTAGAGGGGTTGGAGTATAGAGCTCTGATATTCGTGTTGGTTATCCCGGCATGCGCGATAATTGATTTAAAGTCTTTGACGCTGATGACAATGTGCAGCTGCTCTTCGACAGTGAACTCGACGAACTCCAAAGTTTCCACGGCTATTGTGGTGCGCAAAGGCTGCTTCAGAACTTCTACAGAAAAATCAGTGATTTGAACGACCTTTGGGATCGAGGTGAAACATGCCATTCCCGGACATAATCTTTTCTGTGAAACTGGTGAAGCTCACGCGGCCATCAACCGAGAAAATGTCGAGTTGTTCAGTGCCTGGTCCAAAATGCTCTGCAAACTCGCGCAGGGTTCTGGAAGAGATTGACCAGCTATTGTTAGCTGCTTCACTTGAAAACAAGGCATGCAGGGGAGGAACAGCTTCAAAGTTTAGTCGGTAAATCTTCAAGACCCCTAATTGTGATGCGTTGGTTAGCAAAAAGAGGTCTTATCATTATGATTCTTGATTTACCATGTCTGCATAGAATCTTCACGATGAAACGACTTTTTGTTGCCCCGTCTCCATCCTCAATCGAAACATCACACTTTTCTATGGCAGTATCCTTTTCCTTGAAAGCATCACCTCCGATGCGACCCTTGAAAACCGCGAGTAGAGCCTATCAAACAATCAGTTAACACCCTTGATATTGCACAAAATGGAGACATACTTTGTTGTAGATTTTGCAGCTAAACTTCTCCGGTGTTTTACGACCACTACGCAGTGGCGTATATTGATACTTAGAAAAGAACTTATTTCCCACCAATGTAAAGGAAGCATAAGCGGACTTTGTTGAATTGAGAGCTGTCAAGATAAGCTGCAGACAAAATTAGCAATTATATACAATACTTGAATATCTAAACTTACCCTACTATGAGTAGCTTCGATAGATACTGTTTCGCTGAATTTCCCAAGACAAACGAGTGCATCATGAAATCTCCCCAAAGCATCTGGATTGAGTGTGAAAGTCAGGATCGCCATGATGAATACCACCTGAATATAATCTCTTAAGAATATGGTAAATGCAAAATGCCTCCCTATTTAATGTGATATCTACTATAGACTAGAAGTGAAGTGAAGTGTTAATTGAATTGAACTGGATCTCCCCAAAATGTCGACATCACGTGTTATCTATCGCGTCCTGCCTAATTACGCGATTTGCCCCGCGTCTCCATCCATCACCACAAGCACAAATGCTTAAGGATAAGCATCTACAATAAACACTTACTTTACATGCATTTAATTCCTATTTATCATTTTCCAGGTCTATGTATTTCAAGGTACTGATCACAATCAAAATCAATTAAAATATTAACCATCGTCTGTTTACCCGGAGGAATTGCCTACCGTTCAGTGCTGCGATATAATGTCTGTGAAGCTCGAAATCGAGGCATACCCCAAAGATACCATCTCTAGTCCAGCACGCCACATTACACCTAACGAGCAGAGGAGCATGAACTTACCAGGAGATATACTTCTTCAGATATGCGAAGAGTTAGCCACTCAACTAGAATTTGGAGTTCTTTTCAATTGTGCTATCTCCGGAAAACAATTAGTTGGCTCGGCGTTGCAATGGCTATATAGGTAGGTATCTTGCCCAGAAGTCCAATTCCAATACCAAGCTCTTAGCTGATCCTTGAAGGACACATAATGAATACCTGAGAATTATTAGCAGTGAAGGAGAGGCTCCTGAGTGGTCAAAAATCCAGAAGCGCAATTCTAAACACAGCGCGGCTTCGAAGTGGGCAAAATTATGGCAATCTATTGTACGCTCTAGTCTAGGGACTACTGCCTATCCATACTGTCTATATATACGATCGCTCGATCTAACCAATCTTTCGAATCTTCTCGAGGATAGCACCTTCCGAATGGCTGCGATGGATAACTTCTTTGCTGATGAGATGGCAGAGTTTCTAAGTGTAGATGGGACACCCAGAAGGCGATCCAAGAGAGGTCCACAAGTACGCCTCAATACTACAAATATTCTCAATCTGATAGGAGAATCTATCACAAGATATGTCAGCGAGCGCGCGGATGAAAACCAGACAACAGTTGCTTTGGAGAATCTTTCAGGGGACATTACATCAGTTGCATTGCCAATATGGGCGGGACGCTTATCAAGGCTGAAATCCATGACGATTTGGGACGGGAAATCATTGAATGAGAACGTAGCGACGGTGATCTCCAAAAGCTGTCCCAACTTTGACGAGATCCGTATATTCGTGTGTTCTGATGATACCGATCACAATCCTGCATCATTCATAAAAGGCCTCAGACAGAACAGTCTTCTTTCACTTGAGGTTTTGTCTAACTGCAGGATTGGTCCTTCTTTTCTGACCGCTTTAAACCATCATTCCGAATCACTGAAAAGCTTGAGGCTACAGAGCCTCAATTCGGAAGCCATCAAGAATCTTAACATTCTTCAAAGATGTACTGCGCTTGAGACACTCGATCTAGAGGACAGTCAACATACTGTGGACTTGGAAGCTACAGAGAACGATGTATTTCTTGAAGTCATCGAATGGTTTGGGCGCTGCGAGAAGCTCCGAGAACTGGTTCTAAATAGAATTGTTTGTGCCCCAGCCATTTTGAAGCAGGTTTGTCTACGAAACGATATCCGACTGCAACGGTTGGTAGTTACTGGCCCTTCTCTTGTCAATGATACAGAATTTCATAGAGCGATCTCACACCAGACTGAACTCGAGGTCCTTGAACTTCGAGGTGGTTCGGACGAGGTATTTAGAGTCAGAGATGATATTGATAACCTTCTCACATCCATATGTCAACTTACTAAGCTCAAGGAACTTACCATCATGGAATCGTTTGAATATTTTAGTAGTAACGAAATCAAACGTCTCGCAACAAGTCTGCCTCTTCTCGAAAAGTTTCACTTCTCAGGTTATGGTATTGGAGATGAGATCTTGCCTTATTTATCAAAATTACATAATTTGCGAGATGTATCTATCGCTGCAATCTCAAGTTTCACTCTCGATGGCTTACTGGCTTATGTTTCGACTTTACGGGATACAAACCAAGGTCTTGTACTTTCAGTCATGAGTCAGAATTCCGACCAAGATCTCGCACCCTTAGAGTTACAACTCATCCGAGAAGGAATGATCGCGAAAGTAGATGGAAAGTTTGACTTCGCACTGCTGAGAGAGGTGGCGGAATCGGAGTTTGATTCTGCGTCCGATTAGATTGTATGTATTACCAACAGATGTGAAGAATGGTGTATGGGGGCAATGTGTTGGGTAGGATGTCACCAAGGCGCGAATAGGGAGTTTTGCCTTTACTTCAACAAGGAATCAAGAAAACATGCTGCAAGTACGGAAGTTTCATATGGAAATGGCGCAAAGCTTATGCGTATTAATGCTGGCTATCGCACAATCTCTTTTATGAAAGTCTATATAGATAGCAGAAACATTTGAGAATTATTTACAAAAGCTGCTGTCTCTTCGTAATGTCTCTAATGAAGAGTTATTAGATGTTTGACGCTGAATTGCATCTCATTCGATAGCATCTGTACTATAATTTCTATTACTCATTCATTACATCCCCTGACAATTACAGCATAGCACTATGTTGAACAGCAAATTTGTCTTTAATCTTTAATTTGCCCAACCACATGCACAATTCCGTCGACAAACCTTTCAATCTCATGACTTAACATGTCCGGAGCCTCCAACATCATCAAGTGTCCAATTCCATCCAAGATTATTAACGACTTTCTTTCCTCTGCCACCCCACTCAGGTTACACAATGTTTCCTTCACTCTTTCTAGCGTTTCAACCCTATCATCCCCACCAGCGAACACCAATGTCGGCAAAGCGATGTTCCTCGCCTCCTCCAATATATTCTCTTGTATCCCATATTTCGGCCATGCTGATTTCGCATACTGGTTGCCAGCTAGCGCATTCGTAGCTAAACTATTGACCACATGTTCAGAAAGAGGTGAAGAGGACAGAACATGAGCAATGACGAAAGTAGCAGCTTCAATGCTATCATAGGCTGTCAACTGCTGCTTTGTCATTTCCTCGGAAAGAATCAGAGGCGTTGGAGGAGCAGGCGCAAGAAGTATGAGGGCTTGGAGTCTCGGAAAAGATTTTGTAGGAGAAAGTGATTCAATGGTAGAAGAGAGATGCATAGCAACCTTTCCACCCATTGAGTGGCCGATCAGAATGAATGGGTGACTTGGTGGGAGAAACTCGGGAATGAGACTGAAAATATCGTTGGAGAGATCCGTGATGTGATACGCATCTGGATCTTGTGGGCCGGTAGAGGAACCCCAGCCTCGAAAATCGAGAGCTAGGCAATAGTAGTTGGAGGAGAGTAGAGTAATGAGAGGAGCATAGGTGCTAGAGGAACCACCCCAAAAATGTAGAAATATTAAGGCTGGCGAGGAGTTGGGTGTGCCCGAAGAGAAAACATTGAGTTGAGTAGAGGAGTTAATCTTGTAAAGACTTGAGTTTGTCATCATGATCATTGTCTCTTGTAAAGACTAAAACTGCATTGGAAGTATTATACTGGATTCTATGAATGAACACCCGAGGAGAGTTGAGCGTCTGGATTGAGCTGAAGGTTTTAATCTAATCGAGTTGAGTGCTAGACCTGCAGTCAATGTAGATAAATATACCACCTCCAATGCTTACGGGGGGCGGGAAGCGGATATAGCAACAATATATGCGGATATACATGTCCACCATCGATGGTAGAACGGTTTTACACGAACGTCCGAGAAAGCTTCTTGGATGTTGGTGAAGACAACAATTCTGAAAGGATATTCTCAACATTAAGGACCACTCCCTCTGCTCGGTGACTCTTGCATTGGAACTTCCATATTTTCCAGAACTTTTTCGCCATCATCAAGATCCACCTCCTCAAATCCCTCCTCCTCAACCTCCTCCTCCTCCTCGGCCTTGTCCTCACCTGCTTTCGTAGCTTTCTCTTCTGCCAACAGTCGATATTTTCTCTTACTTTTCTTAACAGCACTGCTTTTCCTCTTCTTTTTGGTCTCCCCTACAATCGCAACCCTGCTCTCCTTCCCCTTCTCCAACAACTCAAGCCTTTCTGCTAGCATTTGTCGTGCGATTTTACGATTCTGTGTACGAGAACGGGTGGCTTGAACTTTGAGGACCATACCTGTTGGGATATGTTTCAACTGCACTGCGGAAGAGGTTTTATTCTATGGAATGGTGAGTTATAGTTCCCGACTTCAGATTCAATGGCAGATATGCTTACGATTTTCTGACCTCCCGGCCCACTGCCATGCAAAAATACTTCAGTAAAATCTGCTTCATCAATGGGTGCTGGCCGGTCGGGCATCTTTTTCTTCCATAATGGCGTTGTATTGCAAATGTTGCGTTTAATGATTGAGTTTGAATTCACAGCAGTAACATTTTCAAGGCCGGTGCTTCTGGAAACTATTGAAAGTAATCCTCGTAGCATTGTACATGTTGACAACCTACTGATTGCCATGAAATAAATTGTCGTGGTTGTAAATTATTTCCTGCATCGTAATTCCATCGCATTGATTAGCATAGTGATTTGGTGAGCTTATCGTCCACCCCGGAAATTTGATATTCAGGTACTTACTCCGTACGGGTACTCAAAACAAAACGTTCCGCTTCCATTGGTGCATCGTCCACTTCTTCTCTTCCCTCAACCTCGATTTCCTCATATTCATCTTCACATCGTAATTTTCTTTGTGTATAGTTGAATTCCCCTTCTTTGAATCATCAATTAAACAAGACTTAGAAATCGCAGCTATTCTCACTGTTAAACGGACTCGAAGAAATACACGGTCAAACTACGAGAAACAGAGTCAATTCTACAAATCTCACAACGATAAGGGGTAACAATGTCTATGTTCGCATCTACATTTCGATGGCTGCAGAGGAAGAGATATCAATATGAGGTATTTGCGCTCGTCAAAATCCAAACAGAATAGATTCTGACACATTTGAGCAGGTCACATTCTCATTGTACATGTTGACACCCACAGAGAAATTTATATTTAGTATGTCTCTTAACCTCTCGGCCGACAGCCTCTTATTTTCCCTCCATTTGGTTGCATTTTCCCACCTCCTTCTCGAGTCTTCAATTGAGATGCACGTGTGGCTAACATCTTGTTCTGCAGATTCGTTCCTCTTTCTGTTCTTTAGCATGATCATTATTGCCATGACACTTTATCTTCCACAACACATTACATTTCTTACCAACCGCGCCTGGTTTTACTACAATGGAGACGAGTCCGCCAAGTCTGCCCTTACATCTGCGAGTCCGGTGATAGAAGCAGTGGCCAAGGAAACCATTGCAAAAGCTGCTGTGGTTGGAGTTGGAAAGGAATTATGATTTTGGACTTCCACGCAAGAACGTATATAGAGGGGGCCGTGTACCAATATCAACGATGGGATGTGAGAAATGAGAAAACGCGGCAGTGACGACTGGATTTATTTTGTTTTCATACGGGAGTTAATGATTGCGATGGGATAGAGTGGATGAACACACACCTAGCATTGTTGTAATACTTAATCATGAGGCGGGCATGGAATTTGAATAGATATTTTGTTTGGGAAGTTGCTATGTATGTCTTAATGCCGGTACTCTATGAGGTCGTTGTAAAACGTGCATTGCATTCTTCTTGGTGGGTACTACGCGGAATTTTGCCTGGCAGCCATGAGATGCTTCATAGTGTTGTACATCAATTCTCCAGCCCCAGGGAAACCTTTGCGCTCCAGATATCTCAAGACACCCAATCTATAGTCTTGCCACGATACAGACAACCCACCATCATCTTGAAGCTTCTTCAAAGAAACCTGTGTCACTGGCCCAGCGTGTCTTACGTCAATTTTATCTTCGGCTTGGTCCTCTAATTCCCTCACATATGCAATGGCAAGATGACATGTTGCTGGCGAGTACGAGAGACTGAATAGGGAGTTGAGTGAAAGCGATTTTTCTAGCTTGCCAATGTAAACAGCCAAAACTCCCATCGTTTGCTCTGGGAGTAAACAGCCAAGTGCATTCACATCTGCTGTGAGGAAAGCCCGTGATCTCCACAAACAATTGCAGATATCCATTAGAAAACCATTGAAGCGATTGACATATTCCTTGGGATATGACTGATTTCCAAGTACAGTCGAACCCGTGCGTGAGGCCATGGCCATCTCGAGAGATTTCTTGTAGAGAGCCAAGATGTTGCAAATGCGGGAGATGATCGATAAGTTGGAGCTGAAGAAGAGTGTGTAAACAAGTTGAGGCGTGGGAATAGCTATCCGGACTTTAGATGTTATAGCTGGGTGTGATATTAGGAATGCATTCGCTTCGTAAAAGTCAAGAACATTTGAGTAAGTGGAAACACTTGAAGACTGTTGCAGTATTGCAAGGGCCAGCTGATTGGCGTGATTTACCAGGGCGGCTAGGTCTGTGCCATAGTTTGTTGAGGGTGAAGTCTCTGAGAGTATGCTGAGATTCCACTGGCTGAGCAAAGCTTTGTAGAATTTGAGGAGAGCAAGCTGCGACTCATGAGTACCATCTATGAGTGCATCTTCAACTAGGGAAAATACATTCTCGTAGAGGTCTACTGCTCGGTTAGTCTTGAAAAATACTGTGCGATTTGTGGCATACCATCAAAGGAACCAATGGGAGTATAGCTTAACAACCCTAAGATCACATCACGGTTTGTGATACCGTTCCAACAAGGTAGCAGGGATTCCAAATACGAGAAGCATGCCGAAGGCAGTATCTAATATGTGTTAGTAGATCGAAGCAATATCTTATGATCCAACCGACCTTGGTGTATCTAGTGTATTGCAGTATAAGTTCGAGCATATCTGCTATCTGCGTCTTGGAGGACTGACCATTCTCTAAGTGATCTTCGAAGAAAGCCAGAAGCCAATAATCTATACGTTGCAGCGTAGTCTCCGAAGACCTGAGATGCAGCAACTTCTGAAGCAAAGGGTCATGAATACTAGCCACTAATTGGTTTGGGAGCTCGATCTTCTCAAGCTTTTGAACAAACTCATTCACATCTCCTACTTCCTCTAGTGTGATTGAAGTCTTGTAGCTGGTTAGAACTGATCGCGAGCTTTGAAACGAGCACTTACATCTTGCGCATACGACGTATGTACTTTAGGTAGAAACCCGTGCTTTCTCTCTTTGGTGGTCTTTCGGGATATACGGAAATTTTGATGAGTAGAAACAAGCTTGTCCTCTATCCTCTGAAGATGATCTTCTTGGATCCTGCCGAGCCTTTCCCGCCACTCACGATTTGGATGCTAATAATATTAAAACATGCGTCATGAATAAAAATTTGGTGAGAACTAACCATAAACACTGAAGCCCTCCCAGAAGTCACATCACCTACGATGACCTCGGGATAGTAATCTTTGTATACCCTCATAAGTCCTACCAGAGCTGGATCGTGACCCGCTTTTCTTGCCCATTGCATTCTGAAGGGAAATTAGCAGAGCTTTGTATAATATCTTACTCTAACATACAATGCCTGTATCCTAAATGGTCGAACGTGTTTTCGGCGAGTGGTGAGGGACAGCACGTGACACAGCTGTGACCTTACGAATGTTAGCTGCGATGCCATAGTCTAGAAATCTAGGTATATATGGACAGTACCTGAGGGCAATAGTATCAAGCAAATTGAACAGTACAGCATAAAGTTGCGACAAAATCTTTGGATTTTCCAAAACATCATAGACCAGGACTATCCATTTCAACAATGCGGCCTGAGCTGCATAAGAGGGTTTGGCTTTTCCATGACCCAGAGCTCCCACTACTTTGATGACAACTGCATCTGGAACTTTGTTCGCTGGATAAAGATGCTTGATCAAGTTCCCAATACTCCCTTGATCGAGCTCGTTGGGCAGAGTGAGGATATCAATAAGCTTTTCCAGCGACGCATTAGATAACCCTTCTTCATACGCTCTCGAGCATAGTCCATCCACGTGGCTTGAAACCTTCACCGACCGTTGCTTAGCAGGAATACGTGATGCTACATTGATTGTCAGTATTTCTCATTGCTATCATGAATCTATGGGAAATAATGGTTGTGGTCGCGTAAGACGCGTTTGGATCTTACCGTTCTCCAAATCATCAAGAATATCATCAACATCGATATTATATTCGATCCCAGAAGGACTCTCCATAGCTTATCAATATCTGAATTGACACGATGCAGGTACAGTCTTGTGATTGTACGTAGAGTTTTAATGCCGGACTTTTGAAGACCAAATGTTGTGTGTATATTTTTGATGTTCTTGCTTCTTGGAAGGGCATCAAAGAAGGGATGAATATTACCCGATCTACTTACATTGCTATTCCAAGGTTTCTTTTCAGATGAATATTATCATTGTCCTTTCAAAGTTATCTATAAAGAACACTATACACTGTACATACAATTCACTGTTCTTCATTGTTACCTATTGCCATCCTCTTTATCAATCATATTTAGTCAATCAAGAACGTTACGAATAGAAATAGGTTTAGATGGAATAGTATCAATTCGTAGTTTATCATGTATATAAATATTCGATACTTCTCCTCGAGTGTTTATTATATACAAAATATTCCTATATTTATAGCACATAAATTACTATTCTATATTTTCATCGTTCTGAGAGATGATATTTATGCAAATAATAAAGCTGGAAAAGAAAGTAGTACGTAAATACAGGATTAGCATTACTCGATCTATATGTATGCAGATGGATACTTGGTACTTCCCATTGGGTATTGACTATGCAGGCATTCCAAAATCTTGCTACATATATATATTTCAATCGTTCGGAGCAATAGAAAGAATCCAAATCCATAAATCCAACCACCTACAGTATCTAGATACACTCAAAATCGCCCGCATCGTTTCGTCTCAGTTCCTGTGTAACCATAAAATATGCGCCAAACCCAATAGATGGCATATCCCTGACGACTCCTTTCGCGTTCCTCAGTGACCGCCCCAACCTCGAAATTATCACCCATTCACAACCTACGCTTCTTTTACCCGTATCTATGAATATCAACATTCAAAAAGGTCTTCCACATTGGATGATTTGAAATGCCTCCTGTCCTACCCCAAAGACACCAATGTCATTGGTAATTGGACCGTTGAGCCTGCACATCTAGGCAAACCTTATCCCAATCTAGCTATGATTACAATTCATACGACATCCTTTGATACTGGGCGAGACTTCTCTGCCATACCCATACAGTCTTCAGGCTTCAAGCTCTCAATGTATACTGTTGTTATTACATTGCATCGATTGTGAAGTCATTTCCCTTTGCTGGGAAATTGCACCACATACTCAAGAAGGCTTTTTATGGGTATAGTCAAAAAGAACAACCCCTGCTGTTATCCGAGAGAACAGAATTGACGGAGCCACGCATGAGATGCGTGCCAGCAGATCGTTTGAAATCTGCAATCCCGTTCTGGTGCAAAGAGGGTGGAGTGAATGGCAAGCATGTGTTGGTGTTGTACAGCTTTGCTCCTTCGAAATGCCCCGCGAGAAGCAGGTGGAAGCAAATCAACCCCCGAGCACTTCTTTTTCTAATGCAGATGCATTACGAATTTCTACTTGTGAGCAGAAGGGCTCCTGGGTGTCGACTTGCTGCGCTGGTGGTGTGGCCCCAGAGCTCGTTTGTTATTCTTGAATTCCTTCATTGTACGGCATCCTGCTAGAACATGCGATGTATAGACGCCAGATCTATACATAGCCCATGGAAAACTCTTTGTCTTGTCAGGCTTGGCTATGCCTCTGCTTTGGTTAATCGGGCAATTTTATGAAATTCAGTCAATCGTCGATTCGGGCGAGAACATGGCGTTGAACTAAGCATCGGATTATCGTCTTAGCATTCATCTTCATGTTCCAGCTGGAAGCTAGGATGAAAAGATTGATTGCATGTACAAAATTGGCTGACCTCCCTGGTCTTAGTTTACCCTACTTGACATGCAATGCAGGCACAAGCCTTGATCACACACTAAGCATGCCTTGAGTCTAAGTTGCCGAAATTTTTATACCTGCGAAATACAAGACGAAGAACAACCCAAATGTTCTTCGGCAGTTCAACAGCCGGGAGAAATATGGCCTGAATTACGGGAGGAGAATTTTGGAATCTTTCAATAGATTCTGATTACTGAAGCATTTACAACAACTTCGGATTATTGTTAACATTTGCTCTACATTGGTAGTTTTGGTGCATAGCATTAATTCTTGTGGTTGCGGCTACTATTCCTTCTGCCAAACAAATTGGTAAATGTTGATAGTCGTTCCAAAGCTTCCATAGTATTAACAGATGCACCGCGTAATGCCTCATTGGTAACAAAAGATCTCGTTTTGGACCTCTCAATGAATCAACCTTTCATTTATAGTGTGGTTTTGCTCTTCAGCCCAGTACGCGGATGACCCGGTTCGTGCGCCGCATGCAAGGGTTATGGAGGGGAGGGGGGTCACACCAATTCGTCTTCATCCTATGATATCTCGTTTCCACGCTCGATCGACTAGTTTATCCCTTCTTAACAGGCGGCAGGGTATGGAACCCACACCCTTTTCGCATTGGCGGCAATCTAATTTGGTCAGAGTCAAAGAGAATAGTGTATTTGTGTACTTGTGTACTTGTGTAAAAGTGGACTTTCGTCTATTACTTGATCTTTGAACAATTTTAATACTATGTTATCACCTTACAGGGAAATAACCGAAGATTAGGGATGTCATCAAGCAAGCCATAGAAACGCTGAGCAACCCAAGCTGTCGGTACACGCCTTCCTATATCTTCCTCTCTAGCCTTTGGCCGTTACAATCTTGGAAACTTGAGGTAGTTTTGAAACGCTGATGAAAGGTCAAAATGTTGATTTCAAAACAGGTCTCAGCCACGCTATGTCGTCCTCCATTGCGGCATCAGGAAACATTACAGAATCGATGTATACACCTTAACTTTTGTTTACAACGCAGTTGCAGTGAGCGATCTAACTGTATATAGCGACACTGACGAAGATTTTATCTCTGCCTCATCAGATATATCAGAAGATCAGCCGGATAAAGGAAATACCTCAGCTACGATACTGAGAGATTCGGCGGATTTCTTGTCGAAAATACGATCGCTTCGCGAATCAGACGTTCTGGTACTTCTAACTCCAATTGTAGTGCCGATCAGTCAAGACGTTACAGACACCAGTGATCCCTTTGAGTGTTTAGGACGGGCTCTGGCCAAGAGACACGCCAAAGTCCGGCATATCCCTTACACACGAAGGTAATTGGAATATCCGATTTGACAAGGTCAATACTAACCAACATAGAAATGGTATTACTTCAACTCATTTGGGTTTCATAAAAAGAAGCCATGTCATTATACTTTGTTTCGTGGATCATCCCGAACATCAGCATCAGTTCGAAATCGCAGAAGTCCTCTTTGCAGTCAGCGATCACAAGCCTTGGTATGCTTAACCTAGTGTTTTATGTCATGTTCCTGGAAGTCATACTTTGATTGAAGGCTTTCTTTATATTTCCTACGTATTCTCACATACTGTCAATTCTTAATTCCCTTGGAAGTCTTTCTTTTGAACAACTACTAATTTCTGGGCCTATTTTAGCCTCATTATGGTATGCAGTGATCAAGTAAATGAGCAAGATTCGATTCCGTTCCCTACAGTCATCTTAACCTCGGGATATACACCAGAAGATATGGAAGGCGCAGCTGCAGTGATCTTTGGAGAGCGGGAACCTAGTCCTAACATAGGTATAACTAGTTCTGCGTCTGGTATGATGGAGGCAGCTCGACCCAAGCTTTGGGCCGTTGACCAATGGAATGAATCCAGAGATGTACTGAGTGTTCTCAAGCTCTGGAGTGACAATTTTGATGTCCGGTTCTCCATTGACGTTGAGGCTTTCGTGTCTCTACTTCGTCGCCCAGGTTATGGAAAACACTATGTAGTGCGGGACCCAAGAACCAGCGAAGTCTTAGGTTTTTGTGCTACATATCTTTCATACGTCGATCAAGAAGGCGAAAGACTCATCGCATCACTAGCGATTATTGTCGTAGGAAAGACCTATCGACAACAGGGCATTGGTCTCAGTCTTCACAATCATGCTATTGGACAGTTTAGAGGCACACGAGGCGTTATTCGTCTTCACCTGGGGAGCATTTTTCCAAGGCTGTTGTACGGACCACCTCTTTCTTCATCCGCAGAATTGACTGCGAATGATGAGTGGTTCCGCCGGAGAGGCTGGACACTCAACAAGGAGTTAAGAGGTCAGGGACAACATGTATATGACCTGATTCTAGACTTTACCAAATGGAAATATCAGCAAAATCAGCGTCAAGAAAAATTTAGGTATCGGCAGAGTGTACAAGATGACATGGTTGAGGTACTTCGTTTGGTCGAGGAAGCATCTATTAAACAAGGTAATATGGGATGGTTCGATCAATACTTTGCTCTAATGAACGGGCCCAACGTGAAAGACATTATCATATGTCTCGAGGGAGATCAGATTATTGCAACGGCGCTCACATACACCCCGTTCTGTGGCAGCTCCATATCTTCTAATTTACCATGGGCAGGGCGGATTGGCCATGATGTTGGTGGAGTAACATGCATATGTATTTCTCGTAAGTGATCTAAGCTGCTTCACCATAATAAACCTTTTGATACTAATTGGTCCGAAGCACAGAGAAATGAGCCAATAGGCCCGGAATTACTTGATGCTTGTATCAAAAAACTATACCAGCAAGGTATGAGGAGAATGTTTTATGACGGCGTAGCAAATGATGTAGACGAACTAAAACAACTAGGTGAGTGTCACTTTTGTTCACATACCTGAAAAGCGACTGACTATTCAGGTTTTGAGGAGTGGGCAAAGTACCGCGACGTTTGGAAGGACGCTTAGGTAAACGGACTAGTCTACAAGGCAAGGATATTTAAACATTGACTTCATTCATTCCTACTGAAAATTCCACCGAGGGTGCCATGGAGACTCTCCTTCCGTAGTGACGAGGGTTTAATTTCTCTTACTTTCTCCCATCAAGCCAAAGATAACAAGAATAACAAATATAGCTCTGTGTTTGTATTACGCATAATCCTCAAAATCTTATATCCGACACATTGGGCATGAAAAGGATGACACTAGCATGGACCTGTTGCAGATTTGGAGCGTGTCATACACATGGGTGATAAACGAGAGCTTGGATAAGCTATGGAACTATTTACTTTAGCGATCAAAGCAAAAATGCTACTCGGCTGGGCTCGTACTACAGTGAGGGCGGGGGATAACATTATGGTAAGCACAATAATGCTCGATCTTCAAATTCGAGGCACAGGCTTTTCAAACTCCAGAGACACTCTCCGCGCTTGGTATTCTGATATTAATGATGGTGGATCAGTGAACTTACAATTCAAGGAAGTTCCAATATCGACGGCCAAAAATTCAAGGTCACGTAGCGCTAGTGCTTGCAATCTTTCGATCTGAAATTAGACTGCATGAATGGGGGCATCGAAACGTCGCACAAGAATTTAGAACCTGTGTAACACGTTCAGAACGCCACGTCTGCATGAGATCCCCACTAAAGCCGCTCAAGAAAGTGCTGTGGCATATCAAACTAGCTATCTAGGTATACGACCTGCCGAAAAAAGTTGTTTGTGATACCACGTTAGTCAGACCTAGATGTGCTTGATTAGCAAAAGTTAATTGTTACACCAGCTCCATCACATCTACTGCTGCCTGACGGCTACGATACCGTAACAAAGAGCCTTCTTGATTTGAGCAGGTGCATAAGATGTGGCATAGATTTTGTTGACCGACATTCTACGGTCTTACCTTCTCTTCTGGATCTTGGATGTGGCGTAAAATTCCAGTGATTATGATGATGATTTGCTATACCGACTGTTCTCAAGGCTCAATTTAAAATTACATGTCGGCGAAGCATTCCGGCTTGTCACACGCAATACTTCCGGAAATTCATAACATCCATGTACAAAGGTTGCGCCACTGAAATTAATTATGCGCCGCAGATCGTCAATTCAGGTTATAGCCCCAGCTTCTCTTCAAGCTTAATGCTTATGCGAACATTTGTATGCATCATCTCATACACGACGATATCCCATTTTAAAGATATATAGTGGATCGCATTTCGAGAAAAATTTCTTCGCGTCATTTCTCACCATCGGCCAGTCACGGTGATTCTTTCTTGGTGGGGCTACATATTTTATTTTGAGACCCTCGCCGCCCCCATGTCCCTAGGCAACGCTATTGTGGTTCGATGTTCGGTGTACCCAAGAATCTAAACTGTAAGCCTTGTGAGCAATTGATTCTTTGAGGAAATTTTGATGGGTGTTCCCTTTGAGAGGATCAAACATCGTTGAGAGCTCTTCTTGGGATATACTTGATTTGTTGTTATTTTTATGTCATTTGCAAAGCACTTCAAATGGCCGTTTAAGTGGCCAGTACAAGATCCCAATTCAACCATCTCCATAATTTCGATTTAGTCTTACCATTTCCAAGTAGGAATATGATGCCATCCGAAGAAGACAGAGCAAGTTCAACGCGCTAATATTCAAGCCTCATTCGGCATTTGATTCTCGTACAATTATACTTGGAGGAGATGGCAAATAATAACCGTGGTCAATTCAATGTATCAGCTTTAATTGAATTGAATACCGTCCTCCTTAAATTCTCGCTTGTTTAGCTCCCGCGCTACGGTACGGACCGCCGTTAGTCTGTGCGCATAGCAAGAGTTTCTGTCCGTGTATAAGATAGAAAGAACACGGACCACTCACTCTGTCTTCCTCATTCATTCACTTTCTTCCATCCATCTTTTGTAGTTCTGTTGATTAGTGCTTTCAACTTTTTGATTCGGTACATGTCTACAAAGTCAAACTTATCCCTTCACATTCCCACTTATCCCTATCCACTCACGCTCCGTCTACCGGAACCATTATCTCGGATCTCTACTTCCACATGGTACCATTCTAAATGTTCAGATCCTCTACCGTGAGGTCCCACTCATGCCCGGCCACGACCTTCCTAAATATTCATCAGCCTAACCGCAATGCGAGCACAGCTCGCTGCCCCCCCTCATACGCTAATGCGCTCCCCTTCTCCAGTCGCACATGTCACTCCATCTAATTTATGATCTCCTGAAGGGTTGTTAAGAAGAGTATTCATTCTTTTCGTTCGTTTTCTTCCATTCTTAGTTTTGACCCCACAAATTGCTAGGCCAATTTTCGGCATGAGAAGAATCCCATATGTTTCATACGGACCTTCGAAGAAACATCTCTTTTGTTCTGCAAATGATTTTTAAAGTTTCTTTTCGTGCAATGATCGATTCGATATTAAGGAAGAAACCTGTACTGATCGCTGTCTCCCAGACGTAGCTCGTCTGCAGGCATTTTTCAATGGACCGGGCTGCATTATGGATCCGAAAACCCGACTCTGCTCTCTCTTGAAGTTTCCAATGATACTAACACTCTTAATATCATCAATACTCTAGACAAATTCAGCGTTTGTGGTAGCATTGGTGTCCCTGTTATATTCTCAAATATCAACATAATCATTGTTAGAATGTCACCCGGGTATTAGATCTCTCTTATTCACGATGTTGACAACTCATCGTCTGTATCTGCTCAAATTCCTCGCAGCTACTCGAGCACAGATATTCCTACATGGAGAGCAAGCACAGCGTTGTAAATACAGCTGTAACCACCACCATCTAGATGTGAAAGCAGCGAATCAATTTAGCACAGTGTCTTTCAAATCCATATATTAAGCATTCATTATGCCGAGCGTAGCGCGCAAAGCCAAGCATACGGCCCGGTATAAGAGATTAAGATTCATGGGCTCAATATGAATGGATGAGACTTTATTGAACCATCACCCGCTATCTCTAAAATGCGCGAATCGAATATCAGCACTTGTGTGCTTGAGTTTATGGAGAGTTGTGTTCAAGCCTACAGGAAAGATTTTATCGTTTTCACTATTTCATAACTATCTCTGCAACGTCTACAGTGACTCATACACCTAAAACTGTTATAGTATTAAGTTTATGCAACTACGGCGAACTGATTGTACCATTCATCATCATCTCGGTCTGGCCGACCAGAGCCACGCAACTGTATTTGTTGAAACTCTATCGCGGGTTAATGTAGTTTAAACATGCAACCGAAAAGGAGAAAATTATCAGTAAGAAAGATGGCCGATCTGTAGAACCATCCGACTACCATCATGAATCTATGGGCCTCAAAGCAAACACTACAACACTAGCTATACCACATTCAGCAGCAGAGACCAGGCTTCAATATTATTGTTTACGTACTGCAAAGGTCGTGATGAACGCCTTCAGCAGAATACCGACAAAGTACCGATGGCGTGGAGAGCATAGATGTGGATATTTGAGGTGAGAATATTTGTAATGGCTGCATGATAGCTTGGGGATTACTTCTTTGTAGATTTTGCCCACGACGTATAAAAATGAACAGGGTATCGAAATGGATATGCCAGGCTAGATTACACATTTATGCCACGAAGACATGTTAGTCGATTACCTCCTTGTGCCTGATATTTACAGTGTAAACCTATTGCGCAGTCATTCAAATCATATCAACTTTGACCTCTGGAACATCCAATTATGTCACCCCCTATCAGCATTTTACCTGTTAATGTTGTTAAACTTGGTGACCAGATTTTCTTCACTATTATACAATATCAACCTTCGTGCTTATTTCCGACGCATTTGATGTGTTGATCTTTTGTGAAAGCAGTTCTCCGCAATCGACCAATCAATTCCCAATCCAAGGAGAAAAAAATCGAGAAATACAGCACACGAGGGGCCAGGCTTTTATTACCGCCGAAACAGTTCGCACTCGATGCCGCGGAGGGCAGAGGGATGAAGAAACAGCCATGATATCGAAGAAAATGAAGGAGAGACAACTGTTCTGCTGTTGCCGGTCCCCATGAGTGATTCCTGGGACGTTGAGTTTCTTTGACTGAAGTGATTTGACGAACTTGTCTAGACCAACCCACCCGCCGAGAGTAAGTGCCTGATAGCAATCTGAAAGATCAATCATCTACATTCTATTCTAACCTCTCCATCCCATCGACTTCGAGCCTCTGCAAAAGCCAAATTTCGAACACGTCATGTTTCCACAGGAAACACCTTACTATCGAAATTCGGCACACGACCGGAATACGACGATATAAATACTTCAGGACCTCTTACCCATCGAGCTCGCCCACCTCCAAGCCAGGACACCATCCCACCACCATGCCGTGCTTTCTATCTCTTATAGAGACATTCCACTTGAATTGCTCCTCTTACCATACCTCCACCATCGAACTATTCCCCCCTCCACCATTCTTCCTACTAAAATTCTATACGCATATACTCATCCTGCCTCCCACGCAATCTCTGATCCCTTACCACGACCTCTCTACTCCTCGATTTGCCAGTATCCTAACCTCATCGCTCTACCCCTCAACAACAATCAGCCATTCGAAACATTCGAACTCGAGCTTCCGTTTTGATCTCAATCTCAATCTCAACACAATCTCAACACTCAACACTACTCCACCCACATACAACATGCTTCCAGCATCAAAATCCTCATCATCCATCCCTACAGTCTACAGTATACCACAGAAACCAAAGCACACAATTTCCATCATCCCTAACCCAACTCGACAAGCAAGAAAAGGAAAAGAACAAAAAGCAAAGAATGCAGAAAGAGAAAGAGAAAGAGAAAGAGAAAGAGAAAGAGAAAGAGAAAGAGAAAGAGAAAGGAACATATTCCACAGATAGATAGATAGATAGACAGACAGACAGACAGACACCCAGCGTACACGCTTCTTCAGACGTCAAAGCAGCGGTTCAACCATGCAGTGCTTGGGATATCATTCGAGATCACGCTTTACATGCAGAGTATTCTGCGCATCTTGCATCTTTGCAACGTTTCTAATGTGTGATGTGATGGATTCGAGAGCCTCGTTGAATTTAGATGTTGAAAGATTTTTCACATGTGATTGATCGGGTTAGGGATGTATAAGTGCGGTGGTGATTTGAGGAGACATGGAAGACTGTGGGGGTTGAAAGGGATAGTTTGCGAGGTGTGATGAGGAGTGACTAGTAGATGTATTTGCCAGAAGTGAAGCATTCATTGAACATGACAGAGATTGCAGGATGGTGAACTGGAAAGGGAGTTCAGAGTACGATACAGACATTGCGCCATGGAGGGACAAGCAGCACGTTGGTAACAATCAATGACATAGATGACTGAGAATCTGATAGAAAGACTTTTGTTTCGTTATACATGATCGATGATCGGTTTCAGTTACCATCACCATCATCCTTGTTCAGCAGTAACCTCAGCCCACTTCTCAACCTCTCCAAAGCTCTCCACAAGAAGCTGCCCCTCCCTCTCCGCAGTAACCTCCGCGTTCCCCTCTCTAACCACCACGAAACTCTTCATTCCAGCTTCCTTTGCGGCTCTCACCTCCTTGATGTTATCGCTCAAGAATAACCACTCACCCACCTCACCCAACGCATTGTTCGCCTTGGCAATCTTCTCATAACTCGTCATATCCTGTTTCAGCCCCGCATTAACGGTATCCCAATATCCGCCTTCAAGCTCTCTCCCACCATGCCCTTCAAGCCCATTCCAAATGCAACCCCTCAAGTCCCCTTCAGTCGTATATCTCCACAACAACTTCTGCGCTGCCACGCTCCCACTACTATAGATACAAATCTTTGCTCCATTGTCTCTCCACTTCTCCATCGTTGGGTATACATCTGGGAAAAGTGGACACTTCAATTCGCCCGATTCATAACCACGAAGCCAGAGATAACCTTGGAGAGATTTGAGGTATGGGATCTTGAGATCCTGAGCCATGAGATCGCGGACATGAGAAAGGAGTGCGTCAGGGGTAGAGGCGTGTTCAGGCGGGAAGGCAGAGCGATAAGGGAGGAAGGATGGAGAGTCCCATTGAGTGGAGAGTGTTTCTGGTAGAGCTGCGAGAGCGTATGGGAACTGATGGGGAGGTCAGTAATTGAGCATTGCTGTCTAAATTCGTGGCAAAAGGTGATGTGGAAAGTTTCCTGCCAGATGAGCTAATCCGACAAACGCATTGATACATAGAAGTCCATGTTTCAAATGTATCGGGTACCGGCTTGCTAATGGCGGGGTAAAGCCAGTATCATGTATATGAGTGGGACTCCGGATTCAGGGGGGCTGGGGGGTTGCTTTGCAGTAAAACAAAACGAAACAGAACGCTGATGATATGGAGTGAGATTATTGATGGGACACGGTGCAACCAACCCATCATACATAGATAGGCGCCTATAGGAGTTTGGCTCTTCCCCGCAAATGATATGGGCGCTGATCTGTACGTTGGATTGACCATACACATTCATTTAGAACGTGGCAGACGACCATTTGCATTAGTGTCACTCCATTCTCTCCTCAACGTAGATACCATCACACTTGCGATTCAATTCACCTATCTCTTCTATCTTCTTCCACTACTATCCTCTGGTTTAACGTCAATGTTGCAAATAATGACGATCCTCCCCGTTGCCATCCCAACCAATGATAGCGGGGTAGAAGCATTGAAAGACAGAGCACTGGTAACACGACAGCTCATCACAAGTCTCACATGACTAATTTCCTGCCCCCAAGATATTTGTATGCCGGAGCTTACGTAGTACAACAGTTTTCCGCAGTCGTGGAAAGATGTAAAGGCATATATCATCGAGACAGTGATTGATCATCGCAATCGGAACCCGTTGAATTCGACTGGTAACTAGACCAACAAGGTAACTACTTGTTTCGCGTAAAGCGCATCGCAAGAGAGAAGGGAAAGAATATGCGACTCATGACTTAATGCATAGACTACTGAAAGATCGACCAGTAGGAATAGCAAGGAAATTGTCAACCTACCAAGATATCCTTGACGAAAGAAATCGGACACACCGTGCCCTCTGCAGAAGAAGAATCAATCCATCAGCCTTTTCCATCACACATTCACTTCCTCCCCAAGTCTACTTCACTACCATTTTCCAATCTCACCCACGTGATCCATTGTAATCCGAAGATTCCATTCCCGAGAAAATTCTGCGGACGGGTGATGTGTAGAAAAGCAGGAACAGGAACAAATAGGAACCGTAAATCCCCGAGTGAAAAATTTTCATCACTCACCGATATCCAACAATACCACCTTAACTCGTGGTTTGCCTTCCATTTTATCAAGTTGGGAATCCTTCTAGATGAATTCCTCTTTCTCCCTCGATACAGGATTGGAAAAAAAAAACAGCCCCGAGGTCGAAGAGAGATAGCGGTGAACTCTCGCGAGCTTCTTTCGTAATCTTGGATGGGTGGTAAGGACTTAGGCAATGCGTGGATGCGCGCTGGCAAAGATCGACCCTAGACTACCAAGTCTACTTGCTAGGAATCGCACGTTCCGTTCTTTATGCACGAGAGTGGAAGGGTGGAAGGGTAGAAGGGTCGAGGATGAATTCGAGAATCTGATTCGTCAATATGGTGATTTTGACTTCTCACCCGTCCTGCTTGAATCCCTCAGGCCAAAACTCTTGGTTCGTAAATCGTATGGATGAATTCAGGCTGTTCATGCAAGATGCAAGCTTATGCTGTAATATTCAGGAAAAGCCCTGTGGGCGAAGGCTTCATGCAGTTAGTAAACGGGGGGTTTCGGCAAAGAGGTTTGGACTCTGGAGATAGGACCACGATATGGGATAAGTAGCATGTAGGTACGCGGAACGTGTTCTGTGTTCTGTTGATAATGTTCCGGATCTGGCAGTGAGCATAGGGAAAATGAGGAGCAAGGTGAGGCAATCACCTTTTTTTAAAATTATGATGGCGGTGAAGATATAATAATTGCGAAGGAATGGGCTTCCTCTCTCTCGTGAATGGTCAGAGACCAAGACGACCGACGTATTCTGAAATTTTGCAATTGATCACATTCACATTTTGGTTTTGAACTGAGGGTTGGATACACCCCCCACTTACCAAGAACGAAAAAAGATGGTGGGCTGTGGGTGTGGGTGTGGGTGTGGGTGTGGGTGTGGGTGTGGGTGTGGGTGTGAATCGATCAACTCCACTCGATAATCATTACTCAATGTTTGATTCACTTTCATACAATCCAATTGATCCATTCAAAATTCACGAAAGAGCAAGTTTCAAAAAACAAAACAAAAAAAACGAAAAACAAATTCCAGCCGCGGTTCATTCAAGAGTACATTTATTAATCATTCGTGGCTGCATACACTTTTGGGACTAAATAAAGTATGGTAAATCATGTCCGTCCCTCCCAGGGACTCACTCTCACGTTGGAGGCATGGTATGTACATATCCTTAGTTTCCCGTGATGCATTATGCATGCTAGAGAGGCACATATGTATGGGACGGGACGAGTGACAGTAAAGATTGCTATCTAGACCCATCTTGGAGCTTCAAGTGTGTCGATAAAGCTATGGTGAGCTCTAAAGTGGTAGATAGGAACCGAGACTATCATTCGATGATGATAATGTTATATTTGGATAGGTACGTATCCACGAAGAGATATGTATGGCTTGGTTGGGGGCTACTCTGACGATGGATGGATGTCAAGTAGGTGTCGGAAGATATCGACGGTGGGATTTTCATCTGTACGGCGAGAGTCAGATAGAACTCTGTTCGTGATAGCTCCCCAGTATGGACGGGGGAGTAGACTCAGCAGAGAGATAGGTAATATAGACTGTTCTCCGAGATATAGGTTGTGTGTACCGTGTCAGTCTATATTCCTTCTCTCGTACCCAACGTTTTCATCTTGAAGGATTGTCACAGGAAGAAATTTCATCATCTTCACACTCAAGTGCCCCTCACCGCTGCTTGCTCCGTCAGAAAGAAGGATTGAAATTATCGTGATGACAGGTACCGTCTCACATTCACCATCCTCTCCAATGCTACCTTCATCATCCTCTCCAATGCTACCTTCATCTCTTTCTCTGGATTCTGGAAGCGGTATCCATATGCCGCTATTGGCGCAATCTGTGGGGTAGATGAGGAACACTGGGACAGACTAGAAAAGGATGATGTGATGCGATGCGACGCGATGGGGATGGGGATGATAGTGAAAAAGTCGCGTGTTGACTGGGGTGAAGCAGTGGGAACCCAACAAGTTCACATACATTTATTTTGTGGGGGCGATAAGCAATGCGTGATAGCGATAAAGATAAAGATAAAGATAATGATAATGATGGTAAATTGTTGAATTTCCTATCTGAGCTGAAATGAGAGCTTTATGACGTTCCCAAATGGGGGATATTCAGGAAGGAAATATGAAGCTTCCAATTTTGAGTTTTCCATTTCATCACAGCACGTCCTCGAATAGAGATAAGAAGCTGGGCTTTCTCTGTTGATATCATCATACATCATTTAGCTATGAATATCGTGAATATCATGAATATCATCAATATCATGTACGTTCATGTAGGTATGTAAATGTATGTAAATGTATGTGTGTGTATATGCATACCGGTACATACTTATTATTCATATAAACCTAGGTATATATCCAATCACTCCAGTGCAGCGAATAAATCCCCAGGACATGCAATCAACATCCTTAATCACATAATTACCGCCCAGTTGTTTCAAACCATGTTGTATTTCATACAAATTAAATGTTTCAATCCCAAATGAAAATCCAATCATGGGACTCCATTTTCAGCATCTTCTCATTCTAAAGCTGATGAAGCATCATAATATGCGAGACTTCAAGTGTGGATTTCTGTTTCTCGGAAGAAATATCAAAAGAAAGATGAGTCTATCAAGTAGATCATACTATATCTGAGGGAGAGTTTCGGGGGGGGTTTGAATGGCATGGCATGGCCTGACATGACATTTCCAATGAACGACAGCTTCCCTAGTGACTAGTGACTAGTTAGATATGGAGACATCGGCGGAAAGGGTCGTCGATCATACGTCTCTTGAAGCAAACGGTAATTCATTTCGTGCAGTACTCTTGAGCAACAAGCACTGCACAGGGCGCTCGATGTGCATCGCACGAATCGGCACGTCTGGAATGGGAAGGAATGTGAGGGTGCAGGGAAATGACTTAATCTTTCACGATAGGTAGGTTAAATGAAGATGTGCCTTTTTCCACAAAACACAAAGGATAATAGAGTGAGTGACGCTGTCAATCTCAAGGACAGATTGTATTTCCTCTGTTGATCGCTACGGAGACAGACAGGTGAGTTGTGACGAGATTCCCGAATGAAACCATTCGTCTTTTGCCATTCGAAGACTCGATAGTCATAGTCGGTCATAACCAGACATAAATCAAGTCACCCAAACGAGCCATCCTGAAGTCGAAGGAACAAAAAGCATCCCAGCTACTCGCCCTGTACGACCCATCCACTTACCCCACGACGACAAGAATGATGTGTATTAATATACGTGTGACATCCCAACATGCTCACATACATACTCAGGGTAGCGTAGCCGTGCTTCACCATGTAAGAATTTTAACTTTCCTGCGGACAATAGTGAAGAGGTACCGCCCAGAAACAAATCCGGAATACAGGACGGCGGGGGAAACAAGAAGCGTACGTGTATCAATTGATATTCGATGCATAAAACATCCGAATTATGGAGTAGGTAACGAGGTAACCTTACAGCAGTACATAAGCGCGAGTTTCAAGATCAATGAATTCCCAGTGAATGAACCAGAGGATCTTCAAACGAGAGGCTTTAGCAAGCAATATTCTGTGGATTCTGCGAGTCTGCTGATTTGCTTGGAGAGTCATGCCGATTCAATTATGGTTGGAATTAATGGATCCATCTGGTCTTGATGCAAAGATCCCATCTTCTCACAGTCTTGAATTGGTCTCATCAGAACGGGGCAGTCGATGGAAGAAGTGTGAGCGGAGACCTCCGTAAATATTGAAAACATTACTACCTCCCTATGCAACAACAAGATGTCGTCTGGTGCTTCATATGCTGAGCAATGGGGTGACTTTTTCCACATCATCACGACAAAATCGCCCCCTTTGTCGAACGTGATAAGGGTTGCAAGCAACATCGGAATGTCCTACAAACTAAATTAAGAAACGAGCACCTTGCAAGTTACCTGTAGAGGCAAAACTAGGTAGTTGCGTGCAGACTGCAGCAATGGAAAAGCATGTCACTGGTTTAGAAAACGTAAGTGTATATGTAATGTGTAAAATGTATACGTGTAACATCATATCAAATCATATCAAATGATTTGATGTGATTTATTACCATTGCCTTGATCTACGGAATGATGAGAGAAAACAAGAGGCTGGGCCAAACCAAGTTCTTTCGCCTCTTCAATAACATTTTCAATCGGGGTTTCCTCCTTGATGGCAACAAGGACAAGGACAACAACAACAACAACAACAACAACAACAACACCACCACCATCACCACCACCAATGGCCGAAATAATTCTTTGTCCTTCCAAAATCCAAATAGATGGTCACACGACCTTTGACCTCAGGTACTAGGTATGTCCAACCCTTTTTGGGAGTGTCGGAAGCAGCGGTATCTTACCGTAAAGAGATCAGAAATCATTTGGAGGCTTGGTTCGTAGTCTGTCTGACAGTGACGGGTTATCTAAATTGTTACTAAGCTCCTCCGTTGAATGGATCTGAGTGATCTGAAAACTGGATTATGTGTCCTGTTTGTTGGCTTGTTTCTGCTTTGTGAAATTACGATGAATCATTCAGAGAATTGCGAGTTTCGTACTGACTTATGTGTTCTCATGATTTTTATTACTGTTTCGAGCAAGTTCCACAGGCGAGAAACCCCCAAATCGGGTTGTGTCATTCCAACACGAGTACGTCGTACATTGTACGGCTACAGTTAGTTGTAGGGACCTAATAAGTCAAGTCAGAATGTCAATCGTGATGACTGATGATATGTATCCTTGTAGTTATCGCCAAAGTCATTGAGCAATTCCTTCGAGAATCCTCAACGAATTTTAGAATTTATGTCATCTGGCTTCATCCATGAGAGTCCAGACGTTCAAGCCGAAAACGTGTTTAAATTTAGCTTCGCTATTGCCGACACAGCCTTCTCGAACCTCAACACACCTTTAGACCTTTTTTCTTAGCAGTCAGAGACGGACTCCGGAGTTACATAACAGATCGAATGTAGGCCTCGTAGCATGGCATTGAATCTCAATGAATGGGAACAGCCAAGGTACTCGCCATATTCGTCATTCTTTAGCCAAAGCCCAAGCTATAATCTATCTATTAATGCCAATCTAGAACCACCAATGGTAACGGTATTCTCCCCAGCTTGAAGGCGTAAAGATAGAAAGAAAGAGAGCATATGAGAGCGCCAAAGAAGGCACAGTAAAAGGCGGTAAAGTCCCTCTCTTTGACTCAATGCTTCCAAATCATTGGTTTGGCTCTGCTGTGACCTGAGATGGTGTGTGTGGTGAGTGTGGTCTGGTGTGGGCAGACGACGGTAATGCAATGCATGCATTTCTTAGGGGCGTGCATAAAGGTAAGATGAGTTATTCATGGGCTTTGGGTGATATTGAGATTAGCAGCCAATTGCATATCCATGAGGCGTTCACAGGAAAGAACCCGATAGAATCATGTAAGAGCAGCAAGATGTTAGTGATGAGATGTCTCCGATGTTCTCAGAGTGATTGGACCAGTACGATCACTCTTGGGATAGAATTCACCACGTTAAGCTTCTTTGGGTATGTGGTGGCTGATAAAAGTCGCTGCTGCTTCCCATCGATTCCTTGTTGGAACTTGGAACCCTGGAATGTCCAGGATTTGGGTTCCTCTGAAACTCCTTTGAGCGATCGATCATCAATGTTATACCGGAGACGGTCAAGCAGTGACCTTTTCGACAAGAAGGCTTGAGAAATGGTATGCCAATATTATTTACAGAAAGGCGTGCCTTGAAAGAACAAGAGAGAGTGAGAGAATGAAAGGGTGGGGTGTGAATTGAATGAATGACTGGCTAACCATCCGACTTGGGAAGCTTGGAGGCTTGAGCGTGTGTACACATCTCATTGAAAATCTGGGGTGAAGTGAACGACAACAAAGTTCTTTGATGATATCCAATGATAAGGATAGGTACATACCAGACAGATGGTGTGAATCCAATCAGACGTGAAGAGTGAAAATGATGACAGGAAGATAGATAGATAGATGTATGTTTGTTCGATATTATTGCCTATACAGACTCCAGACTCCAGACTCTTTCCTCTCCTCACTTCACTTCACTTCACTCCACTCCACTTCATTCCTCATCTCACCTCGCCTCGCCTCGCCTCCTCTCCTGTCAGTCATCTCATACATTGTACCGTTTGAAATCTTGGTCACTTGAGCACATTTTCTGAACGTACTAGAAAATTCAAGAACCCAAGTGATTCAATTACTTTTCAAACCTTCACCCTGGAACCTCGCGAACCTTCGATTTACAATCATAATAGTCATCCAAAGTCAAAGGCCGTCGAGGTTACCAAGCCTATTTCGAATATTTGGGTTTGTTTGGACTTGGAACTTATTTAGTTTATCTGTGGCCCTTCCCTTCCCTTCCCTTCCCTCCCTTCCCTTTTCTTCCCGACGTCAAGCTCAGCCATACGGGTCTCCATCTTCAACATTACTTGACACACTATCTCGCACAAACCTATCTCGTACAAGAATCCCTAAACTTGTCCTATCCTCATATCACGCATTATCAACCGAGGAAAAGATCTGCGACTGTTTCCCTATAATCATTTGCCGCGGATTCTGACATACAGAAAGGGAAGGACAACAAGTTCTTGCAGGTGGTACAAGTCAATATTATTACTTTACCATTATTACGACCCGTTTCATGAAAGACCACGAATAATTACGAATAATTACGAACAATTACGAACAATTACGAACAATATATATCATATCTATATACACCAACACACGAGATTGATTAATCCCTAGGCACAATCTCCCAGATACCTAGGTACACTTACTACCATATACGACTGCACTCCGTATTCATTCACCCACCTAGTGATTCGTACTCTACTTATCTATCTAGACATTCAAATCCAAATCCATATCCAGATCCAGATCTACATCTACATCTACAACTACAACTACACTCACACTCAACAAAATAGACCTTCAACCTTACCACCACCACTCTCAACCAATCACTTTTCAACTTTGAAACCTCAAGATCCTTTTCTGCAAGCCTTTCTCTTATTTCGAATACTCGTGAGAGTTGCGTGTTAAATCCATCCATCCATACCTCAATCTCCAACTCTAAAGATCCATAGGGACAAGTGACAACGACAGCTGAACTCCCCACGATCCAAAAGCCACATCTACGCCCATCTGGTTCTAGCCCCAAGTTTATTTATTTATTTCTTGATTTCTTTATCTATCCAAACCAAACTGCAACAAGGTTCCTTCATTTTCCATTCCTTGGAGACCCCTGGCAGGAAACAGACACTTATTAGACACCTCATCTCGATATCCCTACACCCCACTCCACCCACTCCAAAAACCGGCCTTTGCTTTCGCTTACTGTTCCCTTCCCTTCGACTCATCCTACTTACTCTTCTTCGCCTTTCCACCTGCCGACTCATCCACCTCACACCTTCAACTCCACATATGTGCGTACGATAATACTGGCTACAATCATCGTCGTTCGCAGTTAACTTCCTCCCTTCCCCCTTCCTCTCTTTTACCTCTTCTCCTCTTTCTACACTTTCGACTTCATAACTCATCAACAAACAATCCCGACCGAGATACCCTTCCAACTCTTGACGAACCCTCTACCATCTTCTCTCCCTTTCCATCGCCCATTCCTTTGATAAAGCTACAACCACCATCACTTGCCTCGTTCTGCGTCACACTGCTTGCTACCACAGCAACAACTACATTCCCGAACATTCACAAGGCTTTGCAGATCCTGTTGTAATCACCAACTTCATCAAAGGTCCAACCGCATTCTTCCACCTCTTGATCAATCATCCTCTCCTGATTTACTTCCCAACGAACTCCTATTGTCGTCAACCTACAATTTCGAACATTGGCAGAAGAAGAGTCATATCTTCTACTTCCTTGTTCTACAAATAAACCACAGTAAACACATGAGTTCCAAGTCAACATTGAAGCGTTTATCACGATAGCCAACTTGATCATCTCCGATCTGTGATACATACGCCGTCAAAGTCTTCCACTGCAAGATCATTCACTCCAGATCTGTGCAAGTCATCGATCACATCTGCTCTACCAAATCATCACGTCACTCCATCTCGATATTGCACAATTGATTGACTTCAATTGTGTGATTGCTCTCTTGATTCGACCCACCAAATCGACGTCACACCTCAACTTACCCACACGTACGTTAAGCCGTACTACTCGAGGAACCTTCGAAACCTCAGACACTCGTTCTATCAACGTCTGACTCCTATGTCAGCATAACGATCTTCAACTCTTTCCTTATTCTATTTTATTACCAGACCTCGAGTCTCTCTTCTTTGTCCCATTTAACGAACAAATCCAATAAATCTCTTTTGTCAAAGCGTATTCGAAATACCCCCTATGAGCCTCTGAACACCCTACTTCTACGATCCGGAGTTATTCACCAGTTATCATTTTCTTTTTATCGGCGGTTAGGATACATTTATATAGCGTTGCGAGTTTGTTTTATTGCCCATACACCTTTTATCGCCTTGCTTCATTCAGATCGAACTACAACCTCACTTATTCACTCCGACAATCATCAAGAGCGTAGCTCTCCTTGTGCCACCATCAACTTTGTTTAGAGAAGACAAAAGCTTTTACGAATTCCACTTGTATCTCTCGATTCTTTACCTCTCAGGGCCCAAAAACATTTCGGTTGTAACAGTATTCAAAGCTGCACTTTTGTTTTTAAGTTTATTTATTTAATTTGCACCTTTCACTCCTATTCGACCTTCACACTTCTTTCTTCACTCACATCACACTTCGCTATTTCAACTCTTCATCATAACAATGGAGTGCTTAAGAGAGAAGTTTTACGACGGAGTCGTCCTTGATGGACGTTTTGAAACGATATCCCCCCTCAACCATGGTTCATTTGGAATGGTTTTCATGGCGAAGGACCTAATTACCGACGAAATCGTCGCTATCAAGTGTTTAACCAAGAAATCTGCCACGATGACTGATGCAGACTCGTCATTTGCCATCGATGAACACTCTGAAGAGTTATCCTGCCATGCTCGACTTGGCTCTCACCCAAACATAGTCAACCTCATCCACTCCTTCGAGACCGACGCCCACGTGTACATCGTTCTAGAGTTTTGCTCCAGAGGCGACCTCTACGAGGCTATTCGAACTGGCACTGGCCCGCTCGAAACGGAACATGTCCGACAATTTATGCTACAACTTATCGACGCTGTTGCATACATTCACAGCAAGGGCATGTATCATCGTGATATCAAGCCCGAAAACATTTTCCTTACCCAATCAGGAGAGATGAAGCTTGGTGACTTTGGCCTTGCAACTTCCGAGAAGTGGTCATATGAAACCACGGTAGGAAGCGACCGCTATATGTCTCCAGAACAATACGACTCTGCTGGCGCGGGATACTCTCCAGAGCAAGCCGATGTCTGGGCCATTGGCATTTGTCTGTTGAACATCTTGTTCTCTCGCAACCCTTTCACAACACCCACAGAGTCGGACCCACTTTTCCTCGACTTTACTCGAGACAAGCAATCACTCTTTGATGTCTTCCCAACAATGTCACAAGATACCTACGAAGTTATTGCTCAATGCATGAGCCTCGACCCTCGAAAGAGATCACTTGCCGCTGCTCGTGAGGCAATCGAGCGTGTACTTAGCTTTACAACCTTTGATGAGTTCGCCGATGATTTCAGTTCTGCCGATCGACGTGGTATTCCCAGCTCAAACCGTGAGCCATTGCGTACACCTTCCATCCAAAGCCCTCAACTCGATGTGGGTGGATCTTTCCCTTGGGCCAAGGCATTGCACGCCAGCCCACCTCAACAGTTCCGCCAGCTCTCTGCCATTCCAGATGAAGACTATGACTCAGAGGACCTCTTCCCCGGCTCCGAAGCAAGCAACAAGGACTGGTTCTCCATTGGAGAACAAACTCCTTCAATGGAATCAATTCTTGATTCTTCCCTTGGAACTTCAATGCAATCTCTAGCCATCCGCCGCCACATGAAGTCTGGTCCTCCAAAGGCTAGTCTTACCCCCATCTCTGGATCTCTACCAATCGCCATGGCAAAGCCAATCCCATTGCCATCTATGGCATCAGTCTTTGGCAAGAAGAACGACATGGTATCCAAGAGTTGGGGTGATCTCTGGGACGAAGAGATGGAAGAGGAAGAAGAGCTCGACAATCACTTCCAAACCCGTCAAGAGGCTAACTCGCGAACTTGGAGTCACGAGAGCAAGACCAATGATGATAAGGCTGGCAGATCTCCATTGGAACCTCACACCTCATCATTCGTCAATATCCCGAGTGTGGCACCTAGTCGTACAGTGACTCACGATATTGATGAGGATTTGGTGCCTGATGGCTTCTTTTTCCACGACACCCCTACTCAACAAAACTCACCTCGTTATTCACCACCCTCAAAGAGGACTGCTTTCGATAAGTGGTCTGCGCTCGGAGATCGTCGAAGGGCATTTGCAGGAGCATCACCCTCTGACAGATCTATTGATACGTGGAAAACTCAAAGTACTCCACGTCGGAACGTTGGATTAGGTTTCACTGGTTTCGGTACAGGTGGTTGGGATACTAAATCGAATATTGTTAGTAAAGACAAGGGCAGAGAATGTCCATGGGCGCGGGCCAAGGGCCGAGATCATCATCAGGACAAGCGAAAGGACAAGCAGTCGGATCTCGGTGATTTGGAGTGGGTTGGAGGTTGGCATGACCTCCACTTGTAGTCATACGCTTTAGCTTTCTTTTTTATATTTTTCTCTCGGACATACTACTCACACAATTGCTTATGGAGGATCGAACATCATAGAAGAAGCTTTGTTCTTGAATATATCAACAAGTTTTATTATAGGAACGGAAAGGATGTGTCGATTTTGGCTTGTTGATGAGACAGCTGGTGGAAAGAGAAAGGTTGAGAAAGGACTTTTAGATAGGACTCGCTTTTCTGGTGGATTAGATAGATTATCATCTCAAAAAACTTTTGTTGCGGAGATGAATGGCTTGATAAATACCAGATAATTACCCACTCTATCATTTTGTTTCCTTCATGGTGTACTTTGTGTGATCCGAAAGAGTTTGAGCAAAATGGGTTTTGAGATGTAGGTAGGTAGGTGCACATGGTGTGTGGGTGTGCGACAGGTAGGTCGGGGGTGGTTTTCGAAAGCTTTCGGGAGATATATAAGTTTGTAGGTGGGCGAGATTTCTTAGGCTGCTGTACTGACCACTTTCCCCCTTCACTCGGTACCATGTATCCATGTGTGAGAACCGACGGGCTAAGTAGCAAAATAAGTGGGCGAGTATAAGTTTCTCAAAGGACTGAGATGAGAGAGATATTGATGTTGCTATCGGTATCTAGCATGCAATCTCCTCTCTCCGTATGCTGTCGAAGGGGGCGTGGGATGGCAGGTTGGCGTAGGTAGGTAGGCCTTCTTCATCTATGACGCAGATGAATCATGTCGTGGTATGAGCAGCGATGTAATGCGGGTGATGGGTTTCGTAGATGGGGTTTAGTTCTAAGAGTAAGTGTGAGGATGAAGGGAGAAGGGGGAGGAGGATGGAGAGATGTTGTTGATGATGTGCGGGGAATAGAAGTGAGGAGGTGGGTTGAAGTGGATGGATGATGTGGGGATGGAGTGAAATGATATGATGGATATTTGAGACGATGAGAATAAGAATGAGAATGAGAATGAAGATGAAGATGAATAAGTTTTCGTCGGAGAGGAAAAATTGCTAGTGCAATGTATAGACATATATATGATATGATAATATGATATTGTATATCGTATACGAATCCCCCAACAAGAAGAGAAAGAAAGAAATGAAGAAAGAGAATGAGAAAATTAGAAGATTGCGATGAGACGTTTTACGTGTTTTCATTTTTTTTTTCAATTTTCCAAATTATGGGATTTGTGCGAAATGGGGAAGTGGAATGTGAACGGTTGATTTGGTACTAACTAGGTAGATGGACTAGGTTGGTAGGCATGACGGAATTGTATTTGACTCGGTTATTTTTGCGTGTGGTAAGTTGTAGATGGAGAGGGAGGCTAGGGGAAGCTAGAGGGTGGGGGTGGGTGATTGGTTGGTTTGGGGAGGGGGGAGTGGGGTTGGTTTTTTGTGGTGGTGGGATTTGATGGATGGGTGGGTGGATGGGGATGGGGATGGGATTGGGGTTTGTTGTGAAGTAGTTGAGCTGAGGATGATTGAATATCTCTTGTTCGTGTGGTTTGAGAATTGTGAATTGAGAAATTGCAATTTGCTAGTGCTGTAATGGAGTGGACTGAGCTGAGAGAGTAAAGGGGTCGTCATGATGAATGCAATTGCTGTGCACGCATCACCAATCGATATATCGACACACGAAGAAGCAATGAGTAGGTATCTGTAGTGATACTTCTACATCGTGTATATCTAGAACCACAGAGACAAACCGGTTGAGATTTTCCGTGGTAGTTGGACAAGAATGCGAGAATTCTACTCAAAGTCAATACTAGTATCATTGGGATTTGTCTCTTTCTTCAAGTCTAGTATATCTATCTATCTATCGCTCCTCGCAAGCTTGCATTCGTAGGGATGGGCCTGTAGGTGAAAATACAGATACGCAACAAAACATCTATGCTAGAGATCTCGAGAATCTCATTAGATTATCTGGAGGCTGGCTAGAACTAGGTAGTTGGTGCCACTTGGTGAAATAAGGATAGTAGAAGTATACCATTTCCTTTCCGAGAAAGTTATGCTATTCTAGAAACAAAAGGCAGCGCGTTCCCTTCCCTTTTTCTCACAGAGATTACTCGCTATTGGTATCATGGTAGGTATTTATCCTACTTGTAACTCTCTCAAATCCGGGTATGGGCTAGGATATCCATTCGTCAGAACGCACAAGTATAAATCCTCTCCTTTCTTCAATTCGTCGCTCTGAGAAGCTTCCCGTGTCTCTGTATACTGATTCGGCTTTGGGCTTGTTGGGTCTGGATGGGGTCTCTGGACACCTAGATGTATATATGTATACTCCGATTGCAACTCTCCGGGAGAAGCAGAGAGATCTTACATCTATCTGTGCCTTCGGTCTAAGATTGTTACTCAACTAGTATGAATAGGTAGTGACCCATTACTTATACCCAGCTATTTCTCTACGGGACCTTTCTTGATAACTACTCACTGGTATGATATTCGAGGCAAACATACGTTTGAAAACAACCTAATGCCATTGTCGAACAGATCTTCAAAAATCCGAACAATCCTCGTCAGAGAGGGAGTTGTTGATATTCCAACCAAATACCATACTCATTTGTGAAATCGTATTCAAATCTAAATATGCCCCAACATTCGCAGGTTTCGAATATCAAAACCCATTTGGCGTCAGCTCCAAACTTCGCCCCGAGCAACTGACAGTCTGTTCTAGGCTAATTAAAAATTGCTGTTATTGTTGTGTTGTCACCTAAGTTGACGCACGCTCTACCACGTCGGCTATATCCAGATTGACAATCTATGTATGAATCTTATGAATAAATTTCACTGCATTCCAACTAATAGCTTCATAGTATCTGTACAAAGTAAAGTTCATTGCATTCCGACCCATGGTTTCCCTAGTTATTTTTTTACAGAGTGACGTCCCTTCATATATCCTTTAGATCCACAGTAGTTATCCACCCAACCTTCCCCGCAAACGCCATCGCCATGCATATCTATACATTTGAACCTTTTTAAATCATACCTCCCTCAACTTAACTGGCCACGTTCCTTTCTCCTCTCTTCCTAGCTACTTCATCAAATATGTTGGCCTTCTGAACCGCCCTCGATCTCCCCCTCACAAAAGCCAACAATCTCAAACATCCACTCGGCGTCATTCCCTCAATCCTCCTCGCCTGTCCCACACTCTCGGGCCTGGTGATCTTTAACACTGATTTCTCATGCATAGATATCCCATGTATAGAATCATAATCTAAATCTACAGGTAGTTTAAGCATCTCATCTTTTTGGAAGATTCTCTGCGCAGCTTTTTGTTGTATAACATATGGCGCATAGACGGCTTCGATACCAACTCTATCTCGGATTCGTTGGGTGTATGTTAGGATCTCCGGGACACGAGTCGAAAGATCGTTCATTGTGACGTCTCGAATGCGCAGAATATCCAAGGCGTTTCGCATAGTGCTATCATTTGAAACTTTGAAGCCATCGTTGATCCATACCGGAGCGCTGAATTTACTATTTTCGAGCGCTGATTTGAGGCCGTCCATCTGAGCGACCTCGTCATTGAAGGCGGACCAGCGTTTTTCGCCTACTACTCCTGCTAGTCGTCCCTTTTCCGTAAGTCGTAAATCGGCGTTGTCGGCTCGGGCACTCATACGGTATTCGCTGCGAGATGTGAACATGCGGTAAGGTTCAGAGACACCTTTGGTGATGAGATCGTCGATCATGATTCCGATATACCCATCACTGCGGGACAGAGTCAATTGTGGCAACGAATGTGATGCGAGACCGGCGTTGATACCGGCTATGATACCTTGCGCGGCTGCTTCCTCATAACCTGTAGTACCATTGATTTGACCAGCTAAGTAAAGACCCTGGATTGCCTTTGTTTCAAGTGTTGCTTTTAGACTTCGAGGATCGACATAATCGTACTCTACACCATAACCAGGGGCGGTCATTGTGACATTCTCTAGTCCTGGAATGGTTCTTAAAAGTTGTTCTTGGGCCTCCGCGGGTATTGTCATGGAGATACCATTAGGATAGATGACATCGCTGTCAAAACCTTCAGGCTCTAGCCATACAATGTGTCTATCTTTGTCGGAAAATCGTATAACCTTGGATTCGAGCGATGGGCAATACCTGGGCCCTTTCACAGTCTCTCTGATATGAATGGACTTGTCCAGATTTGCCCGTACCACAGCATGTGAAGCCTCATTCGTATACGTAGCATGGCAGAGTAACTGGTCCTGGACAGACACAGTCTCGTTGAGATAACTGAAAGGTGTCGGTGGCTGATCCCCTGGCTGCACGGTGAGATTTTTAAAGTCGATAGAACCCTTTGCAAGGCGGGGAGGTGTTCCCGTCTTCAGTCTTCCCAGAGTAAAACCAGCGTCTTTCAGCGATTTGCTCAAACCAAATGTTGCCGCTTCCCCCATGCGCCCTGCAGGATAACACTCCAAGCCGATATGAATCTCCCCGCCCAAGAATGTGCCAGTCGTGATAACCACTTGTTTGGTAGGTATTATTTCGCCCGATTCCAGTCGCACGCCAGTAATCTTGCCACTTTGCGCCTCGCCCTCCTCCTTCGAAACAATTATATCCGCCACACTCCCGGTTACAATCGAAAGATTCGGGTATGCTTCTAGCTCCTCTCGCATATGCTTTTTGTATAAATCCCTATCGATTTGCGCTCTTGGACCCTGACAAATATTAGCCTACAATCTTGAAATGCCGCCGCCACAATGATCACCTACCCAAACCGCAGGACCTTTCTTCCGGTTCAATACCTTGAACTGAACTCCGGCTTTATCAATAATTCTTCCCGCAACTCCATCCAGCGCATCCACCTCCCTCAACATGGTACCCTTCCCTATCCCACCAAAACTAGGATTGCAAGAGCAAACACCAATGTTCTCGAGTTTCGGGGTAATCAATGCAGTCCTAGCCCCGGATCGCGCTGCTCCCGCACAAGCCTCTGAGCCCGCATGACCTCCTCCAATAACGACGACATCGTATGGTCTGAAAATACCGAGTTAGCTGCTGAGTAGAGGATTGGAGGATGGAGTTGGGGGGGCGCATTCAATACCTTGTATCTGCTGCTACACTTGCAAAAGAATTTCTTTGGAGGAACCAGCTTCTAGTGAAAGTCTGTAGTAAGGGGCGACGATATGCCACCGTAAGGCTTCTCTTCATATTGGCATTTCGAATGCGTCTTGTGCGATTCTTGAATCAATGGGAAATTTATGGGCGGGGATTTATTTTTCTATAAAGCTTATCGGAGCTTTTTTGGTCTTCACCGATTGGCTGCACGGGTTTCGAAGACAATCGATCACGACAACATTGAGCATGTCCAATTTGATATTGACACAGATTGTTACTAGCTGAATGTGCCTACTAGGTATGGATTGATTCCTTCGAGTTTCATGATGCAATAATTCAAGCATTTTTATAAGGTCAAGGTCAATGTCATAAGGAATTAGTACATAGGTTTTCAAAACACACATATCATCTATTTGTTTTCTCATATATTATCAGGTAGAGAAGCATCTAATGAGTTGATAGTGTATTCTGGAGAGCATGTTTTTGAGGGGTCAATATCAAAATTCATTGTAAAAAAGAATGAAAGGGGGGGGGGCAGAAGTTAGTAAATTAAGCGATGAGCATTGTGAGGTGGTGAAGAGAAGATAGGAATATAGGCGTCAAAAGAGATGGAACAACATTGAAAGATATATGGTTTTAGTGAATAGGTCAGGTGAATATATAATGTCAGAAAACTTAGCCGTACTTCATGTTGTGGAATGAATACACAATCTCATTTATCATAACATACATATTCGTCTAATGTTCTCCTAAAATTGAAGTTGGTGTTTTTGTCCTGTTTCTATCGAATCTGAATCAGTGAAGATAGTCAATTGCTTCAATCTAAGTATACCTATCTTATATATGGTATCTCCCGCTCTTAACAAACGCTTGCATCTGAACACCCATGTCCCACAGACCTCTTATCAAACCCTCTTTCCTGTATTAGTAAACTTCTCGAAACTCTAATGTGTAGGCATGATCTGCTAACACCTATTTATAAAAGTATGAGACACTTGTATGGTACACACACTACTCTGGCCATAAGTAAATCAATTTTTGCTTTCTGACCGTCTCTCCCCCTCATCTTCGACAACCAAACTCAACTGCTAACGTGTAAGCTATATAACGGAAACTTAGGGGTGCAATTACTGTAGTCAAGATCTTCAAATCTATCATTTGCATCAAAAGTACTCACCTAAAAGGTTGGGATTAATGCTATCACTACTTAACATGAACTATTCCAGCAACAAAACGAGTGAGGATAATAAGAACAACATTATCAGAAATTTCCAATTGCAAAAGTATCATTTAAAATCACTCTGGAGAAGGCTGTAGACATACAACGAAACATGTTAAGCAGGAAGCCGCAGAGAATTCAGAAGTAATATGTGCTATTCATCACTGTATGCAATAGCTAGATTGAATTAGACCCTCGAGAAAGCAGAACAAATTGCGAATTTTCTCGTGAATGATATACCTCTCGTACGAGATAACTCAATGCATGACTAGGAGTGTTCCTCAGAGATGAGATACCATACTACGATAACATGAGAAGTTCCCAGTTCTGTTGATATTCAAAACAAAACAAACAAGAAGAGCGTATCTCGAGAGGCTACTATACCAGACAGCGTACCGCGCATTATATCATAGCAACAAGCAACAAAGGTTTATGTTTGTTATAACGGATTCATTTCTGTTTAGCCATCAGTGATAGCTCTAACTAGAAGCTACTAATTATGTGTATCTGCGTCGATAAACTCTAGCGGCCAAGAAACATAATCTGAGATCCGAGTTTTTTTTGTTTTGTTTTATGTATCGCTGGTCCCTCCCACACAGCTGGGCCACACCGCTTCTCCTTCCCCCAGTAATCCAACTCAATTGCTGTAGTCCAGACGGCCGAATCTTGCCTTAAGAAATGTAACAATATCAATCGTTATAGTACGAGATTTGAGGTATGACCATCAATCGTAAGAACATTTCCGAAATTGCTCCCCAATAATACAAGGCAAACCAGCCCTAACATTGCGAGAACTAACATGGGTATACCAAGCCATCATCTCTATAAAAATGCCACAAACCCTGAAAAGCCCATGCACCAATTCGTAACCATAACGCTCTCACTGGAGGAAGAAAAAAAGTGCATGATAACCAGAACGCCAATATAAGAACCCTACCTGTGATGCCATATAAGCCATCACCCGAACTCCATTTGCCATGAGAAAAAAAGAAAAGTAGATTTGACTGGGAAGTTACCTTGCTGATCCAGCAAAGCCAGGAGAATCCAGTTTGAGGATCCGTCTTAAATCGTTTTCCATGCCTCGAAAATCGGGATTGCTAGTTCCAGGGAGGGTACCAGAGGAACCTTGTGGCACAGGGGAAGAATGTGTGACTTGGGTGGTATTATTAAGATTATTGCCAGCTGAGAAGTTATTTCCATAGATTTGAGAGAGGTTTTGGGATGGTCCGTATGAATGAGCACGCTCAGGCGTTCTTGTGGGAGTTTTCGCTGGGGAGACTTCTTGGCGAAGACCTGACCGAGCGGATTTGGGAATTTCACCTGAGCTTCGAGAATCACCTCTGAATTTGTAGTTGGCCTGTGGAGATCTTCCAGGTAGACCGCCATTCCTTGGGCCAGTGGGAGAGCTGTGTCCACCATGACTGGACATTGCGGAATTCGTCGTTAAGCTCAAAGCAGGTCCAAGGTTGCCATTGGTGGATGGTCCCTCAGAAAAAAGGTAAGCCTTGAGTTGCTCTGACTTGTCGAGTGGTGACTGAGAGTGACTTGGCGATACTTGATGTGGCTGCGAGGGACCCGAATTCTTAAGTGCTTTCATGATCCTTTCATTATAAGGAGTGGAGAATGCTGGCCCCAATGGTAATCCGGGACTGTTGGATCCATCCTCCTCCATGGAAAACATACTACTTGCTGAACCACGAGAAGCTGGTATGTTTTTATTGCGGTATTGACTGTTAGGCTGTGATGGAGTTCTTGTATTCCCCGGCGACTCAATTGGGGGATTGAAAGGTCCAGCAGAACCGGTGGCATTCGAGTTTGTACTTCGTGCTCGTATCTTTTCGGCCTTCTCCCGTTTGTCTGCTTTGAAGAAAAGATCGAGGGGTGATTCCTCCCTATGTGACACATCTCTAAATATTTGTGTTGAAGATGGAGTTTGCGAGGATTCATCTGCCGAGGAATCTGGCTCTTTGACCGCACTTCCAGTCCTGATCGCTGGTGATTCTGGGACAGACTTTGAAAAGAAACTGGGCATGGGTAAAGCTGACGGGGCGGGAGATGCATGGAAAGTTGGACCTGCATAGACTTGGGCTGCGGATGGTGTTTGAATAGGTCTTGGAGCAGTTGAGCCACTGGTAGATTGAGCACCAGTCAATGGCGGGGTAGTTCGATCACTCCTAGTTGCGACAGGAGACGTCTGGACATTTTTGGGCCTTCTTTTATTGGTAGACTTTCGGGAGCTATTGTCGGGTAGGGTTGAATTTGGTTTATTTTGAGAGGCTGGCTGGTTCTGCTGGACTCTTCGAGGAGTTCGAGGAGGGGTAGTAGGTTGCTGATCAGAATAAGTCATCGAGGGGTGCATGTTTTGTACATATGCTTGACTATTGTAATCATGTGGACTTTGAGGGGCGTTTCGAGGTGAGGCTGTTCCGAAGTCTGCAGCGAAGCTTTGGGGTTGACGTTGCCCTTTGTGGGGAGTCATCGAGGTCATCTTAGTTTGACGTTTGACGCCTATGAATTTGTGATTGGGTTGATGAAAGCTATTCTCTATACGATGAAATTCGAATGATTGTGCTTGGTAAAGAAGAGACGAAAGCTTCCGCGTGTCTGTGCTATTGCGTGTGTAGATCAGATGGTACGAAATGGTGGGCTATAGGTAAGGAGGTGGACGTTCGTTGGTTGTGTCTCGCAATCTAGTAGAAGAGTAGTATTTTTGGTTGAATCTGTTTACTTTTACGTGGTTGAATGATTGAAGTGAGTTATTCATTGTTTTCGGTATGATGGTCTTATAATTTGTAGTATGTTTTTGAATAAGAGAAGGGGGGGGGGGAGAGAGGCTGAAGAAGGTAAATGCGATACAGCGACCGATCGCCCTACTCCGTATCGTTTCACTGATCGATTTGTGGATTAGTCATCTTTCCAATCGAAACCCTCAGACTCTTCAGACAGATACCGATACCGCGAACAGGACGTGGGCAATGGAGGTGATTCAAAGACATCTGTTATTCATTCGACAGCCCTACAGCTATAGCTACAGCTACAGCCACAGCCCTACGGCTGAATAGTTCTACTTGTTGTTAGTTTGGTGAAAGTTAGAGATCCGAAAACATTTAATCGAAGTCCAAGGAATCATAGTACAGTATTAGCGTTCTCCTTTCGAGCTTTGTTTACACCAAGCCTGAAAGCAGCCAATATACCACGTGATCAAGACTGTCATGCCTAAACTACGGATGGGTAGTTCCAGAATATCAGAATACCATCATATGTCTACCGTAGATTGATATCTATCTGCGTCCAAAATCATACATAACCAAGAAGTTCTTTCATTTTAGACTCTGAGATTAAACGTTCTTCCATTGCAACAAATGCCAACCTTCACTTAAGCCGATTAATACAATCATCAGCTTATCCATATTAAATTCGCAAATCAATTCGTTCGCATCTCATCCTAAAGTACCCCGCCAACACCAATAATTTAGATAGCCATCAACACTCCAGATATTCCCATCACCATGGCAGACGTAGAAATGGCAGATGCCCCACCAGCTACAGGAAAGAAAAACGGTCTTAAGAAGGCAGGAGGTGGTGAAGGTTCGGAAGGCAAAAAGCGCTTCGAAGTGAAGAAGGTATAGATGCCTCGATTGTTGTTGGTTTTCTGCACAGCTTTAATAAGATATCTAGTGGAACGCGGTAGCTTTGTGGGCATGGGACATTGTTGTCGATAACTGCGCTATCTGCAGAAATCATATTATGGATCTTTGTAAGTTCGAGGGTGCCAAACAGGGTACCAACTGCTGACTTTCACAAAGGTATCGAATGTCAAGCAAACCAAGCCTCTGCCACAAGTGAGGAGTGCACTGTAGCTTGGGGAATTTGTAACGTCAGTAATTCCTTTCCTCTAGAGGTATTTGTTCTAACATCAGACTACGAACAGCACGCTTTCCATTTTCATTGCATCTCCCGTTGGTTGAAGACACGCCAAGTTTGCCCACTTGATAACAGAGATTGGGAGTTCCAGAAGTATGGTCGTTAAGTTGGGATTTTGAGATTGTATTTGAGATTGGATGGGGTACTTGAGGAAGATGATGAAGCTACGGAAATGAAGTATAATATACCAAAAAGAGCGGCACGAATCTCATCTGCGCGATTCATCCAAGACCCAGTAGGAGGCAAATGGAGAATTTCTGGCAGGATTGGCGTTAAGGACACAGAAGTAGAGCGAAACTTCGGTACAATGTAGCTTTCAATGTGAAGCTTTTTATTTGTGCCAATATATTGTTTGCATTTTGAGGTATTCCCAATCCTATGACGCCCCCAGACTAAATATCCCTTCAACATTTCTTCAGCCAACAGTCTTTCCATCCACAACAATCCCTTGTGTCGATGCATCCCGCCCACCCAAAGGTAACCATCTAACGGGATGTTTCTTGTAGAAGGGCCATGGAGGCACAACGATGGCGAAGGTGAATGCCGTTCCAAGTAAACCGAAAGCAAGCGCCAGTTTGATATCTTGTTTGAAGAAGCCAACAAAGAAGGCAATGGCCTATTACTATCAATCAGCATATTTCGAATGATCAGGAATGGATGGAATGATTTACTCCGGATATTGCTAATAGAGCTGTTGTCAAGAACTCTGCCAATCTTTGACCTTCAAAGTCCTGTACGCGGAACAGGGAATCAGCATCAGACCCAGCTTTACGACCTGCAATAATATGGTTGTATGAATGATTGTATACTAACAATTTGCCCTTCGGCAAGATCCCGAACCTGGTCAAGAATTTGGTCTGCCATATTTGTAATTGGTGTGCAAAGTTGGACGACCGATTTGCAGAAACAACGAATCAAGCCTTTTACTAGATAAGAAAGTCGATTTGTGAAATATTACCAACTTCTAAAGTGTCCCTTGAAGCTTAAGTTGAGGCCACACTTCAGCCTTGCTATGGTTGTAGGTACCCTTGACTACTAATCGCCTTGGCCGAGAATTGGTAACCGGGGGCTAAAAGCACATGGTTAGAGTTTGTGTGAGGGATGAGCGATTTTGGTTCAACAAGATGTGCAGTTTACTTGGTTACTGTTACTCAAATGGGTCGATGTTAAAGTTATACTATAGATAATACTATAGATAATACTATAGATGTATGAGCTGGACGAAAACCTTCAAGTCTTGGCTAAATCGATAGTAGATAAGATGTGATCGGAGAAGATTCCAGCTCATGTATGGCGATAATCCACGACCAAAAAAAGGCTTGGAAGATAGAGAACAAAGGGTATCAGAATGCAAGACGACCATCTCAGAGGTCTCATGTCACCAATTCACATTCCAAAATCAAGATCAATATGTCTTCTCGTGGGACCAAAGTATCCATTAGACCATCAGAAGGCAGGCAACCCACCGAATCAATGCACCGATGCACCAATCCCGTATTAAAGAGATGTTGAAGAACATTATCAGGTCTTGGCCTTTTGATGATGATGCACAATCATAGCACGCCCAATGCCTTGATGGCCCCGAGCAGAAGGATTTGCGACGAGGAAGCGGTTCACGGGGGAGAGATGATTTGGACGAGAAGGAATTAATATGATCTAACATGATCTAATCTAAGAGATATGTAAGACCTACCAAAATGTAATTGATACCTAACTACCTAACTACCTAACCACCTAACCACCCACCTAACCATGCGAGCCATACTATATATATCAAATGTCTGAGAACTGGAGGTTGGTAGGTCAATTCTCTGACCATCCTCTGTCAATTCTCCACCAATTCTCCACCAATTCCCCCCACCAAATTCGCTTTTTTCCAATGAATGGAACTTTGAAGAAAATGTAGTAAGGAAGAAGGAATCATTGCTGTATACCTGGAAACACACCTGAGAACACACCTGAACACCACCACCCATCGTAACCCGTACACTAACAAGCGCCTCCACCAAGATTTCTCTCTCAAGCTTTCTTCCTCCAACTCCACTTCTTGTCCTCCTTGAAAAATTACAACTCAAACAATATCGGATTGGTTTCGACCTTTCAACTCCCTTTTTTATTTAAATACAACATCTCACATTTCAATTACTATCTTCAAATATCATTTTGCTATTAGCAACTTACCCAATATCTTTTATTTGGCCATTGGCTGTACCCTTAGCCATAACATAACGAGTACCGCTTAGGGTTCCCAACACTACATAAAACAGGCCGCCCTTTTTTTCAACTTCTTTTACCTCGAAAAACTTCAACTCAAGACCGGCCACCCATTAAACCGACTTTTCCACCTTTCCAACAACCCAAGCCACGATCAACTTCATTCAAATACTGTCCCATATCGAAATATTCAAATTGTCGCATCAAAGCGATTGTCGAACTCGAGCGTCAATTTCTTTCGACTCACAACGCCTCAACGGCTTCATAAACAACCAACCACCAAATTGGCGGGACTCGTATTCCAAGGCTTTTCCTTCATCCGTCCCCTCCTCGGTCCAGTGAAGATCTGGGCCTACTGCGGAGGCGACAAGAAACCCCCATAATTGCACTTCAAGCGATCCAAAAACGAAATATACAACTGCAGCTATACAAACAAATCAAAAAGGGGTAGCGGATGGACGAGTAGCCATTCTTCACTAGAAATCACACTGTACAGGGAGTACCTGTGCAAAGCCAACTATCAAATTGACGCCAAACAAGCGGTGGGCGCTCGTTGCGACCTGCCTGGATTTTGAAAGCTTTGGCTTCCTAGAATTCTGTATGTCGTTCTTGTTGTAACCTTTGGAGTCCAATAGCTAATGCACATGCAGAAACTTAACCTAAATATATCTTATCTATAATATTATAACTCAAGATGTCTGAACACGAAGACACCTCCCTTGATACCGGCTACAGCACGCCGGTGCCAGAGTTAGATGACCACAGACATCAGTCTCAAGCTCTACCAAAAGCTCGTTCTCGCAGCGGTACTATCGATAGTATGCAAGCCCCATCTCCTCGAGCTCCACAGAGTCCAGACTTAGCACGTGTAAATAACACCCTTCTTCAAACAATCGCAAGAGATTTTGAGGAAGCCATCATCGACGAGGACTCGAGAGGTGTATCTCCAATGGCCATTCGAATGGCAGATAGAAGTCGTAGAGGAACCGCAGCCACTGCTGATATCCGTTCCCTATCGCCACCCAGCTCAGTGAAAGCATTTGCGGATGCAAGAAGGAGAGAACGAGAAATGTCCGTTTCGGACCCGAACCCTGGAAAGGCATTTGCAGATGCCAGGCGGCTCGAAGATCATAATGCTCTTCATAGAACAGAATCACACGCCAGTCACCGAAGCCATCGTACATTTCGTAGCAGACGTTACACCAACGAGAACGATGCAAAGAGCTTCGCAAGTTCGTGCAAGTCGGCAAAGGAAGATGTTTGCTTCCCTCTACATGCTTCTCCAACCAAGAACACCCTTCAAATCAATTTTGAAACACTCGAGGATTTTATTTTGGAGGAGGAAAATCGTTCCAAGACTCCTGTGAACCACACGCAACCTCGAATCTTCCACGATTTGAGAACTAACGGTGCGGTGCCCACGATTGTTACATCGGAAGGTACGGTTGTTGATATTCCTTCGGGTCCACCATCAATCAATGAGAAGATGGATCTATCTAGCCTCGAAGAACTTACCCGACCAAAGCAATCGCACCCAGACACTAATAGGTTTGAATACTTTTCCTCGCACGGAGTAGATAGTATTCACGCATCGGAATTTGGTGATCTCATCCTGCCAGGAGAAGATATAAGAACCCTATTCACTCCTCCACAAGAAGAAGAACAACAAGGAGAGAGTGTTTGGTGGTTGAATATGAACAGCCCGACAGAGGAGGAAGTTCGTGTGATTTGCGAGGCATTTGGCGTCCATCCCTTGACTATCGAGGATATCACAGCTCAAGAAACGCGAGAGAAGATCGAACTCTTCCCTTCGTACTACTTCGCTTGTTTCCGTTCCTTTAGCGTTGTAGAGATTGAGGACGGCCAGGAATACGATCCATTCAACATTTATGTCATTGTATTCCGAGAGGGTCTACTCAGCTTTAGTTTTTCGCCAAACCCACATGCAGGCAGTGTTCGTAAGCGTATCACATTGCTGAAGGATTATTTGTCTTTGAACAGCGATTGGATTTGCTACGCGCTAATGTAAGTTTCTCTTAATAAGCTATTGAGATCATGAACTAACAACTTCACAGTGATCACATCGTTGATACCTTCGGCCCTGTTATCCACAAGATCGACAATGAGACAGATACGATTGAAGATCAGGTCTTCATTGCTCGCAGTGATGACATGCATGCATTTTTACGAAAAATCGGCATGGTTCGAAAGAATGTTATGGGTCTGATGAAACTTCTGGGTGGCAAGGCTGATGTCTTGAGAGGGTTCACAAAGCGCTGTAATTCAAATTACCTCGTCACTCCTCACATGGATATTGGTATGTATCTTGGCGATATTCAAGATCACGTTGTCACTATGATGACCAGTTTGGGTCACTCTGAGAAGATGCTCTCAAGATCGCACAGCAACTACCTCGCACAGCTGTCAATCGACAACATCACCCAAGGGAACAACGCAAACAAGGTTCTGAGCAAGATTACTCTCCTCGCCTCCATCCTCGTTCCTCTTAACTTGGTATGTGGTATGTTTGGTATGAATGTTGCTGTTCCTTTCAAGGACGCGAACAGTCTCATTCCGTTCTTTACAATTTTAGCTGTATTGGTGGTTTTCTCTCTTGCTTCCTTGGCCCTTGCAAGACGGTATAGATATATTTAAATGTTTGTGGGAAGATATGTGCTTGAGCTAATAATACTGTTGGGAGGGTTTGTAATTTTGATAGATGTGGTACAGAAATTGGGCTAAAATCATGGTGTTACTATTACGGATCTTTTGGATACATTGTAGATGTCTTTAGATTTTGATACTTTTAATAATAAACCAGATATTACCTAGAATGTGTAAATTGCATGACTTCAGTAACGTGATAATTGATATGCGCCTTCAAGATGTCCGGTCGTCCGTCACATTATGTTCGCAAATGTTGAAGCGGCCAGAAAGAAATCACCACGTGACCTGATCAATGACGCTGATACCGATAATCTTTGAACCCGGCAAAATTTCTGAAGCACTCTCAAGCTCTTGTATCAAACCATTGAATTTCCAACCCAGCAAACCACCAATTTCTCTGTCGCACACATAGGAACCCTTTCCTCTCCAAAATAGCATCTCAACACGCAACTGCGAACTTCTCGATAAGCTACACAAAAATGGATTCCTCATCTCTTCAACAAACCCCGGATCTCTCAAAGTTGTCGGATAGAGACAAGCAGGAATTGCAACAATTTATTGTTAATGAAACGCAGAAGGCTAGGATTCAACAGTGTATGTTTTCTCCTTCTTCTTTTTGCTTTGGCTTCTAGAGAGTGTTTTAAGGGGATGTCTGGGGGGAATTGGGAATTGTGATATCTGGCTTGCCTGGTCTTCTTCCCCTCCACGCCGCGAGGGACATTTTCCCGAAGCAAGAAGGAGGACTGCTTGAAGATGTGAATGGAGTGAGAATAAGAAGAATAAGAACCACAAGCTAACAACCTCTCTTTCCCAAAATAGCCGTTCACTCCCTAACCGACGTCTGCTGGAAGAAATGCGTAACAGGCAGTATCCGCAGCGGCAAGCTGGATAAGAGCGAAGAGAGCTGCACGATGAATTGTGTGGAGAGGTTTTTGGATAGCAGTATGGCGGTGATTACACACTTGAATACTATGAGGGCGAATGGGGGGCTTAGGTTGGAGGGGTTGTTGTTTGGGGAAAGGATGGGAGGCGAGGTGAGGTGAGGAGGGGGGTGTATGATTATAAGTTTGATGGAATGCAGTGAGATACGGTGGGATGGGATGTGATGGGGTGTGATGATGTTTTGAGGGAAAAGTCTGTGTTGGAATAGACATGGCATGTATACTCTCTACTTCTTTATGATTTGATGAGGTGAGGGAGGAAGGGGGGTGGAGTGTTAAACGAGGCATATGGATATGAATGAGACATGCATGAATGATGTCTTTTGTATGAATAGAAAAATTCTAGACGGGTATGCTATGTGATATGGGATCAATGAATAACATGATATCCCTTCTTGCAGGATCTTGACCTCGTTGTGGAGGAAGTCGATGAATGTGCTTGGCTATATTCATGTGTGGTTAGAAAAGTGTCAGTCGTCGATGGATAGACAGCCACTCGATATGATAATCACATCTAGATGCTCGTGAATTTGGAGTAAAAGCTTAATCTGTTACGAATAATGTCCCTTGTGCAGGCGGAACTCCGGGGTTTTCATACGGATTCATGCAACCGCAAGTCGAACTCATTCGCTTGTACACGATTTCTCAAAAATAAAAACATAACGTAGCACAAGTGGCAGATGTAAATGATAAAGAGCCGTCACAAGCAAAACATATACAAATTCAAGTGTATCAAGAATTGTCATTGGCAGGGTAATACTGCATTGGTATACACATTTTGAAAATCATCTCATTACGCTAAATGGATGTGGGTATCGACCAATCGTAGAAAAAGCTGGTTGTTGTTTTTTTTCAACCATAAAACTTTTTGTTTCCCTCAAATCCAGATTCCTAATTCCACTCCCAGTTTTGATAATTTAGACGATGGCGAGCTTGGTGGCAGCGATGTCAAGAGCATCAACATCAGCAGTAAGACGGGCGAAGGCCTTCTTGGATCCATCAGGTCTATAGTCGATGTCAGCAATTGCACATGATTGAAGAATTTGAATTGAGCCTACCTGATGAGGGTGTTGATCTTGACGGTGTCAATGTCGTAAAGCTTCTTCAAGGCCTCCTTGATTTGAGCCTTGTTGGCCTTGATGTCGACAATGAAGACAAGGGTGTTGTTCTCCTCGATCTTCTTCATGGCGCTCTCGGTGTTCAATGGGTGGATGATGACCTTGTGCTCATCGAGACGGGGTTGGGAAATGATGGAAGTACGTGGGTACTTTGGTGCACGGGAGAGTTGGAGGGTCTTAGGTCTGTGGAAGGTGGTCGAGAGACGGACCTTGCGGACCTTGTGGGAGTGAACCTGATAGAATCATTAGTATCAAATGTTAATCTCAAGAATGGACAGAAGAACTTACACCCTTCAAGGTAGCCTTAGCAGCGGCATTGGCCTTCTTGTTACCACCCTTGGCGGCGGCACCTATTAAAACTTACGCATCAGCAAGCGCTCTTGAAGAACTCGCAATATCTGCTACTGCTGGTGCGCATCTTTCGCATTCCTTCCCGTTGTATCTGGAAATATTTTCATATTTCGTAATTTCAAAGCGGTCGCAATATTTTCCAAGGACGATATTGCGATTAAGAAATGCGATCAATGCGAATTTGAGAGAAAGGAGACTGTACCTTTCTTTGCTACTGGAGCCATTTCGACGAATATACTTCCTGAGGGATTAGTATTGGAATTGAGTTGTCGAGGAGTTGATGGTTTGCTTCAAGAGAATATCTCGAGGAGAAAAGTCGAATTCACAGATCGTGGGCGAAAATTTCGCTAATCGGACAATCGTTTTGCCGGATACCGAAAATTTGACTAGGGACGCATTTTCCATCTGACTTTTCGTATGTAAATACTTTATGAACTAGTTGGGTTTAATCTTCTGTTATTAATTGATTAATCTTGTTTACTTTTACCTTCGTGAAGATCTTCCGTTTTTTTCGCTCGTGAAGATTCATGCTGGTTTCATCATTGATTTGAAGTTGTCAAATCTTTCACCATGGGTATCAACAAAAAACCAAAACTTAAGTCACTCTCACAAGGTCGACCACTCACGATCAAGAAACCTGCTCAACGTATTTCAAGCAAAGCTACTCGAACAATTATTCGTAAGCACCATACGTTGGAAAAGCAAAAGGCGAAGGCTTTAGCAGAAGGTGATGAAGTTAAGGCGGCGGCACTAACACGTGAGATTGCTTCACAAGGGGGATTGGAAAGCTATCAACGTGCAAGTCTAATCGGGCAGGGCAATGATAGAGGTGGGGATAGTAGCAAGATCTTGATGGATTGGCTAGCGCCTCTATGTAAAGATCTTAAGGGCCTAGTTGAAAGGAAGTCACCTGTCCGCATGTTAGAGGTTGGAGCTTTGAGTACTACAAATGCTTGTTCGAGAAGTCATACCTTTCATGTTGAGAGAATTGATCTGAATAGTCAATCGGAGGGAATCACGCAGCAGGATTTCATGGAACGACCGCTACCGAAGGACGAAACTGAAAAATTTAACATTATCAGTCTTTCTCTAGTCTTGAACTACGTTCCGGATGGCGTAGGCAGAGGTAATATGTTACTCCGAACTCGCAAGTTCTTGGAAACAATCTGTCCGGCTGGTGATGGCTTTAGCGAATGGTTTCCGGCATTGTTTTTGGTACTGCCATCGCCTTGTGTGAACAACTCACGTTACATGGATGAAGCGAGACTGGAAGCAATAATGGAGAGCTTGGGATACGTCATGGTGAAGAAGAAGCTTTCGAACAAGCTGGTATACTATCTCTGGCGTTTACAGTCGCCAACGGTGAAACCAAGACAATGGAAGAAGGAAGAGATTAGAGCTGGAGGCAGCCGCAACAATTTCTCAATTGTGCTTAAGAATTGATCGCTATAGAGGGGGGGAGGGCAGGCGGTCTACATTATACATTGTAGATTGATGGACCGGTTGCAATTGTCTACCACGAACGACTATCAAAAAGAATTCTACACAAGCAGCACAGATTCCGGTATCGACCGGAATGTCCAGCTTACTTCCGAACACTGAGGGGTTGTATAATGCATGGAGCAATAGGCGCAAGATGCAGAACGGGCTCGGACTACAAATTTTATATGGTGGGTCAGCACCCTTGACGAAGATTTCGGCCTCTCCTGATGAAAAAATAGACAAGACGAAAGATCGCCAATCAGTTAATGAGAAGGTACTGGTTCGTAATGCGAAACAGTCAAAATCATGAATGGCATGGGGAGATTCGGGAGAATTAGTTGAGGCAGTCGAAGGTGGGGGGGCTTTTGAGTTTTTACACAAAAGTCCCATGTAAGGGATGGATAAGAATACGGTAGATATCATATTGGCCGAGAACTGCAAAGGACCTGACGGGCAGGTGGGGCATCTAATCCATGCATCTACCTGCGCCGCTGCATTTCCAAGTTTCTACTAAAATGTTACACTACTTGAAGAGCAAACTCGAAGGTTGCAGTCTCAGTGGTAAGTTGGAAGGTCTGGAAAAACTTTGCTTGAAGGAACTTGACGAATGAGAATCATAAGGGGAGAGGATAGAGGGGAAGAAACAAAAGTAATGGTTGCACGAAAATACAAGAGATGATATAAAAAATTTGTGTTGTGCATAAAATTGAATCTCGCATGACATCGGCAAGAAAGCCCGATAAGCGTTATCTTTGGCTGGAGAAGCTTGCTTGATTTTTAAAAAGGCGGACTAAAACCACAAAATATCAGTCTAGATAGATCTTAATATACAACCCACACCCAATTCTTGATCCTGCCATATTAATTTGCTCGTGTGTCCATTCTCAAGAAATATCGGATGGTTTCGCTGTGATTTTTTTCTCAAGATTGACTAAGGATTAAGGATTAGAACATTTTGGAATTTTGTCATACTCAGTTTCTGACTGTGGCATTTGATGATATCGCAATAACGAATAATCTATTGCCTCCTCATCATGGCGCCTCCTCCCAATCGAAATCCAACTACTTTCCATGAGTACGAGCATGGCACATCAGGATCCCCCAGAGGCTCTATCAGTAGCAATCGAAGTGTACGATTTGACTCGGGCAATTTCTCTCCATCTGCAGAATCTGATTATCTAGCCCCTGGGGACCAGAATGAACAAATGGAAGGCCTTAGGAGACGAAGGTATTTCGTCCTTCTCTTTCTTCGCGTGTATAATGGCTAATTTTTGTTTCCAAGGTCTTCGATTGCCATGCGATTTAACTCTATTGCCCATGCTGGAGGTGTAAATAGTATCGAGAACTTCGCGCGAAGTTTAACACGAGCTACTGCGTTCCACGAAATTACTCCGCGCCGCCCGTCGTTCATACTTGCTGGGGACGGCAGCGGAGAGGGTGATGATCCAGATCTAGAATATGGAGGATTACAAGCGGACTATGGGAGAATACCTCGATCTTCCTTGATCAGAGAACAGCTACGGAGATCAAATTCGGATGGTGTGGGTGATGATGAATCTGCAATTGGTGATGAGACAGAAAGCAACCTATCCCGGGTTGCCAGCCACATGAAGCCTGAAGGAGAACGACTTCTTGGAGGCGATCGCGCAAGCGTGCAAGGAAGTGTAAGAGGCGGTCAATCCATCTTTGCTATTGCCCCGCATCTATCAACTCCTTTGGCAGGAAGCTATGGAACGTCTTACGGCACATTACGTTCAAACTTAAACGAGTCATCGATGATACATGCTGGTCAACTTTGGCGACAACAACAAGCCACCGGCGCAAATGTTGCTGACGGGGAACACATGCCTTTGATTGTCAAGGAGGTTGAAGAAGATGGAAAAATCGTACTTGTGGTTGAGGGACAGTCTACGCTTCCACAGACAATCCTTAACTCCACGAATGTTCTAATTGGAGTTGGACTACTCAGTCTCCCTATGGGTTTGAAGTACTCTGGACTGCTATGTGGCATGGTATTACTCTTTCTATCGGCACTTGTTACGTCGTACACGGCGAAATTGTTGGCTAAGTGTATGGATAGAGATCAAAGTCTTTTGAGTTTCGCAGATGTTGCTTATGCAACCTATGGTCGCAAGGCAAATATAGCGACTAGTATCCTTTTCACTATGGAGCTTCTTGCGGCATGTGTTGCCTTGATTGTCCTTTTTGCAGATTCCCTCAACTCGCTAATTCCATCCGTCGGAGTCAATGAATGGAAAATTCTTTGCGGTCTTCTCTTGATACCACTCAATTTTGTCCCTCTGCGTTTATTGAGTTTTACCAGCATTCTTGGAATCGTCTCATGTTTTTCCAGTATGTAAAACTATTCCCCAATTCCAACATATCAGCTAACCATAATAGTTGTGCTAATAATTCTCATTGATGGGTTTGTAACACCACGAACTCCTGGTTCTCTATTGGAACCGGCAACTCAATATATTTTTCCAGCCAACGTAAGTGTCTTAGATGTGCTTCATCTCAGTATCATTCGTCATTGCATATCATATTATTACCAAAAAAACTCCAGGCTATCAGGTCTATTGTATCCTCGTACACTTCTTACCTAAATTGATGCATTCAAACCGCAGTGTTCAAATTCGAATCAAAGAATCATCTCCTAATAGAATGTTTCCGAGAATGAGATTGACATGATATGATATCTACTATTCTACTTTTTGCTAATACTACTCCTGTCTAGTGGCTCACGCTCCCACTTTCGTTCGGTCTCATGATGTCGCCCTGGGGAGGACATTCGGTTTTCCCCAACATTTATCGTGACATGAGACACCCGTATAAGTTCGACAAGGCAGTCAAATACACATTCAGCTTCACAGTAAGTTTCGATCAATCTCTAACCTGGCCTACATTGTGCTAAACATTTCATAGTATGTGCTTGATGCTACAACTGCTCTAGCTGGTATATTGATGTTTGGAGGTAAGCCCCGCATTTCAAATTCAGCGCTCCCCTTTTCCTTACATCTTAGCCTTTGGGTCTATCCTTCTTACGCTCAAGAAATACAATCCTACAAGTAGCTTAACGTCAGATAGACACTAATATGTCTGCAGATAACGTTATGGATGAAGTGACAGCCAACATCATTGGAAACTCAAGCTACCCTCGCAGCTTGTCTCTCATGATTTGCATATTCATTGCCATAATTCCATTGACCAAAGTTCCCCTGAACGCCCGCCCTATTGTGTCTACAATCGAATTGCTCTGTGGGCTTGACTCTCGCGCCATGCCCGAATCACAGGCCCTTACCGGACTCTCAGGCTACACTCGTGGTATAATCAAAGTTGCCATTCGTATCATTGTTCTCATCGTATTTGTAATCATTGCTATTGTCTTCCCGGCTTTCGATAGTATTATGGCGTTTATGGGTTCGGCTTTATGCTTTACCATTTGTGTCATTCTACCCCTTTTGTTCTACGTCAAGATGTTTGGAAAGGAAATCAGCAGGAGAGAGCTGGTATTGGATTACTGCTTGATTGCTATTAGTTCTGTAATGGCGGTTGTGGGTACTGTCTGGGCTTTCTTGCCCAAGGAACTTATTCACGCCGAATAATGCGCGTACGGCAAACGACGCGCTTTTAATATTCTTGGGGAGGCAGCACACATGCTTCGGAAGTGTATTCGTTGCATGGTTCATAAGGATTGATATTGGAGTTCTGCATTATGCATTGATGGTGGTCGTTTGATACTCTCTATGCAGTCGCTCCATACCCAGCTTTTCTTTATCTTGTTCATACATATTTCTTTATTCGGTTCTCGGGTTGTCATGAAGAAAGACTGCTAGTTGTTCTGTGCATATGATGGAGATGAAGTTACGTATATACTTAGTGTTTAAATGAGAAATAGGTTATACTACAACTCGATTTCGTGCAATATCCTCGTGAGTATTATATGTAACCAACCTTTGACTACTTGCTTTGGGGGGGGGGGGGGGGGGGGGTTCGTAGTCTTGAGTGAGCTTCCGGTGAGTATTGGGGTAGTTGTAGTGGAGATATGCGAGTACCTGCCTACCTGATTGAAGGAACAATACTCATATTTTTATTCAAATCAAGTCTTGGGAATATAAAATAGGAAGTTGTGATAATCTAAAGTCTCTCCTATTACTCTGTAGGATTCTATAGGATTCAATGATATCAATACGTCTTTTTTATCAAGTCTTCTCATCTTATCTTCAACATTTACCTTTCGTGATTGCATCTCTACACCTTTGATTGTGAGACAAACGTTTTAATGTATATTTCCGATATATATATATATACAGTCTGGATTCCTAATATTACATGCAATCCCATAATCATCATCAGCCATTCGTATACTTTTGCATCACTGCTTCTTATCGGATTGTCCCTGTCCCTGTTCATTTGCCTTCTTGGTAGCATCTGGTTGGCCGACAATCTTGATGGTATCTTTGGTGTAGATGTAACTCAATCCGCTCCAAATGGTGGTTGTGGCTACTAGGTATCTGGATGGTTTGTTAGTATACTGTTTTTATCGACTCGTCGGTATCTCATTTCCGTGTAGTATTGAACCTCCCCCATCTCAGTTGTTCATCTTGCACTCCTTGCCTCTCTATCTACAAATACATTCTACGCAATATCTTGCCAAAGAAAGAGTCCATTACAGAAAGAAGGAGAAAAAGAAGAAGAAATTGACTCACTGAAACCCCGTCATAGCAATTCCAACATCCCAAGTAATCAACGGCAAAGCCGTCGTCGCTCCAATGAATCCCAGCTGCAATGCCGTGTTATACTTACTAATAGTAGTTGGATGTACCTCCGCCGATGGAAGTGAAAAATCCCAATAACGAGAAAAGGTTTTGGGGGGAGGGAGAGAAATCCATCGCAAGTAGAAGGCGGAAATGGCGAGCGCAATGTCGCGGCCGAGGATTATGGTTGCGAGCCAGACTATGATAAAGGGAGTTGTGTTTAGTGATATCTTTCTTTTCTCTTGGGCAGGATGAGGATTGATGTTCGAAATATCGGGGAGAGAGTAATGCCATCATTATACAAAGGCACAATGGGAAAGAAGAAGAAAAAAAACATACCAGGCAAACACCCCTTGATCGCCAAACAAACCGTCAGAATCGTCATCAGCGTCTTATCCGCCATCGGATCAACAATCGTGCCCAGTACCGTTTGCAAATTCCATTTCCTCGCAATCCATCCATCTACCAAATCTGTAATTCCAGCATAGGCAAAGAGTCCAACAGCCCACGCATGCTGATCATGCAGAACGAGGTATCCACAAATGGGCGCAGCGATGAGACGAGAAAAGGTCAGAATATTGGGGACGGTATAGATGTTTTCGTGGGGAGTGAGCGATTCCATGGATTTTAGGACTTCGAGGGGTTTCTTGAGGGGTGTGGGTGGAGGCGTTGGTTGTTTGCTGTAATTGCGTTTGTATTAGGTCTTTTCGATGTTTGAGAGAAGAAGGAAGGAATATAATCCAATAAGAAATTCATTGCTGTGTATCCAAACAACTCTCAAATCCACCCGGCTCGTCTCCTATCAGTAAAAGCGTCACTCGACCTCTCATATACTCATAAATCACGTGATATTAATCCCCCTTCCAAGAAAATCTCATCCCAACTCCCACCAAAAAAAGAAACAATCACCATACCTTTCCTTCTGCCCATCACTCTCCGTTGAATACCTCACAATCCCCCTCTCCCGTCGTGATCTATAACCCATTAGCCCCCATACCACAAAACTCCACGCGGCTATCACCATGCGCAAAATAAATCAATCCTCACATATCAGAAAAAAGCGCACCCCCATTCCTCCCCTCCCAACCCCACCCCACACTCCTCCCCCTACAAATCGATCTCGAAAGCGTATGCGTCGCAACCCGCGGCATCGAGCGCGTACAGTTCATTCCCATCCTCATCCCCATTCCCGTCGCCAGCCCTCCTTTCCACAACACGAAAAATTGTTGTTTAGCCATCATCCCCGATCTGCTCATTGCATCCTGATTTTCCCTGCAACCCTTACGAAGCCCTACTTAAAACCAAGCACCGATAAACTCAATTCGACGGGAAGTTTATTTTATCGAAAGTCAAAAAGGTATGGTTTGAGTTTGTTTGGTGTTTGGGGTGGGAAGAACCTTGATATTAAATCGGATGGAATCCAAAATACACTTTTCCAATCAAAATATGGAATTGCCCGCGGGGAAGGTGGGGTGTCTACTCTTCCGGAAACAAATAGCCGCCGCGCGTTTATTGGCGGTAGGTAGGGTATCACAATGTTTCATCACCAGAAATCTACAAAATATGAACATGAGCTTGAAGGAATGTTTCTTTTTACTTGTCCAAGCGTAGAAGGGTTTGTTGATGATTTTATACATTTTTTGTCTATGGGAAATCATTGAGAAGCATTGAAAATCATCTTGTTGTACAATAGTAAATATGAAAGAATTTACATCCAAGAATGAGATAAATCAAGGTATCATAGAGAGAAAGATCGATTAATACACATACGTCAAGCAAAAGTCACGTTCATAATAAATTTTCCCCAAGTTCTTTAAGAATATCAATATTTAATTACAAATTCAAGCCTATTTAGGAGCTGCTCGCTCGATTGACCTCTATAAGACTGTTCAATACACAGTTATAAAACGGATAATTTCAACAACGCCTACAAAACCAAGAATCAATGACACCTATCGGGATCATCGTTCAGTAATGGTATAACAATGGTATCCGCCCCGACAATCATTCCAAGAATATTGCTGCTAAATATCTGCAGTACACGTACGCCTGCGCCAGCGACCATGCGTAACCCATATACACACACGAACTTATATATACCCTGGCGCCGGCAGTCACCCGTAACCCATACCTACGTACATACATGTATTTAAACGATTAAAATCAAAGTAAAAAGTTTCAAGAACCGGCATCTCAACTGCCAAAAAAGAGACTTTGTCTCATAAGCCGTTTTCAAATAACCAAAACAAAGGAAAAGCTTCCTATCGATACAGAAAGGCTGCAAAATGGTAACGATCATGAGACATTTCCTCCGAAGAAAGAGGTTAAATGTATCGTCAAAATATACAAAGAAGTTATGCTCACTCTCCAGCTTCGCGTCCGTTATTAGGATGAGCGTAGTGGCGTAAGGGAGAAATTTATGGCGTAGGAGGAAAGGTAGGAGCTGGATGATACAGGAGATCCGATTCTGAAGAAAAGAGAATCAAATTTGGCATATTAAGTTATCTGCCACATTTTGAATCAACAGCTTCTAAAGACCGTTTGAGGAAGGCCAAGTTTGATGGTCCACGTTGTAATGAGCATGGCCAGTGCTGACATTTCCCGGCGAGGTTTCCATGTTTTGAGGATATTGATTGCCAGCTTGTGTGTTATATGGTTGGTTAGATTGCGACATGGTTCGCTGCGCTTGAGAATAGCCATGCGAAGGAGTGGTTGCATCTCTTGTTTGATATAGATTTGGAGAAGCGTATGTACTCTCATTGAAGTTTCTCGAGCCCATTTGGCTCTGGAACATTCCAGACGCCCCCGAGTCGTGCGAACTCCTCGAGCTCATTTGGCCTTGGATCATGGCAGGCATCCCCGATACCATTTCGGATACTCCAGAACTAAGTCCTTGCTGGCCATAACTCGAAGATCGGTGAGCAAGGGGTGTTGCATTCATGTTAGAGATTGAACCATGTCGCTGCTGTCTGTAGACATTGTTGTATGCATCAGCCCTTTGTGTGTCATACGTGCTTGGGGCTGATGAGTATTGAGCGTAGGTAGAGCCATGCGAACTTGTCGCAGGTATTCCTCCGGTATAAGGACTGATGGAATTTGGGCTCCCAGAGAGAATGGTGTTGTAAGAGCTTGAACCTGAGCTTACTGCAGGGAAGTTTCCGTTGAATGGCGCGAGACTGTATGGTGCGGCTGACATGCCCATTGTGTAGTTGTTGTTGGAGAGAAGGCTGTTGGGTTGATATGGCATGCCATGCGCGGATGGTGCGGGTAGTCGTGGCGCATTTCGATTCGAATAGTCGTAATTGCTCCGTCCTGAATTGTGTTGGTAGGCAAGATGGCTTTCATGTACGTCGTCTTCATTCAAGAGATTAGAGTCGTTAGGAGAGTGCTTGTAGCTTTTGCTGTAGATAATGTCCCTACGCGGCTTGACGTCTGGGAATGCATTTTGTGGGATTGAAAGTTTACCGGAGACGACATCATCGATTGTGTAATATGACACAATGTGATGAGTGAGTTCTCCTACTTGGACAGTGATTGTCTTCTTGATGAGACAATTACCGTCCTTCTTGAAGTCGTATGAATCAACTAGCGAACCGACCAATTCACGTTCCATCTCTTTGTTGAGTGGTCCATGCATAGAAGAGTAAACGCTGCCTCCGGGACTGGTGGAACCATTGCCATTCTTGCGAATGCCTTGTCTCTTGTCTTTGGCCATGGCTCTCTTTTTCTCTCCTGGTGCAAATGGCTTATTCAACTCTCGGTAGACAAGGAAGTTTCCTACCATGCGACTTGGACTCCATGTTGTACCATCGGTCCATCGTTTTACTCCAGATGACTGTGCTTCGTGTATGAAAATGTTGCCGCTCTTGATGAGTTCAGATCTCTCCTTGTCATGGGGGCGACGGGCAATATGGTTAATCTTTCCAGTAAAGGCAGCTTCGAGAAGGATCATTGCAGCTTTTGTGTCGGGGATGTAGCCATACCAGGTTGGCTTAAGAGTACCATTTACCGCAACCGGTACAGGCATAGGCATAGAAGCACCTAACGATGCCATCATGGAGACTGATGTGAAACTATATGGGGTGGGTAGGCTGTAATGTGTACTAACGACAGTTGACTGACAGAAAGAAGAAGGTTAAGCAAGAAAGGGACCGTCGGGAAAAGGTGATGGATGTAGTAACGTAGTAGTGGTGATATACTCCTGGTGTGTTGGACGAGTAGTAATAGATTCAAGATCGAATGTCGAATATCGAATAGTGAACAATGAACAATGTATATTGAGAAATATCGAATTTTCAAGCCGAGATAATGTTAAGTGGGAAGAAAAGAAGAGACCCAATGATAGCTGGCACTCCACTGAGTGACAACAACGACTAATAAATATAAAGTTCGGTGGGAGAATAAGGCTGAAAAAAACAAAGTTCAATATTGAACTATGGAAAGTTATTATGTGGAAATGTCAAATTGCTGGTAAAGCTTTTTTTTGTCTTTCTTTAGAATTATGAGGATATTTGATGTTCTTGAGGTCGAAATGACGAGGTACGGGTATATATGTAAACGATGGGGCTTTTGAGCTTGGGCTCTCGTTCGATACGTTCCGGTGGATGGATGTTCGAGGTCGATTCCGAGTACGATGGCTGATGGATGCTGGATGCTGGTTTGGAAGTTGATGTTGGTTTTGAGGTCAGGCTTGCTTGGTTGCGAAGAGCAAAGATTCCATTCAAATGGACGATTGATGATGATAGTTGGATGAATTGGAAGAAAAAGAGTATAATCTTTTCTTTCGATCCTTTCGCTTTTTGCTTTTGCTTTTGCTTTTGCTTTTTCTCATTTACGTGTGGGATGATATGGCAATAAGAAGATAGAAGTGATGAACCAAATCTCCAGAATAGAAAGAGCAAATTGGAAAAAAAGAGAGTTTGAGAGAAGTTGCGGGGGAGAAATCGAGCTAAAGTACTGGTAGGTATACTAAGTCACGACTCACATGATGTAGTAACGATTTAGTATTTATTAACCATCTAGCAGCATTTTACTATCATTTAAATAGTAAAAGCAAAAGCAAAAAGCAATGAATTTTATCTCTCTATATCTACGCTTAACTTAAGGAGGGAAGGAGTGAAGAGTAAACGTTTGAAAAGTGGAGTGGTGGTAATAGACGGACTCCCTAGTAGTATCAACGATTCCAGACTTTTACACTTTATTATTATTGTCCAGTTGTGAGTTCCGAGTTACGAGTTACGAGTTATGTTATCTTATGTCATTGGCTTGCTACATTCACCGGTCAAGTCCAGTCCAGTCGAGTCGAGTCAAGTCTGGTTCCAACGAGTTAGGAAGTAGAACTCAGACCCAGGCATCCCGTTCGAAAAACTACTGATCAGAACCTGTGTGCAACGGACTTTTTCTGATCTTCCGAGAAACTAATTGGTATTTTCGGTACGCTGCACTCTGCAATCTATCATCGACAATCTGTAATCTGTAATGCATGTAGGTGTGTTATAACTTAAGTCGTGTTAGTCCAGTTAGTCGTCTTAGTCTTCTTAGTCGTGTTAGAACCTATTAGTCGAGTGGAAATCCATCTGGTAGGTGAGGTCAAGAAGTGGACATACCAAGACTTGACGAAAAGTAGTAACTAGGTAGTAGCTATGTACTCATGTATGACTTGTGTATTTCCCATTAATTAGTGATCAATCATCATATCTGTGCATCACTTCACTTAGGTCTCCAACTAACTCTACATGGGGTCCGGCTATTTTCTGAATGGTTCATCGCCGGTGCTAGCATCTTGTTCAACTCTCAATTTGCAAGGGATGAGGAGCTGTATTGCGCCTAAGATGCAGGAACTGAACTCGAAGACTCTTGAGATTGAGAGTCAAAGACTCAAGACTCAATTTATTCCAATGTTCAGGGCTATCCGTGGTCCAGGCGTCAAACCTTTAAATTTGAAGAACCTGAAAATAATACACCGTATATACCACACCGTACCCATACCCAGCGGACACACCCATTAATAAACGAAGATAAAGCACGGCTGGTGAGTTGGTGAATCGTAACGTGTCGACACTACGACTGCTTGGGTCAATACTTGTCTGGGATATAGTCCTTACAAGCGTAGAACGAAATGCCTGTGTGATGGCGATGCATTGCGCTCCATCCCTCATGCCCGCCCTCACAACCAGGTGCTGGGATTTGCTCATTTGGAGGTGGGAAATCTCCGTAGAATGTAGTTTGATGCCTGTAATTTGAATTCTCGAGATTTGATTTCATACATAATACAGCTGAGCAAATTATTTCCAATATTAATTGACAGGGTGTGCTGCGGACTGGCTTTGGCTCTACATCGTTTGTACAACATGGATTCACAAGAGCCGAAATCACTATACGACATCTCTCTGAACAAATGGAACATCACAGCAGAAGATATCGTAAAAGCATTAGTATCCTATACGTGATACCTAACCACTCCATAGATAACAATGATACAAAATTCACGCTTGAAAATGCTTAGCTCTTCGTGACATGGTCTTTGCAGGGAGGTGAGAGCTGCTGCTTCTCGGGGAAGCATTAGTATGAAGAATGCTTAATGCTTGTTATACTTATTATCATGCTACAAGGTAGCGAGATAATTTAAGAAAGAAAGGCTCTTTTCCATTAGTTTCAATTGATGGTCAAGCCGGTGACCCGGAAATTCACATTTCGTAGAGTTCCTGTTGTATTTCCTTTGAGTTGCCATTAGGAAGTGTCAAAGATGCAGACGGGGCCACCTCCCGAAAGTTAATGTACGGAGGAGCACGTTGCAGGCGGGTACCGGTATTCTGCTTATCTGGGATCTGTACTGGCTTGGCTGTGATCAGAGTTTCTCATGGCAAGGAAGTAGTGGGTGCTCTCCGTCGACAAGCTGGAAACTCGTCTTGGCTGTCAAATCTTCAAGGTGGACGACTTTCTTAGCATTATTAGCAGTGTATGTTCTATTATTACATTTTTTTGTGCAAGTTGAAACATCTTGTGATGCTCCAATGGAACAGATGTCCGAACTGTGTGAGAAAGACGTTTGTTTCTCGAAACTTTACAAAGAAATTCAATTCCTACGTCTGCACGGTTCGGTATCCAAGGCCGCAGCAGCTCCTACATCTTGAGATTCATTCTCGAACCTCCTGAGCAGAACCGTAGCAGAATGACCCGGTGGATTTTCGGTATTAGGTACCATACCCGGTCTAGTTTTTGATCCTCGAAACGATCTTCTAGGCCTCTTGTACTTTGAGAAACACTAGATAGCGACTGTGCACCTGAAGACGAACGACGCATACGGATTGGAGAGACAATGCGCACGATCCCTAATCGTTAGTGGCTAATGAGTGAGCAATTCCTTGCGAGCCGTTGTGTAAAGTCCTGGTTCGTCTGGTTCTCCCCCTCATTGTGTACCACGCAGTCTACAGTTCTGGGCGCAGTTGAAGCGGTGTCTGTTCTGTGGCACACAAGATGCTTCTATGATCCTTTACCGAAATAAAAAAAACGAGAAGCCTGGCTATACGTATACAAACTCTGCGATGCTACTTCTGTTCTTTGAACAAATGTGCTCTAGCTCTCCATGGTTGGGTTAGAGTGACTTCATGGCCCTATCCGTTGCCACCCACCGACCAGCACAAATACTGTAGCCTCATACACAGCACACCCAAAGTGTAATCGTTCTTGGAAATGTTTTAGAGTTTTCGATCCCTCATGTTCCAGTGGGCTTCGAACCAGTATAGTACACAAACCACCAGAAAACATCCGAGCACAAACTTTAACGGTGAATCTATTTGACTTTAGAGCTAAAAACGAAGCACACTTTTACCATCCTCCTTATATCGACTTCTGCCCTTTCGCGATGAACTTTCACGGTATTTTCAGAGACGTCTGTGTGATTTGGTCAGTATGGGTTCAGATGCGCACAAACATACAATATATCTCCGTGTTGTTAAAACCGGGCCGTGATTCATATTATTTCCTGGGAGTTCATAGATCTGAGTTGAGAGAGACCGAAGAAAGTTTAAGTCGCAAAGTAGTGGACGATGTGGTACAGGAAAGTGATCGATCGTCATTATCTAGTTGTTCGCCATCATGGAAAGAATGGAATGTCAGTAACCATTGGCGTTAGGAGGCTTAGACTATTTACCGCACTTGGAGCTCACGTAGCGCCACTTACGTAGTAAAGTGTGTACGCGAGATATGTAGGTGCAAAATGCTTAGGACTTACCGTGAAGATTGACGAATCGGATTTGGTCCGACACAACCTGAAAAATTGGCCACTTTTGAATGGCCCAAGTCCTTGCAAGTTGCCATCCGTGAAGATACAGTAGAAGCAATCCAGATGGTTATGTGTGCTCTCCTCTACACCGACGTGTGTAGCGAACATTGTACAATAACGACCCTCAGAGATAGATTTTGTAAATGGCAATATAGTACGTGATGGTGTTCATGTGGTAAATGTCGATCCCCAATATTACCAAACTCTAATACGATTTGGTGATTAGAGAATCGAAATTTTCACAATTGACATCAAAAGTATAGTCTCAAGTGGAGGAAATGATGAAAGAATTATCAACTTGGAGAGATTAGCTCAACAGCTTTCTTCCGATTTCACGATTGACATAAAAAATGGTCTCAGGTGAAATGATGAAAGAGATATCGACTTGAAGAGATTTGATAGTAGGTAGTAGATATTGTTATTAGCAATCCTCGAAACATTTACCATGATTTTAATCAAATCCTTAGTCATTTCCAAATAGGTATCATTAGTAAGCTTTTCGAGAGCGTGTTATAAACTTGAATATATATAATTATTCTGTAAAATACTAATACTTAAGATGTGAATAGATTCAGGACTCGAAAATTTAGAATCTCTCGTTTATTCGAATTTACACTATTTTTATCCTCATTTTTTACTGAAATTGTACCGAATTAGATATAGAATAAAAAATATTACAATTCGAATCTACTATTCAGATACCATTTTAGTAAAAGTTCAGGTACATTCAATATAATCCCAAAAACTCAGTATCATAATTCCATCGTCTCTACTAAGATTTCATCAAAAGATCGTCATTTCAATCTTCGTTGTTCACAATTCAACATTTATCGCTACGGTGATTACATAACACGCATTGCCAGCCCATTAGGCCTTCGGTGTATCTACTCCGTAAGTATCGACACGACACAATACCGAGCAGAAAAAAAAACATACGTGGAATGTACGCTTTATGGTGGATTGCATCGCTGTAGAAATTTGAGATTTTGGGTTACTCTACTTTCCTTCCTCGAGCTTTTCTCTCTATTGAATGGACTAAGAAACTGGAGTGAACGAGAAAAGCTGTGATCAAATCTTCATTCGATCATATCTCCCAATAGTGTGAGTAGTGTGAACAGGGAATTCGAGTTAGGAGATCGACCGACCATTGGCCTCGAACTTAAGGTTATCCGAGAGATCGTTTGAATCATTAGTGAAGAACTTGAGACTTCAAACTTCGATATTCGATTCAATTCAGTCCGATCAACGGAGCAAAGGAGACAGTTGGGTAGTTAGTTCATCACAGCCAATCAAGCGCCAATCAGGTACATTCACCCATGATAGCATCGATCGAGTCCCCGCTTGACATAATTATAACCACAATCATCGTTGTATGTTGTAGGTTGTAGGTTGTAGGTCGTATAGCGTGGGTATTTCCCGATACTTGCTCATATCATACATCTGCTTAATTATGCCCTTAATTATCTAATTACAGCAAAAGTAAACGCCAAGGCTGAATTTCTAAGCAGAACGGAGTACGGAGTAATCATTGTGATGAATTCGGAAAGGGGGGGAAGGGGGTTATCGATCTGGAAGTCCCTCGCTCTTTTGCCCCCCCCTGCTCTGCTTCAATCTTTGAAGATTGTAAAGATTATGTGAAGATTGGAAGCTTGGAAGATTGAAGATTTTATTGCACCCAAATTAACTCGAATGTCCACTGTCCACCTATGGTATGTCCTGCCTCCTCCAAATTAGTGTAAAACGTCCCGCGCCAAGTCAAGTAAATTAATGCACATTTCCCATGATACTATTGGCCTATATACGGCCATGTATAACTCGGCGAAAAGGTCGGAAATTGACCGAAGTTCCATCGACTAGCAGAACCATGATCTACTTGGGCCTAATCAAGATACTCGTGCAGGCAAGGAAAATGTGTATTTAGTGCTAACTATGAAGCTAGATGCACATACCACGATGTCATTAGACGATAAGAGGATTAGCCCCCTTCTCTCTTAGTGGCGGAGTTGCATACCAGGTACTTTGTGGCCGCACGAGTATTGGTCTCACATCTCCTTTCAAGGTAGATCCTAGATTAGCGGGGGGATTGTCCACATTCATTTTGCACCAGATTTCAGTACCGACTTCGAACCCCAACTACCGTACAGTGGCCTGGATACCCCCACCAAAGTGTTGTGTAACATCCATTCTACATGGGCAATGGGCATGTCACTGCAGATGCTCACTTACTTATTTCACTTGGAGTGGCCCTGGTCGAGATCCGCTTCCATCAAATTAAATAAATCCTCCTAATTTCACTGGGTAACAGACGCTTTTCTTCCTCAGTCTTCTATCAAGCGCTGCACCCTGGTGCATTCCGATCTGAGAGTGCACAGCTGCCCAACGGTCGAAGTGGGCAAAGAGGGAAAAAAGTGGCACGAGCAGTATGGGTCGGCGATCATGCCCGCGAAGATCCCCGAATCTGTAGACGAAACTTTCGGTTTCGCCGTTTCGAAAGCTTCCAATTTGCTATCTCGCCATGTTGGCTCTGGGAGAGAAAGATACCGTGTCCACGTTGAGCATTTACTGTACAATCTTAGCAATGTTTCCACATGATGCCCCCCAAATTGTCTCATGGTAATACGGCGTTTGAACATAATGTCCGTGACCTTAAGTGGGCTCATGGTCATGATTCTACAAGATGATGAGGAGAGCGGTCTGTGGGTTGACTGAAAAGGTTCTAAAAGCGAATTATACCAGAACAGGATGCATGCTTGTTGAACACACCTCGTTCATCTTGCCTATTCTGACCGTACTGTTTTGGACATTGGTGTAAGTAAAACAATGGACGAACATTGCAAAATCATGCCATGGCAATTTTTTCTTTTGATTCTACATTCTCGCAAACATTGCCACAATCTGATCCTTTCCAAACACAGTGGGATACTTCGAGACTGCTGGTCATGTGGAATTATCGAATGTTTTCTCTCTCTCTCGTCTCACGCATGATGAAACTTCATCTGGAAATGCCGTACAGGGGATATGATGTCCACCACGAGGCTGTTCAATGTGGCAATGCCTGCTGGGCTTACATCAATCAAATTAGACATCGATCTTCAAGAAGTGATGAGAAGCCAATCATGAGAGAATCTTATTCATGTCGGGGTCAATACGAGATGATGGCCCCATGGATAACGACGACGTCGGCATTACAGATTCAATACCGGTGCAGGTGTTTTAGAGGGGCCTTCGCCTTATTTCACCCTGGACATGTTGTAGATGAGACTCGGGAGAAAGAGGGCCGTTTTCTTACATGAGCGGGATCTAAGAGGGTTCTACGCGCATCTAAAACCACTCACTATCATTCCTCAAAAATTCAACATGATTATGTTAAGTTTGAATTGAAGATGGTTACACATAATTTTGATAGAGAATTGATAATTAAGCGAATCTAATACTTCAAATGTAATTATTTTCTATTTCAAATTAGATTGAACTTCATCAAAAAAGCAATCATAGCAATTTCTGGAATTGCTAATCTATTGATAAATCAAATCCTTATATCCAATTTCGAGACGTGATTTTTAGATAGAATGTTTGTAATGAAAATAAAAATAAATCTAATTATTCTGATAACTTTGTGTACATTCACTAGGATAAGTTATTTTTATTAGAATACTTCCGTTGGTTAGAGTTCTTCATGTACATTCTAGAATAGAAGTATTATAATTCGATGGGTTTATGCCTAAAAATCAAGAAATAGGCACGTTCGCTTTTCCAATGCGGTCTACAACACTCACGCCGTCAATCATCGTATGTTACACCAATGTAGATAGATGAATTCTACCATGTAATTAGCAATCACTCAATCCTACTTCCCTGCTGTCTTTGGGAAATTTCACACATCTTCTACCTTGGCAACTGTGCATCTACTTTCACTGGTTCAACATGACACAATCTCGATTTCTTCGCTGTTCTCATCAGGCATCATACTGGTTAAAAATTTCTCCGCATTGTCTTTAAGTCAGGGGCCTGCCTTCATGTTAAAATCATCGTGAACAGTACCCTACCGACACGTTTCATAGCACCCTGAACCCCAGCGAATGTGGATGTCACTGTCCACAGATCTGCACATTGGACTGCGTGCTTATCATAAGGAGTAACATCCATGAGGTGCCAATACCCAACCGCACGTGGTACACCGCAGTCGAAACTAAGACCCTCAGCCCATAACGCCAGCGCAGGCTCTAGGAAGGTATCCGCAGCTGTGAATACCACCTTAGGCTTGACTTCCGGTAAGGTCCAATAGGAAAATCATCGCATCGGAAGATTGACTTAATTAAGGGTATTCGCTGTAATACCAGGGGCGCTTCGATCCATACACATTACCCGGGAAAACCATGGGTACGGGGATAGACCCATCAAAAGCCTCCATAGTCGGCATGCCCGATTTGGGGACAGCGGCCGGTGCATTCAGATCGGTGAGGGGGACGGAGAACAAAACACCGCATTCCCAATTGCTGCAATTCAACTTGGGCTCCTTTGTTACTCTGTCCTTTACCAGACGGCCCCTTTAATTGGTAAGGTTAGCTATCATTCTGCCCGAGCAGCACACCGCGATAAACGGAAAAAGTATTATGTGAAAACGGAAGACTTGCCATGCACTTTCCGAGAGATTTGCGCTTCCAACGTATGCCCATGCGATGGGCTGTGGACTTTTTTGACTTTTCTGTGATCTTACGAATAACACTTTGTTGTGCATCAATAATCCCTCTCTGCGACTTTGACAATCGCGCATGAGCTCCCTTGGAAAAGCACTTGCATTATACCATTTTGATCGAAAGCAAATCGTGCCAGCAGCCTGTACATCGTAAAGTCAATGACCTCTTATCCTGGTAACCATCAAGGACTCTTCTTACATTTGTGCCACCCTTGCTTTCTTTGACTGTTTGTTCGCTGTAAACGGGGATTTAACAACCAATTCTGACGTACAAGATTGAATAAAATACCTGGGAAAATACACGCGAAACCTGCGCCCAATTTCTTCTGAAAGCTGAGTCTCCATCACGGTCTCCATCTTGGACCTTGCGGGCTTCTCAGTTCTCCACTTGTATTCCTTGAACCCATTATCGCCTAGTACAATAATTCAGTCCCGTTTATCGGCAAGAAGCGACAAGAATGGGTGCTCGTATTAGGGACCCACTTCATCCCAGCGGATGCTATTATCCGCGTGATAAGGTAGGTAATAAATTAAAGTCTGGGGAAAGTTCGGAAATGATGCAGATGTCAGAATAGCATGCTTACCCTGTGCTGCCAAATACATTGTTCGGAGGAATCGGTCATCAAGATTGCCCATGGACGCTGTCTGTTGATGTTAGTGTCCGACTCCGACAGCAGCCTCATATTTTGTTGAATGGGTGTGAGCTTACTACGTATTCAATCTCCAAGGGGTGATCTGTATGCAGACCAAGGCTCCTTACACGACTACCTAACCCCGGATAGCCGGTTCTTTGTAATTCCGTGCCAAAATGAGAACCTCCTCTGACTATGGTTAAATGCAATCAATTGAAGAGGAATTATGGAAAGGACAAACATCGAATGTACGAATGCTAAATGTTTCGTATTGGAGAAATCAAACCTTTTGAGGCTTTCGATTGTTCGAGGTGCCAGAGTCATCGCATGAAGATAGTACAGTAAATCCTGTGCAAATGGTGTTAACTGGTCATCAGAAGCACTCTCGCCATTGGGTAACCTTGGGAGATCGATCAAGAACACGACCTGGCCATCTTTTATCAGTTCAATCCCAACATCAAAGCTAGGCGCTCACATTTTCCAAAATCCCACCACTCTCTCCCCAATCATATGGGGTCAAATTTGCCGAGGGTATGACTAGTCGTAAATGCGTAGGATGTGCCAGGATTTGAAGTTTCGAGTGCATGATGTTGACATTGCCTTCCATTGGAGGAAAGCAAAATCGATAAGTCTCCGGTGTCAATGACCTGAAGTTCATTTTCTACAAGATGTCAGCGAAAAGTTGCATTTGAAGTGCAGTGCATGGTTTTCATCCCCCAAAGTTCGATAGTAGAGAAACAAAAGCCGGAACAGACACTGATGGTCTTGATACTGGATCGCAGTTTCCAAAAGTCTTGACTGCAGCTCAGATCCGAAAACTTTTGCTATTTGTAAAGCCACGAACTTCGTAAATTGATATCATAATCAAGCTTCAAGTTCAAAGCTAATTCGATACGTACAATGATCCCACCGTATCGAGCGAGTTCACTGTTCCGTTACAGCTGGATCCCTGAAATTTTTGAAACACACCGTCGACTTCCAAACTGTCGTGAAGAAGTCCAGATATACATCTGATAAATCTCTTGGGAAGCCAGATGGTTTTGATCAGCCATATGAGTCGTAACAGGCCTCTTTTGGTGCCTGGGAAAGTTCTATTGCTTCTGTCTACTAAAGTAATCTTTTCCATCCTCGGTTCGTTGTACAAAAAAGAACTAAGGACCACTTGATCACATCTTTACTATTGTCCTGGAAAGGAAGAGAAAGATGTTATAGATAGACCGAGAACTAGAACAGAGGCGTTTTTTGGTATGAACCTGCAAAGTAAAGAAAATCCTACTCACTTCGGCTTCAGTCTTTGCCTGCAAGACCCAGATGACTTTTGTAGAAGGCTGGATCTTCGATATGATCCAATCAGAATCTATCTGAAAAGCCCCTAGAATAGCATGTTCAAGGGTTGAACTCTGAAGAACCTCTTCAATTTTAATGTCATCCTCCCGGGGAAACCCTTGCGCCCAGGTCTTTTTAACAACCCCGAGAGGAAATTGAATGCCGGTACCTGATATGTCACCCTCTGATCTGGGACGTCCGGATAGCTTTCCTGGGATAATTGCTTCAATATCAATCTCGGAATTTGGCTCTGTGAGGCCAGATGATGGATGGAGTGCGTTATCTAGTCCTTTGTCGGTGGAGTTTTGAGTTGTAGACTCCACCTGCCTACCTTTGCCTGTCGTTTGATGGGATATGGGTTCTGATCGAGAAACTTTTGGATGGCGACGATCATTTAGGGAGGTTGTCGGCGACGAAACCGAAGCCTTTCTTTTCTTGGAAGTGGCATCTGGCTCTTTGCTTCTTTGTTGAATTCTTGCTAAGCGTTCTTCCTCCATTTGTTTACGAGTCAGGCCATTGAATAACGTGCTGCTTGGCTGGCTGGATGCTACAACTGGAGTCAGTATCAAAATCATAGGATACGCATTTTTAGGATGCGAGATCGACACTCACTTTGAGAACTGGTACTGGGTTCAGCATCGGTGCATGTGTTGAGAACAGAATTAGTTCTGGGGAATTTGAAATGTGTTGCGACAGGCGCGTCAAGGTCATCGTCATCTTCATCTGAATTAGTGAGATCGATAACCTTATTCTCATGGATTGGGGCCGAGGATAAGGTTTCTTCTGGAGAGATAGCAATAGCTCTTTTTGAGTCTTCGTCATTTTCGGAATCGAACATGGTTGGTTGACTCTTTGATAGAGCAATAGCCTTCTTTAAGTCTTCGTCATTTTCTGAGTCGGACATGGCTGTTGTACTTGTAGTGAGATCGACAACATTCTTCTCACGGATTGGAACCGGCGATAAAGTTGCTCCCAAAGAGAGAGCAATGGCTTTCTTTAAGTCTTCGTCATTTTCTGAGTCGGACATGGTCGTTCTACTTTCAGATGTGGTTGTAGAGATCGGTTGTGAAGACGCACCGTGGACAAACGGGCTATAAAGTATCTTTGTACGGACAGCTGCTTTACCTGTCGTGGACAATAGTAGCGAGTTTGTCAGTATCAGAAAGTTTCCTGGTCGCTTATAGCAACGAGCAGATACACGAGGAAAGCGTGAATGTATCAGGCAACGAGGCATAAAAGGTACGGCAAGAAAGTGTGGCAATATAGAAGATTTCACTAATAATTATCTCATATTCCAGATGTCTCGACTTATGGTAACATTGGCAAATACCTTCAGAGTTTTGATATAAAAGGTACGGACTGTCGATGGCCCTTGATTGTTTTTATTTCGTTGGTTTTCTCAGCACAGAGGTGAGGTGTAGAGAAGAAGTGTGTAGAGAAGTTGAGAAGTTGAGAAGTCGAGAAGTTAAGAAGTTAAGAAGTAGTCGAGTTTCATACTCAACGCTACGCCTTCTTAGTAGGTAATCCTTGCTTTTGATGTTCATCTGTGGATATAAATTGGATAAGAGTGCTAGGTATATTATTAAAGTAGCTAGTTATCCGTTGGCTGGTTGAGTTCTTATACGGACTCGAACGGATCACCAGATTAGTCTCTCCGACTGACTGCTCCGACTGAGAAAACCCCGTCGGAATTTGATCTTCCATATGTCTATTGAAATCTTCCGCGTCAATTGAATGATAAACCGACGACAAATGAAACATGTGGATTTGGAAAGATCAAAATATTTATTAGCTTTCTTTGCTTGACAGAATATCAAATGATACGGCACTACTCAAACATTCAGCATGGTAGGTATGGTGTTCATCCAATGTCAAGTTTATTATCGTGTCGGCTCAGACATTCAGATACCGAGCGTTATCCGGCCATTCAAGTATATTATTGAAATGTAACAGCCCTACTCAGCCTTATTCAATTAATTAAGCTCGATCAACATGCACCTCATTCAAACACTTTAATAGACTTTCGATACCTACCTAGTCACCTCAAAGGCTCCCAAATAGGCAGGTGTGTCTGGGTAGGTAGTCTCTCGCAGGTCGGAAAAATAGGGACACCGACAATATACACTCTTTTCAAAACGCGATACCAATTCAGACAATCATTGTTTCCGCTTGAAAGTTGATCAAGTGTATCTATTAGCTTCGAATCTATAATACGATCTATATTATTCATATTTTGAACAGCAATTGATATCATTATGAAGTATCAAAATGTATCAAAATACAAGTGTTATCAATATATAGTTCTCTTGGTGGATTTGGTGTCCCGATGTTTCCGTCCTCCTGGAGATAGTATCTCAGCCTGCGGATTGAATGCGGAGCAGTGCGCGGAGATAAGGATTTCAGCAAGGTTAGATAAGACATTTATCTTGATCCAGGAGAATTGCAATGTCTTGTTTTCTTTTCTTTTCTTTTGAACAGGTATTGATACGTCTTTATGTCATTACGTTTGTTTGGTAGGCCAATTTGGCGTACATCTTGTCTTCGTTATACTTTGCTCAGTCCTCGGTATATTTCTCAAACTCACAAATCTCCGCCATTTCCTACCATACCAAAATGCCCCTCACCAACATGTTCTTGCGCAGAGAACCCCGAGATGCCAGAAGGCTTCAAGATAGACCATTCAAAGCCACTCAACGGAACAATGGCCGCATATGCTGAACAAGTTCTGATATGCACGGGGAAGCCAGATTGGCCTTCTCGTATTGAGGAAGAAAATTCCGGGGATAATCTCGCTGCGGACATTAAGGAGTTGATGGGCCGCGGCGGGATGTATAGTGATGTATGATCACCTTTCCTTCAGTTGAACTGCCATTAACAGTATTCTATTTAGCCTTACAACAACGTTTCTATTACAAATTCATCTTTTCCTTCTACCGTTGCCTCACATCGACCCGAAATTATAACGACTTCTGCCTATATAGTCCCATCCTTCAAATATATACCTTTCCTCCCGCGAGTATCATTTGATTCTGTACAAGCTCTGGTGAAAGGATATTTACTTCCTACAAAACTACACCCCGCACACGATAATCTATCTCCGATACACAAAGACCGCTTGTTGCGAAGTAAAGAACAGGCAGATTTCCTACCCGCCGTGAAAGACGTGAAAGATATATTAGTGTTGATCTGCGGACACGGAGGACGAGATGTGAGATGTGGAATTTTAGCTCCAATCTTGCAAGCTGAATTTGAAAGAGTCCTATCAGCGAAAGATGTACAGGTCTTGCACGGTGCGGTGGAAGTAGGTGACGGGAGCTCTACAGAACGATTAGAAGGACCAATCGAACCAATTGGAAATACTGCAAGGATCGGGTCTATAAGTCATATTGGAGGACACAAGTTTGCTGGGAACGTTATATTATATATTCCGCCTCATACAAAGACGAAAGACGGTGAAGCTCATCCGTTAGCCGGGTGTGGAATCTGGTATGGGAGAGTGGAACCTAAACACGTAGAAGGGATTGTGCAGGCAACATTACTAGAAGGAAAGGTCGTTGAAGAGTTGTTCCGCGGTGGTATTAAACAAGGTGGTGAAATCTTGAGGATATAAGCTTCTCTATCTTCCAATGGGAACCAAAAATGTAATAACACGGTGTGAAGTGAACCTGTCGACGGAGCGGTAAGGTACCGACACAAACATTGGTGAAGATAGACAATGGACTGTAGCAACAGGAATGAGATACAGGAAATATCTCCACGGTAGGTAAAGTTCTAAGTCATGATTGAAATCATTGCAACGGAGAACTGTAAAGTCTCAACTCAGGGAGGCGACTCGGGGAGGCAAAGTGTCCACATGCTGATCATATTACCAAGCCCGATACAATGCGCTAAAATCACTCATGTTTTGACTGTGAGCGGCGACGAAGGTGAAAAATTTCCCGTGTGATTTTCATCAAATGATATTATCATTCCACAGATACGATGAAGATCGAATTTTTAGAGCCTGTAAGACAATCATCGTGCCGAGGTTTTTACTGAAAGTTTTGTCATGATGGAGGACCTCCTTATTAGGCTAAATTTTGTGGTCATATGGTGGGATGTATAGTGATATAGTTCGAATGTTGTACTCGTATTAGACAATGAGATCTTTGATATAGAAGGATAGAAAGGCTCTAAAGCAGTATAAATGCTAAATACAAAGAGATTAATATATATAATGGTGGATTATATGGTGATTTATGGTAATATATGGTTTTACTGAAAGTTTTGACATGATGGAGGTACGGAGGCATATGGCATAAGTTACATTATACTGCCTTCGTAAGCCAGTATCATTTTGTATGGGCAGAATAATTCCCTCGATGGCAAAACGAAAGCGGTGTAACACATAACTTATTCCACATACCTCCGTATTGGTGGCGGCTCTTTTCTCTGCTCTATTTGCCTCTTTTCCGAAAGCGGTATCTTTTTGGAAAACTCAATTAGGTTCGTCGGCTGGTTGGTGGTGTTTGTTTGGTTTGCAAAAACACATAGCATTTTGGGGGGGGGGGGGTATCCAGTCAGTCCTATTGGTTGATAGTATAGATTGACATTTGATTCATCACTCGAGTAGTATTCGTCTTAGAAGAGGAATGGCAATTCTGTTAACAAACTGGATAATGAAATGTATCTGTGAACAACAACCGAACAGTATAGCTCAAAATCCAATCCAATATATCAAAGAACCATATTACCATATATCTATCACCATATATATCATTCTATTCATACCCGGCACCCACATTGTTTGCAAGCCCTTTTTGCCCCGTTCTATATCTAGATCTCATTGTCTAATATGAATTCACCATGCAATAATTTAGTCTCGATGGGAGGCCACATGGAGAGAATCACATGATAATACAAGTACGCAACGCATTGCAGGTAAGAAAGAATCATGGAAAAGATGGCGATCGAGATCGATCATCGAGAACAAGCATCGATATCGGGGTTTGGGAGCATATGGAAAAGAACAGGATGGAATTCCTAATTTCCATTCCACCATGGTACTGATTTTGATGGACACGAGATCAAGCAAAAGTGGAGTAACATTTTCCATAGAGCAGTCCAGAAACCCCTTAGCATGAGTTCCCCTCTCGAAAAGCAAGTATTTTGTGCTTCATATGCACATCAAATTCTAGAATCAGTATTCGTATCGTCGTATGAGAACTACTGTGATACAGCCTATGAACCTATTAGCCACTCATGGCGGGGGATCGCCTTTCCGACCCGAAGCTATCCGCACGGCGCATGGCTCATCCCCCCCAACTTGGTCAATTTGGTATGGGAAAAAGTTGGTCAAGCCACAGAGGGTTACCAATCAGAATTCATTATGGTGACACTTGTGCCATTTATGGCTTAGCTTCATAGAGATCCTGAATGGCTCAACCACACCATTACCTACTTTAATTGATACAGGCAATGTCTCCGAGCTGCGTACTATGTAAGGAGGCTTGAAATTTGCAGACCTTGATTGGCTCGGATCAACAAGCTCCTACGTCATTGTAAACAATGGAAGCTCAGTTGTTGTAGCAGATGGAGCATGAGCTCTTTCTTCCCACCGTCAGAAGGTGAATCGCCCCTCCCTTTGTTTGCTAGTTGGAAGCAACTGCCAACCAAGCACATTCTACGTATGACGTACTAGAGCTATCACGGCAAGGAGCGAATTCGGTCTTAGCTTCCTTTTGGAGAAAGGGACCAGAATATAAACCTCATCTTCTCCCCAACTTTTCCATTTCTTCTCCATCAACATTACAACTCACAACTCTACACTACAACACAAACAACTCCAAACCAAACCCTTAAATCAACTTTCAAAACTTTCAAAATGGAGTCCCTAAAGGCAAGTACTTCTCTTCCACTCTCTCGATCCAACCACCTCTTCTCAGTCTTCACAACATATAATATGCTCTAAGGATCTCTTCTCAACCCTACAACACCATACTAACAATCTCCCAGCAAGGAGCCAACTACGTTGCAGAGACCGTTCAACAGGCTACTGCCACCACCTCCAAGGAGGCTAACAAGCAAGTCGCCAAGGACAGCGATGCCAGCCTTTCCACCCGCGCCAGTGCTGGTGTCGATGCCATCAAGGACAAGGCCGATGAGTCTGGACACAGCACCAAGGCTGATGTCCACAAGGGTACGTTTTAGCTTTCTCACCTTTGCACGTTTGTAAACATGTACTAATGATTTTTACAGAGGCTGCTAAGCACTAGATTCTTCAACTCGACGGATCTGACTCTCTGCATTCTATCATAATGACTTCGGCGTATGGGATGGATGGGAGGATTCATGGGGAAGTGATGAGCTTGAAGCTCATGTATTAGTGGTCTCAATACCCTCATAATAATGATGCTTTTATGATATTCAAACAAAATTGTCTTATGCTTTGTGTTTTCGATGTGAATTTTACCCCCTCAATTCGGCCTGTCTTAGCCAAAACCCCGACCACATTTTATCCAATGGTACAGCCATAGTTCTGGCTAGAAGGTTAAAGAGCTGGTTGATACAGGTTCTGACCTGAAAATTGGACTTCTCCACACAATCATCGGGGTTCCTTGATGACGTCACGTTGAGGGGAGCTTCTGCTCCGACCACGTTTACGGATTAAAGTACTCCGTATTCCGTGAAATCGTGAAAGTTGTCAAAGCTTCATCTTCAGCTGGAGCTTTCAAACCTATAGACCGACAGTGGGATCGAGGTGTCCATTAACTTCAACTATCTTTCCCTCACATTTGCAGGTTCTCTCTCCAAATCTTGGTAGATTGGTGAGTTGGATTTGAGTCAATTGACTTTTACACGTCTTCTACATCTACCATGTCTTCCATAATGGAGCACATAGATCAAACCACCATCCTCTCTCTCCTTGGCGTCGTCGCGATCCTCCTATCCTCCTACATTCTCTCCATCCGCGTTCTTGCACCCACTACCCCTTCTTCTCTCCGCATCCTCTTCATCTGGCACTTCTTTGATTTCCTCATCCACACCATCTTCGAAGGTTCCTTCCTCTACAACTGCTTTTTCTCTCGCGCCCCCTTCGATTCATCAATTGCTCATCCAGTTGCTCTATCTAATTTCTTGGGCACAAGTGAATATGTATATGGAGCACAATATGCGGATAACTGGGCGAGTAAATTGTGGATGGTTTATGCGCAAGCGGATCGAAGATGGGCGGGTGTAGATTTGACAGTGGTTAGTTTGGAGTTGTTGACTGTGCTTGGGGCTGGACCTTTGGCACTTTGGATTTGTTGGGGGATTGTGAAGAAGGATTGGAGAGTTAATTTTTGGATGGTGGTGCTTGCTACGGGAGAATTGTATGGTGGTACGTTTATGGGGTTCTTCTCTGTCATTCCCCTCACGCTTTACCTATTTTCTGAAATTATGAAAAAGCATATGCTAACTATGTATGTGAATAACAGGCTTCATGACATTTGCACCAGAATGGTTAATCGGCTGTAAGAACTTGGATACGAGTAATTTTATGTTTAAATGGGTTTACTTGGTATTCTTCAATACGTTGTGGGTTTTCTTGCCTATATATGCAATGTATGTGGCATTCTATGATATTGGTAATGCGATGCAGTTGAGGAAGAGCGTTATCAACGCAAAGGTAGAGATGATGAAGCGAGAGAAGAAGAATTGAGGTTAAAGGGGGTGGATAGCATGAGAGGAGAAGACAGTATGGAGTCAGGTGGATGGGAGACATCTTAGGCTCGTTAGGATACCTGGATTTGGGAGCCATTCACGTCATATAATACATTCTAAGACGATATATTGTATCTACATATATTGTATTTGAAAGAACAAGATGACATTCGTCTCAATGCCGGTACCCAACATCCGAGCTACAGTTTGAATCTATTGCGTGGTTTGGAATGTTCTATGGAGGGTACATAATTTTCAATGTAACAATGTTATGGAAATAGAGTTTACGGCTAATAATCAATGAACCAAAATGCAGCTACCAGAGTTCAACTCGTTATGCTTCATAGTTTGCCCCTAGGTATACCAGTTTTCATATAATTCTATGAGTGATGTACCAGTGTACGAAGTATACCTCGGTAGGTAATTATTGAGTTGTAGATGTCATTGAAGTGCTCAGATCTTCCAAGGAATAAGGGTTTCGGTTGACGCTGCGCTACCTGTTTCCATGTCTCTCTAGTTGAATTCCCGAGGTTCATAAACATACCCAGGTACCTTGGGGTCATCGGCGATCAGATCTCATCTAGAGATGCTGAGAGAGAACTCCATCCCATAGTGGCTGTGCTAATGCTTCACGTGACTGATTGAGAAAGAACCTGTTTTCAATTGTGGCTTGGCTTAGCTTTCCCCTTCCGCCACTGACGAATCACCAATCGTGGTTGTGATCCCTTGATCCCTTGATCCTAAAAACTTTGGCAATGACGTCAAAAAGGTCTCGATCAATGTTCCCAAGCATTTGGAAGACAAAACGTTACATTGATGACAACGAATGGAAGACGGATACCAAGTCTTGCAATTGGAAAGCTCCTGGGATATCACTTCTGGAGTCTTGATGTTCTCAAATACTTTCACCGGAATCGACACATCCCGTGAACCGGCACAAGATCTTCCATTTCGTCCTCTCGTGCGAATAAAGGAACAGCTCTAGATCTTGTGTTGGACTATTTCTCAGAGTAGTTTCAAAAGTGGCTACTTTCTGTACCTACTTAATGCAAATGATCTCGGCCGTTATCGTTTTGGCGGCAATTGAGAACAGCCACCAAAGTTACTCAAACCTGCATTGGAGAGTGAAGACACAAGTAAACAAAGAAAACGAGGGGCATGTGAAGAATTGGAGGACCGAGCAAAACAGCAAGACAGTAAAACAAAGAAATCTTATACGAAGATTAGGCTTTCTTGACGAAGGTTACACCATCTACTTATCATCATTGGTTCCCGCTGACGAGTGGTTCGATTTATAGTTTATGATCAACCGGCTCCATTTGACGACATCATATGCAGATCTTCATAAAGTCATCCCTCACTTCACATTCTCTCAACTCCATATTTAACATCTTTATTGTCCTCAATTTCTTCTTTTAATCTGATCTGATATTTTCCCCATCTACCCCTTCATATACCCAAAAAGGAACATAAACCTTCACATATTTCATCATGAGAGGCGGCGGCGTAGCACTCAAAGCCCTTCAATGGTTTCTTCGCGGCGTGGAATTCTGCTGCTCGGTTATCATTCTTGGAATCTTTGCCTATTTCCTCGCCAAACTCTCTACCAATAATCTTCCTATCGCTACCTACATCAAAGCCGTCGAAGGTATTTCGGGTTCAGGTGCACTATATACAGTTCTTGGACTCAGTCTTCTCTGCTGTGTCGCCGGTTTGATGTTCTTTTCCATCATCGCTATTATCCTCGATTTCTGCTTCACTGGCGCATTTATCTATGTAGCTTATGCTACTAGACATGGTAGATCATGTTCCGGATATGTGTACACACCTTTGGGTGATGGAATCGCGGCCACAAATCAAAGACTTTCCGGAGTGGGAGCCTTGAGAGATACAACTCTACCCAGCTTGTCTGACAGCTGTAGATTGAACACAGCTTGTTTTGCCGTTTCAATCGTCGCTGCGTAAGTGTACCTTCTATTTTTATCCCTTCATTTCATGTGCAGAGCATCAATTGAGGAATTGTAAGAAAATCACACTAACATTGAAATTAGGGTTTTCTTCTTTATTTCACTCTTTGTCGAATTAGCTCTCATTAAGCACCACAAAAAAGAAAAGGCATTCGGTCCATCTCCCAACAATGGCTATACAGCCGGCAGAACTCGTGGTAGATTCTGGCCAAAACGTCAACGAGCCCACGATGGTGAATACATGGCTGGAGGAGTTGTCTCAGAAAAGCCTGATGCATTACCCATCCACTCTACTCCCAACGATGTGAGAACCTCGAATGCTACGGATGCAACCATGGTGGCACGAACCCACGAAGGTTATGGTTCACAAACAGGATATGGACATTCTCCTGTATCCCCAGTCGTTGGTACCCATGGTCATCAGGTAAATGGTGTGGACTATGGTACAGGTCCGACGATGTATGCACCACCTCACGCAACAGAAATGCCAGCTGAGGGATACAGGGGAACTCATCAGTATCAAAATTCCAATGGTACGTTCTAGGTACTGTCGGAGCGATATTTAGATGCAGGAGATGGGGGTGGGATGAAAATGAATCAGGCAAGGACCTGCACAACACATTGCAATTTGGCAGATTATGTTTCTCCAAAGTTGACAAAACTGTATATATGTTTGTAACGATACCACGATATTTTAATGCGTAATAATTAAGTTTCTCATCAATAACATTGGTTTCAATATTTGTAATTGCAGGTGATCTCCTTGCTCCTCGCTCGTGCTTTGTTATTCCGTATTCATTGTGGAAGTGATAATATCTCATCTATCTCTTGCCAGTTGTACTTCTTTCATTCTAGATCATCTCATCTATCTGGGTAATTTGTTCATCTACATTCTACACCATTTGAAGTATATATTTCCTTTGAAACATCTGGGACACTGAGAAAGGTCACAACATCCGAACTGTCTAACTGTGTTTCGAATATTTTCACTAGTCATTCTATTGATCACGCTGAATAGGTAGGTATTGGATATTAAAAACTAAAGTGTTATTGTGTATGTTTTTGAATACCTGATCAGTTTAGGATATATCCAACATTCCCAACTCTGGGTACTGGCTACGAGATACTTCTATATCCCTATACATGTAGTAAATTTGTCTCATACCCGAATATCCATAAACGAGTACAGACCCATCGTATCGCTTGATTACACGTTACACGTTACACACCCGACCATATCTCCTACTACAGACATAGCCATATCAAGATGTTGTAAACACCATACCGAGGCTCACCACCAAGCGATATCAAACGCACACAAGCATCTTAGCCACACTGCCGACCATAACCCAACCTCAACCATAGACCCGAATGCGTTGTTCTCACAAGACCTTTCAGGTCGCAGCCACACCTGCGGTGTTTACAACGAGACCGTGTTGGACGACCTTGTTGGTTAACAATGAGGCGAGGTGAGTGGGGTATAAGTACTCGGGGTATCTGTGCCATGTATTTATTCACTTTCAACATTACGGGATTTCCATCTCCTTGACAATCTTCCTGTGCTCCCCCCCCAGGATTACAATTGTATGCTCCTTCACCGCAGATCAATCTCAGATAGCTTTTAGATTTCTACTCTCCCCATTTCAAACACCCTCTAGAATGGGAAGAGAATCGCAATCCCCCACACAAAAATACGTTTCCGCTGGAAAGATGGCACGATCGGCTGCGAAAGAGAAAGTCGGAACCGCAGTGGGGAGTCTGGTGAAGAAAGTTACCAAGAGGGAGAATGTAAAAGTGAAGCATCTAGATGAAGATGCACATCCCATCAATAGCGTCATCAATAGGAGGGTTGAGAGGGGCACAAACAAGGCCTCGACTACCACGGCTGTCAAGAGATGATAAGGGTGTTCGTTAGTATGAAATCTTGACTACACAGAAAGCTGAAGCCTGAATGAGTAATGGAAGGAGCGGGTGAAGTAATGAGAGGGGAAGAGGAATGATTGTGATAAGAGACGGCTCAGCCATATAACTATAGGAATACAGTAATACATAATATATTCACCCGTTACACCGACCACCTAAAACTCTAGAGTTGTGTTTCCTGGAAAAAACCGCACCATTAACGTCCATGGATAACAGACTCGAAGCGCGAATGACAATTGTTGGCTCCGTTGCTAGGCTCCTTTTCAGCCAAGCCAGACCTGTTCAGGCCATCCCATCTCCCTCAGCCTGATCATTCTATTAAAGAGTAAGCGAGGCCAACTTCAAGTACCTAGACCAAGTTGGAAGCTTTACAATTCTCGGGGAGAATAAAAAACGAGGTGAAGACAGTTGACAAACCTAGATATCTAATAATTACAGAGTTGAGAGCATGATTGAACTTTAGCAGAGCACCTTCATACAGAAAAAAAAAATGCAATCATTTGAACACGCATGACCAACGATATTAGAGTATGGTAACAAGATAGATTTTAAGATAAAAGTTTTAGATATGTACAACTAAAATTATGTCCAAGAAAGAACTTCAAATATGTACAGCGAGAAGTTCCAACAGTAGTATGTACAAGACAAGTTGTAGATTCAAGAATGAGCCCGTTTCAAAAGGCGAAAGAGAGCGAAAGTAATGGACTCTACGAACCGAAGAGTTCAAGAACCCTCTCTTTAGAGCTTGCCAATACCGGCATGGGCCACGACATAAGCGGGGACCGAAGAAGCAGCAATGGCAGCAGGAACATAGCCACTTTCCTTGGTCTTGATGGTGGCCAAGAAGGCGGTGGTACCGTAACCTGGCATGGCTCCCGAGCTTGAAACTGCATTTGCAACACAAGCACGGCCGAGGTATGTGGTACAAGATGATTCGGTTCCGGAAGCGGTGGTGAAGATGGAGCCTCCAGCCGAGGAAGAAGCAGCTGTGATAGGAGTCGTGACAGATTGGAAGTAGTTGCCCTCCAACAAGACTGCAGCGCCTACACCGATATCGAAATCATGGCCTGCGATGTTGTAGAAGTAGTTGTTGACGGCGTGCATGGTGATAGCATCGCCGGAGCTTCCACCGACCTTGGGAGCTCTGCCAGAGCAGTGATGAATGTAGTTGTCTGCGAGAGTAACGTAGTCTGCGGCACCATAGAAGAGCATTGTCCAGTAGTGTTGGCCGTTGCAAGTGGCGGACCAGGAAGTTTGACCATCGAATTCATTGTTGGAGATTGTGAGTCTACCAGCGGCGTTGTATCCAGTGACAAGCATTTGACGGCCGATGAGTGAGAATTTACAATGATCGATCCAGATCAAGTCTGTGCCAACCTAGAGATAATAGTTAGTATGTAGGCTTTGTAACCTCCCTTCCCTCGAGAAGCAAAACTTACCAATGTGATAGCATCACCACCCCAGATCAATGAAGGGTTAAGGTTGGTAATGTGAACATTTTGAACAATGATGTTGGAAACACCAGAGAGATAGAGTCCCCGACCAATGATAACACCCGCGCTTCCTACACCAACAATACTCTTGTTGCTCTTGACCTGGATTGGTGTGGTACCAGCATTATCGTAACTGACCGTAGTTGCGGGGGCAGATCCACACCAACCATTGGCATTGATGGCATTTTGTCCACTAGATCCGCAGGTATTGCTAGTTGGTACGCATCCAGTTGCAGTGGTAGTTCCCAAAGTACCGCGGAAATCAAATGTCTTGGTGATAAGAATGACTCGTGGCGATGAGTCTGTAAGGTAAGAGACCAATCTAAGAAAGTAAATCAGTTGAGGCTCCTATGTCAAGTATACACTTTGACTCACTCGGCAGTTGTAGTAGGTGTGACAGGGCTAGCACTTCCACCACCAGTCACCTAAACGAGGTTAGTATGCAGGACAGAAACAGTACACCAATGAATACTAACTCCGTGAGCAGCACCTGAGGCCGATCCGGTAACGCCTGCGCCATGAGCGAAAGGCAACAGCGCGGCTGTAAACCAAAACAAGAGAGAATGCATGATTGTGCTGAGAGTGATATTATGGAACGTTGACTTGACAATCTAGGAATTGGTTGCAATGTTTTGTATTTAGATTTTGTTATCTGGAGGAACATCTCTTTATATACTGTTGATCCTGCTGCCCCGCATTAACAGATGAGATGGAGCTCTCTCCTATTCCAGAATATCGTAGCACCAAGGAAATCACGATGCCTGGTGGATAATCTTTACCGTTAATCTTCCATATTGAAATGCAGGACCGTCTGTATGCCGGATGTTAATGAATGGGGAATCTGACAGTCAGGGCTAAGTAAGCCTATACCTCAACGGTGCTCGGCGCTCTGGCAGACCCTGTAAATATTGGCATTGAGTTCCTCGCCGGTGGTTCCTGGAGCGTATAATGAAGGCAATGTCACCGGCGTCTTATGCCTGCATGATACAAGCGCCAACTACACCGGATCAAACTCCCAATACAGAGTGCCAAGTTGATGCCAAGATATGGGTTCGGCACTATGTGGTAGCGGGAAAATCTCTTGTATGATGGAAAATTCCAAATGTCCGCCAAGACATGTGAGGAGTTATCTCTAGACTGGATGGAGGACAAAAGCTTGCGCACCAATGATATAGGCATTGGTGTCGGAAACAGAGGACCCTGAGTACGTATATTATCTTCGACAAATTGCCTAAATAGAAATTCAACACGTCGATGTACATGCGTGAAGATCACTTGACCTTTTTGGAAGGAAAATGGAAATGTGGTTGGCACATCACCGTCCTCTTTAGAACAATACGGATATAGAAATCTAGAAGACCCAAATTGGTAAACAAGAGTGTACTAGAACATTCGGCGTAGACTTCATGGGAAAAAAGACTGAAATACAGGTCATAACCCATTGAAAGTATAATAAATTCTAGTGGAATACACCGACAATAATAAATTGGTTTGTTTGCCGTGTATGTTCCCCAGATATGCAGATAGAAATTCTCCGATCGGTACCGACGCTGCACTACAGCAGTACTACTGGTACCACAGCACATGCACCGCCATACATGTATCGTTATCTGACACCCCGTGGGATTGGACCTTGAGTGGGGGAAGGGAAGGATGGCAAGTTGCCAAGATGGAATAATTACCGATTGTGCAGAAAAAGGTAAGCATCGTGACCTATAGTGGCGCAGCTATTGCTTCAGATAAATCATCACGGAGAGTCTGTACAACGATGGGAATGTCAACCGTTTTGAGATTTTCAAGGCCGATTCTTCCGAGTACAGTTGTTTTAACGGCAGAGAAATGTTGAGCACCCGGGATTTGATCTCCGAATACGATCTTTGGCAGCGGATAACTGACAGACGAGAAGGACTGTATTGTTAGCATACTCGTCGAAAAGCTCAACCCCTTGGTTACTCTCGGGTCATGAGGCCAAGTCTGGGTCGAAATTACACATGGTTACATGCGAGGTGATTCCAGAAACATCGTAAGTCACTTTCTTGGAATATCATGCATCTCATTCGAAAAGTTAATTGTATGATGCTGGAATAGTCTTAGAAAGGTTTTCTCCCGCCGATGGTCGAAGTTTTTGAAAGTATGAATGAAGTTCTCCGTACAACAAGGTGACTAATTTAAAGCACTACAAGCCCGAGGTAATATCGACAGGAATGGGGTGGAGGAAGCATTCAAGGTCAAAGCAACATGTTTCCGTCCATAATTTTATACTTCGTACTTTCTTGATTCTTGGTATTCCAAAGAGGAAAAGGGGTCCATATAAATGCTTGGTACGTATTTCCACATTGAGCGACGACGGTCTAGACCCTGGGTAGGGATTTCGGCGATTCCTTTGTTGCTGTCAATGCTATTCAATTGTGAATGGAATGTTGAGTAAAAGCGTTGTTTTTCAGTAAATTCTCGAGTCTCTCATAAATGTTCTCACTCTGACTGAATGATGATAAAGTTTGCGTTGCAGCAGCAGCAGCAGCAGCGAAAGAGTGAGAACTCGAAGCTGCAAGCTGCGAGCATCAAGATGAAACACAACCAGCCACAGCCCAGCACCGCACGTGACGTGACTAAGGAACTCAAGCCTTAATTCTTTCTCAATAACATGAGCTCGAGCTTCTTGAAACTGATCTCTCCTTATTATTGATCATGAAATTACTCCCCAGTCGTTCGCGCGAGATGATGAAGCGTTTCTGTCTCTCATCTGCTCATTGAGCGACCTTCTACAAGACCTGCACCTTTGAGAGCTTTTACAGCACTTGAAGTCTGCTTCTTACGGTGTGTCTCATGAATACGCCCACTGAACTGTGTTTCGAACCTGCAGACACTGATGTTTGTCGTTCGCGACTTTTCTCTCTCATACTTCATGGTCGTGTTGTAGGACATTCCAAAACAAGCTGACGTGGTCAGCGATATGGCCTCCAGAACAGAGTCCAAGAATCAATCCAATATCCTCTGATCAATGAATGGGGATGTATGCTCTTTTATATTTGGCCTTCGGTTTCCGTCCCGTGCTCAAACAATATAACCTCATTATGTTGAATGGCTCTGAACGTCGAGGGATCATGGTGGTCTGAATTGGCACTGCATAGTAGGTGTCTACTTTGGAATCATCACAAGGGCCCAATGGGACATGGAAAATCAATGATACCACAATTTCTATTATTGTCGAGGCTGATTTTCTCAGTAAATGCGCAAGTGTGCATTTAATCACAGCATATTTTCGGCTATGCAGACCGGATATGTTGGTTCTGACGAGTTTGTAACGAATCAACAAGGATTTGCGGATATTTAATTGGCCTACAACGACTACGCCTGACACATTATTGGCTAGCGCCCCCTGATCATTGAAGAAACGGCGTGGTATCAGTCTCCGAACGAAGATACTCCTTCATTGTCCAGCCACAAATCAAACATTTAAGTAGGCAGACAGAATACCTCTGAGGAGCTAATTTATGTTGCAATAGAAACTGAAATTTACATGCACATACTATATTATTCACTGACCGATTGATCATGTCAAGTCCTGGATGTTCACAGACCCATGTCTCCTCGGGTAACCGATCTCCCTCCATCTCGGCCAACCGGCCATCCAGTCTACCGTCCCGGCCACGCCTCAATCCTTACCAGACACCAGATCGACCAATATTGGGCAAGTCCCCTACCTCTTCATCTTCGGTCTCCAGTGTCAGTACGATGTCGACTGCTGATAGCACATTTTCGATTAGATCTTTCAGGCGTGAATCGTCGCCAATCACCCCACCAAATGATTTCGAGGAACCAATTGATCAGTGGCCAACTGCACAACCTCGAAATTTGTATGAATCCCCTATAAGAACCTCAAGGGATTCAAGATGTAGATATCAAGCAATAGCTTCGCAATCCAAAGCTGATGAAGGTCGAGATCGAGTCGAAGGTCAAGGAGATGATGAAGTTGACTATCAAGATGTCAATAATGACAACAACCAAGCTGAAAGGGTATTGAAGATGCCTGGGACTTTTCCGACCGTTGCAGAAGAACCCATTTTCAACAGGCGTATAAGCTCGGGCTTCAATAATGCCTATAATTCTATGCCTGTTCAGTATCCTACTCTTCCAGCGATAGTACCACAGTGTCCAAAGTTTTGTTCTTATGGATCCGCTCGCAAAAGCACCCGAGAAATAAATCACGCTATACGATCACTTCTCCAGAGGCCACTCAAGCCTCATTGCAACCTTACTGCTGGTTACATATATGCGTTTGAATCTCCCAGGTATGCTCCTTGTCACATAAAGATCGGTCAATCAAGCAGAGCTCCAGAAACTCGCATGCGCGAGTGGTCGAAATGTAGAATACCAATTTCCAAGGTTTCCAAATCTGTATTTATAGTTTCACCCGAATCACCCAGTGGCAACGGCGAAGACGCTTTCTATCATTACGCGTTAGTTGAGTCTATCCTCTTCGAAGAGTTTTATAACCAGCGCAAGTGGTTTGAATGCGAGGTTTGCAAAAACAACCAGCGCGGACCTAGAAGGCATACAGAATGGTTGGAAATCGATGCATCAACTGCAACTCATGCAATAAGGCGCTGGCGTGATTGGGTCGAAAGAGAAAAGCCATTCACATCGCTGGGGAGGCTAACGGCCTATTGGCAGTGGAGAGTGGATGAATTACCGAAGAATTCATCGAGTATAAATTGGGATGATTGGACACGACCTGGGCTGTGGAAGTATTGGAGGTTTCGGCTAGAACAGCTATCCCTTCATACTTCGAAGTTAAAACCGCATTTTACGAGGAAAGATAAGCAATTTTGGACAATGAGTTGCTTTTTCGTATTTGTTTCATTCTTTGTATACACTCCCGAGTTCACCATTTCATTTGCAATGGTATTATTCGCTCTGTGATTATGCTTTTGATGTGGGCGTCAAATTTTTGGGAGAATTTAGAGTTGATGGTTAGCGTTTGCATATGGACTTGTGATTGGTGAATACCAAATTTGAAGTGCGTGGTAGCAAGTGATCCAATAGTGTTATGATTCTCTTAAATTTTTCTTTATGTGTCTTACTATACCTTTAGAAGATTTACCATCATATCGTCCATCCAAATATAATTAATGATTTTGGTAAATTGACTTCAACAGGTGCCGAAGTGTTCCTTTTAGCCGATACTCGGGTAGGGAGAAACGAACCTGTGCACGTTCTGACCATTCTTGGTGCAAACAGAATTGTAGGTACGCACATCAAAGTTGTACCCTTTTCAAAACTCGATCGTTAATTAATTGATTGATATTTCTATTCTGAATCCAAGTAGAATTGTTTAGTAGCCTTCAATTTACATGAATGTGAGGTTTCTTTATGTCTAAGGAAGATTTGCCGAAGGTAACACTTTTTGAAAGATTTGTATGGATATAGTCCCCGTCCACATCGAGCCGTCCACAAAGACCCGCTTTGATACGTATACTTTACACATCGTACGATATTTGAACTTATAAAACGATAAGATCACCTGCATCTATACTTGTGTATTTACAACTCTAGATACTGACCAAAGCCCAATTTTCAAGTCAACGATGGCTCTACCACCTCCGCTTCCCCAAGGGCCAATCTACCATCCAACGCTGCCGATATGGAAACGCGTGACTTTTTGGCTCAAACTACACTTCGTCAGAACCCTTACCAAGATCTTCATCCCGATACTCTTATCCCCATATGTACGCGGTCGAGCAACCCTCCCTACATTCACTAAAACCTACCCCATCCACTCCTCGCTCACCCATAGAATCTTCATCCCCTCCACCTACAAATCCGGCGACCCACCTCTTCCCCTCTACCTCGATGTCCATGGTGGAGGATTCGTCTTCTGTGTCCCTGCCATGGACGACGAATTCTGTTCTTACTTCTCCTCTAAACACAATATTCTAGTCATATCCCTAGACTACTCCAAAGCCCCGAAAGCAACGTTCCCTCAACCAATTAACGAATTAACAGATATCGTGACCTCCATCCTCGAAGACGAATCTCTCCCATTCGATCGCTCTAAAGTAGCTATTGGCGGGTTTAGCGCCGGCGGCTGTTGTTCCCTCGCCGTTCCACAAGCTCCCTCTCTTCAAGGCAAAATCCAGGGCGTATGTGCATTCTACCCCCTTTGTGGGTTTGTGACGCCGCCATCAGTCGCAATTGCAGCGAGACCTTCTTATGCGACTAAAGATGGTTTGGAAGATTTGGCTCCATTGTTCAACTACGCGTATATACCTCCTGGAACAGATTTGTGTGACCCGAGACTTAGTGTAACGTATGCGGATAGAAAGATGTTGCCGAAGAAAATTTGTATGGTGGGGTGTGAGTTGGATATGTTGTGGTATGATGCTGAGTTTATGGCGGAGAGACTTGTAGGCAAGGAGAGGGTAGAGGGTGAGACAGTCTGGGAAAAGGATGGGGTTAGGTGGGAGAAGGTTATGGGTGTTGAGCATGGTATGTTGAGCAGACTTTTCTTTTATCGACCACCCCTTGAGTATAAGGGTGAAGTAGCCAGGCTTTCCAATAGTTTGGGCTGCAGTTCAATAACGAGAGACTTTGGATTTCTGGTTCCGATTTGGGCATTCAAAAGATTTGAAATGTTGAAATACACTTGGAATTTGAAGGCTTCTATCCAGCCTGCTAGTCTAAACTAGTAGAGATATTGATACTCTGAAAGTATGAATTGAGATACTGACTTTGATCTAGGATTTGAGAGTTTTGGCGGGCGCACGCAAAGAGATAAAGTAAAAAGAGAAAAGTTAATGGCAACAGGGAGGAAAATGTACGATGACGCTGCAGAGTGGCTATTCAGAGAAGTTTACCATTAAAGTATCGCCCTCGTCTTACCCTTACACTCAGCAATGCCATTCTCTGCGTTAGATCTAATGGATGTAGCCCATCAAAAAATAACTGCTCAAATAGATAGCTTTCCAGACCTGAAGGACTCTGAGCGATATTCATTGTTGAAATATAGATTGGATATTGATATTGCTTTTTCATCCTTGAGACGTTTAGATGAGAATTCCCAAAGTCCCACGTAAGAAATAGCAATTCGAATTGTTTTCTCAATTTATCGTGATGAGAATTTTCATGCCATTATTCAAGATACCTACTCAGACTGTGAAGAGCTTTTTATAAAGCGAGGATATGTGCACCCTGCAAATTTCGAGGACCCCAAACAGAAACATGGAGTGGGTAAAATCCATTATCGAAACCGACATCTTACGCTCGCTTCATCACATCTACCCCATCCGCCGATCCCCCAACCGGCTCGAAATTCTCCGCCCAAGTCCACATCTCCATCTACATGTCCACCTGTCAGTTTTTGCTCTACCAGGGTCCAGAGTCTCCTTTTGTACTTATCCTCATCTCAACACCCACCTGTTTTCGCCACCAAAGACATAGTCAGTGTGTGTTATCATTGTGCCAGCCAAGAAAACCCCGTTGTTTCAAACTTTCGACCCTTGCTTGGCGATCATTTGGGAATCATGCGTTTCCAAAAGAGGTTGGGCCAGCCAGAGCACTGACGGCTCGGCTTGCGGGCACTGCCGAAAGGAACAAAGCTCTTGAACCTTGGCTTTGACACTGGAAGTTATGGGTCAGATCTAGATTTCTAGATCACGGCGTCGGTGGGAATTTCCCTGTGATTTAGATTCATTCTAGAATGGGGAAGAGCAGACTGAGAACTGGACTTGAGAGGAGAATAGCTGTTGACGATATGAGACAGAATTTAAGTGAGTGACAACAGAGGATGGATTTGAATTTGAATTTCTCTTTATATTGATATATCTATATATATATGAATTGCTTCATCTTGCTTTTCTGCCCATCATTGATGCCTCCTAAGATTTCATCCTCATATTCAAATTATAATGTAAGAGCTGTGTGGTATACTTCCAGCTTGACCCAGGCCATGAAAACGCCACCATAAGAACCAAATAAAAAGAAGAAAAGAACACACTCACAGCTACTATGCCGCGTAAATAATAACAAATGATCTCTTAATCTTTTTGACGCTTGTAAATTACATATCCAATCCATTCTCATTCACATCCATTCATTACAAAAAGTGAGATGGGAAATCTATTCCTCATCATCTGCACTCCTTGTCTCCACAAAAGTGAGCTCGGCAACTGATCCCTCGACCATATTGAGGTTAACACCATCAATACCTGGGCTTGGTTCACGCTTAGTGACTGCTGAACCGTTGATATCTTCGACGTTGCGGACTGTGGAGATGGAATTTGTTTGTCCAACTATTGTGCTGACATGTTAGCTTTAATTCTATGATTAAGAATGTATGAAGAGAGGAGTAACTAACCAGCTGGTCCACCACGAATAAACATGGTAGTGACAGTAGTCTTCATCTTAGGGTCGGCAACACCGTCCTCACGCTTACCCATCTTAGTCTTTGCGGCAGTACCAGCAGCGGCAGCGGTATTTCCGGTGCCTCCAGCTTTGACGAGAATACCAACACCAGACTCTTCGGTTCCGAGTTGAACTTCGGGGCTGGTCTTGATGGCACCGGCAGCGTAGTTGAGAGCGGCAGTCAAGGTTTGGATATCGCGTTTTGCGGCTCTGTCTACATCCGATCTCTCGAGCTTGACAACACGGGGTGCGATTTCCTTGCCCATTCCTTGAAGTGCTGTTACTTGAGCTTCGGTCTTGTCTTCGGTAGCTCCCTGAATGGCGGCGGCGGGTGCGGCAGCTACGGCTGGTGCTGCTTGTGCTTGTGTTGGGGTTGTGGCGGCAGCGGCACCACCGTTCGCTGCGGCACCGTTTGTTGCGGCGCCAGTAACGGCAGCTCCTTCGAGCGCGTTCATGAGGTTCGATACATCTGCTTTCCCTCCGAATGATATTTCACCATCACCGACTACCAAGGCAGGTGAATAGGCGCCAAGGTTGATGTTCAAAGGGAGTGCCGAGATGCTAGTGGCGATCATGGCCATAACAAGATAGTTGGTCAACATTTTGAAAGTGGATTATGAAGGGGTGCTTGCGTTGAGACGGGCTGTGAAATAAGGGTAGTGTGATGAATTAAGTGAACGAATATCTTGAGCGTCAAGCTTAGATGTGTAAATAAAGATCAAGAAAAATCAAATGGAGCACAGCTGAGGAATTAAAACTCTTGGGTGCATGAGGACAAGACTTCTTATATCAAGAATTCACACAGAATATGCGTTGCCAATAATTTCCAGAGGCCGTGCAATGTAGCTCTGGCCAACCCCACACCACACCCACGGTTCCTAACATTGAGGCTCTAGCCAATCGAATGATTTTCCTATTCTGAGATGCTAACAATTCACAGGTTTTGATTATGAACCTTTTTCGCGTGGGATGAATGCCAATATTTCGTCAAACGCCAAGTGACACTGATAACGCGATGCACAGGAATGGTATCAAGCTCTCGAGAGACTCAGCACAGACCAAATGCGAGGAGGCAATTATCTTGGCTGTGATTGCAAAGTCACGGCGACGTTTTGAAATAGCTTTGGTAAGTCTGGCTATGCTTTTTTGGCGTTAGCTTTCTGATAATTCCAGTTCTTGGCAGGTTCTAGCGTCGTATGAGAATCCCTCAAAGGTCACAGCGTAAACCCCGAAATCTCTGGAAACGAGTTGCATCTCCAGACATTTCAAAATTTGACATACTATAAACAGATTGAGTTTCCTCAGAAATTCCATTTTGACAAATCTCCCCCAACGTTTGACGTTTTCCATCGCAAGTCTTGGCTGACATTCTGCAAAACCCTGCATATGTGTTCTTTCAAGTTCCAACCGCGGATCAACATCAAAATGATCCAAATCTCGGTCAAATGAAGCAAGTATAGGTAGAATAAATGGTAGTAGGAACTTTCCTTCTCAAGGGGTCAAAGTTTGAAGATGACATTTAGGAAATGAGATGAAAGAAATTCTGTTTTAGTCGACGCCACATTGTTTGGACGTAGTCTCGCGGTTGTTTTTCACATCTAGAAACCAGATATCAAATGTACCTACGTGACTAAGAGTTGGCAAAGCCATTTCGAGCTTTTCTGAACTAGTAATGGCTCGGAAATCGAATGCATGAATTGAACTTACGTCCTCTTCCCAAATATGAACCATAGCACTGTGGCCCATCACAATCTCAATAACATAGAGTAGAAACGCGAAGAGCTTAATCTTCCGTATCATACCTCATCTGAGGAATCCATCTTTATTGCTTCATTTTGATACAAAGGGCTTGCCTCAACTTCTCGCACCCATAACTGCCAAGGTCTTTCTGCGGTGTCATCGTTAAATTTTTCGGAACCAGAAGCTTGTTCGGCATTCAAAAACCTTAAAGGGCCAAGGTCAGCAACTCTTCCCTCGGCATTCCTGAGCATAAGAGCTTTTGCTTGGAGACCCGCGTTGACTTGAGTGTAAACGGCACGGTAGATGGCTTGCTTGATACTTGATCCTACCGTCGTGAAACCGTGATTTGCCATTAAGACGACGTTATAGTCTTGGGTGCTTGATTCCGGCTTGGAGAATTTCTCGGCCAAGGCACTGCCAAACCGTCCAGAGTTTACCAAGAAGTCTTGTCTATCGTTCGAGGTGTATAGCTCCGTGATATCAAAGTTAGGTACGTGGTCACCTATAAGTAATCATTATATACATATTCATGCATCATTCCCAGAAGAGTATCATACCTAAGAACCCAGCCATGTGAAATATCGGTCTCATCTGGACTCCGTTCATCGTGTAGGGTATTACGGCCTCGGCATGACTGTGGATAACGCAATTGATTTCTGAAAATCTCTTGTAAATTTCGCTGTGGATAAACCGTTCTTGGTACCCTTTCTTCGCCTTCGGATCTACTGGAGCACCGTCGGATACATTATAATGTACCAAGTCGGAGATGGATGAGACCAATGCTGGCGCGGTCGATGCCGACATAATAAAGATACCTGGGTTGTCCGGATGGCGAACGGACACATGACCATAAGCATCGACAACATTTTGATGATGCAAAATATGATTCGCGTGGACGAGGGTTTGAATCTGAAGGTTATTGATTAACCTAGGTCAATAATCTTTCACCATTCTTGATCATCCAATCTTTGGACTTTCGCAAAGCCCTCCTCCCAATATCAACATAGCACCGATTGTTCGCGCACTCTTCAGACTATTTAGGAAGTTATGTTCTCGACACCAAGAGCTTGCCAATGCCCCATGTCTTTGTTTTATCCGAAATCGTTGGACGAGTATATTGACTAGATGCATGAGGACACACAAACTGGGCCAATACTCACAATTGAGTTTTTCATGTTCAATGAATCCCGCAATGTCCCAAAGTATTACGACCAATCGATACGACTTGACACAAAGTCGTGATGTTGTAAGACGATGTTGATGTGATTGCGGTGATTGTGTCAACAGCGTTGGGAAAACAGACGACGATGATACTAGCAAAATCGACGACGATATTGTTTAGTTGTTGGTAGTCTATCGGATGAAATCACCCGTGGCGGGATGATAGGTCACCTGCTTTCAATTCTCCAGACCTCGGTGTCCCCACAATCTGATCTATCTATCTGCATCTACAGCGGCGCGCGCCGATTTACTGCAAACCAGGGAAACATATCACATGTGATAACTTAATAGAGTTAACGGGACCGAAATTACCGCCCAGCAATATTTCACGTCTTCATATCTTCATTTCTTCGTATCGTGGTAGAATCGTGGGACCGCAGAAGCGACAGTATGATAATAATCATTGATGGACGACGGCGAGGAGCGAAATGTGAGAGGATGCTTGGCGTTCTTATTTTAGAAGGTCGCACGAATAAATCCCAGCAATCTGTGTGGTTACCTTCCAAAAACTACTTAAAGAGTCCACGACAACAACCATCAGAATTATCACAAGGGATGATAGGAACTTTTTACTTTTTCTATCATTATCTTCAGGGGATTTCGAGCCTGCACAACATCTTACCTCCTGTTGTTGCTCTAAGAGAAAATATTTTCTCGGCGAATGATAACCGAGTGGTAGGGAAGTTTATCATCTATCATCTATCATTCGCTGGACGGTAGGAATACGTAATGTACCTGACTATCGATTAGCCTTATTAACTTTCTTCATTTATCGTTTGGGGAATCAAGTCCTTTCATTTGACTGCCGATCAGGGGATAAGCATAAAATGGGGATCAATATAGTGTCAAGCATCGCTTCTAGCCTATTTAGGAACCTTGAAAGCATCGTAGTTCGATATCACAATTGACCTATGAGCATGGAATGTTACCATTTCTTCCGGCCGTTCCTTTCTTATACACCTTCTTCTCTTAGAAAATGTCTCGAATACAACCCAACACCAATGGAGTGTGACACGTTTTGGTGAAGATTGCTTATCACCCATGTCGAATGAGTGCAATTTGGAAATGTTATATCTATGGCCTCGGTGGAAGTGGTGAATCTTCTTTGCGTGAAATAGAAGCATCGATTTCCCTCGCTTTCCCTTTGGTATAGAAACTTTGTGCAACAATGACTTCCTCAATCTCCAAAGTTCTTTTGCCATTTGTGCTTCTGGCACCAGCTGCACGTGCAGCCAGTCTAGCTGCGACTCCCTTAGTATGTTCGAGTCCAGCATTGAGTTGTAGCGGTTCCAGTACCAATACTTGCTGTTTCAACACTCCTGGTGGTCAAATGGTTCAGACCCAATTCTGGGACTCCAATCCTAGCACAGGTATACACATTTTCTTTCCCCTCCAAACCTCGCTTCACAACGCAGAAACTAATCATATTCAAGGTCCTTCCAACTCTTGGACAATCCACGGTTTATGGCCCGATCATTGTGATGGTACCTATGATTCAACTTGCGATACCAGCCGTGAATATTCAAGCATAACCAACATCCTTTCTGCTGCTGGTCAAACATCCTTGCTCTCATATATGAACACCTACTGGGTCAGTGATGACTCTACCAATGAGGTATTCTGGGAGCACGAGTGGAACAAGCACGGAACCTGTATCAGTACTCTTGAGCCTTCTTGCTACAGCAGCTACACCACTGGTGCAGAAGTTGTAGACTTCTTCAACGTTGCTGTTGATCTTTTCAAGATTCTTCCTACCTATACAGTAAGTAGCCCTCTACACAAGCAAAAGAGAGAAGCAACTAACATCACCACAGTGGTTAGCCAATGCTGGCATCGTGCCCTCCACCACCAAAACCTACACCTCTGCTCAAATCCAAGCAGCCATTACCGCCGGTTTCGGATACCCTGCCACCATTCAATGTACTTCTTCCTCTCTCGATGAAATTTGGTACTCCTTCGAAGTACGCGGTTCCGTTGCTACCGGAACATTCGTTCCCATTACTCCCGTCGGTCAATCTGGAACTTGCCCCAGTACCGGAATTAAGTATACTCCCAAGTCCGGCTCTGCTACCCCAACTACCACTGCTGGTGGTGGCGGAAGCACTACTACCACTGCGACTGCTCCTGGTGGCACTGGCAGCTTCTCTGGATCTGGTTATTTGGAGGCATATGTTGGAAGCACCAATAACGGATGCTTGATTAGTGCAGGCACCTGGTACACTAGCGGTACTTGTGCTACATACACTGCCACTGCTTCTGGTAAGACTCTTTTCCCCAACTCTACATCTACCATTAAACGAACACCACTAACTCTCAACCTAGGTACTGGTTTCACCCTCAAGTCCTCCAAGGGAACGTGTGGTATCTCCGGCAGTACATTTTCCTGCGGCGCCGGTGTCTCTACCGTCTTCGGAGTAAGTTTCCTTCCTCTCCCTTCTCTCCCTTCCAATTCCAATCTCAACCAACTAACACATCACAGTCCTCTGGTGGCTACCTTACATACGGCGGCTCATCTACCTTCTACGCCACCGCCACCCCATCCGGTTCTACCCAAGCAACCGTTTACACCTCTAGCCAAAGCGTTTCTGTCAAGTTCGCTTGGAGCGCTATCTAAATGCATTTTCTTTACTCATCGCGTTAGTTTACTATGTCAGGGGAAAAAAGGTCAAGGTGGTGAAAGGGGGGCGGCACAAAATTATCAAGACTGTGGTGTTGTAGCATGGAACGACAAGCGCATGACAAGAAATAGGTTGTATATAGGGAAAGTTTGAATTTTGCACGAGAAAATGAATCTGATCTAAATTTACACATGAACTTTTGTTTGTTGAATTACAAATCCTCGAAACCTAGCTCGGTGGAATAATCTTAACGTCCAAAACATCATTCGGATCTTGCACTTACATCCCTCATCACACCCCTCCTCACCTCATCCCACTTCATTCTACGCCCGATCCTTATATGACTTAACCGCCTACTACATAACTCATGATCGCATCTCGCCGCTTCCCATAGAAACCACGAATCATATTCATAAGTATACAGTTCTTCAAAGCCTATGCCTCATACAGCGCCGCATCGTATGTTATGACCCATCCAATCATGAGTCATAAAACACACCGCACCGCGTTCGCATCTTCGTATCACATTGCGCTTATATCCAAGAAAACTTCAGTAACCAGGTAGCGCTTGTGCCGCACCAGCATTTATCTTATTTCTCCACTCCACGTCCTTACTCTTCGCTTGCTACTTCTCTCCATACAACTTGTATGTAGAGTGGTATTTGAAGGCTCACTTCCTCCCCTGACGTATTACAACGAATTTATGCATGATTTATCGTCGTTTCTTCGCGGTATGTATGGGGAGCCTGACAAGCGATATATGACCCCTCTAAAATTTTGATTGTCTCCTACACTTCATCTAGTCTCTGTATCCCTCACATCCCATTTCTCAGAACCGATAGTCTGACTATGTGCTGTATTGGAATATTTGAATTCGGCATCCAAAGTAAACAAAACAAAGCAAAACAGAACAAAAGAAAACAAAACATCAACATTAACATTAACATTACCAGATTTCGACCAACAGCCCTTCAAACCTCAAGCTTGAACGGCGACTAAAAAGCAGCTCCTACACCTAGCCCCCAAATATTATGCTTGCCCCACGAATCCCTTTTTTTTTGTTTTTTTGGAAAATCGTTTGGAGTCTCCTAATTCCGCATCAGCACCAACATCACGCCAACGCCAAGCCCCCCGCCACCAACAGTTATGAAAACCCGTAAATTGCCCATTTCCGATCTCTTGTCCCTTAACATATCACCCCGATCTTACTATTTACCCTATGCTCAGTTATCACAATCTGCAAAGAGAAGAAGGCTCGGGCATGCATATAACATACCTAGTATGCCTAATCAACGAATTTTCCACTCTTCAGTAAATTCGCTGCAGAGCTGAAATTTGGTGCCATGTTGGTGGATCCATATGTGACGTTTGAAGTCATGTCTATGAGGCTGATTGGAGAACTCGTGGTCTGTGTAAACGCTGACGAAGTGAAATCCTTCAGTGCCATTCAATGTCAACGAATTTTTCCAGTCACTCTATGCTGGAGATTCCTCTCTAGATCCTTGTTCATAAAGCTCAGCTTGCAAAATTGAGCGAAAGAAGCGTGAACCGAGGGGCTTTTTCTTAGAGTAGTACAATTTTTCAATGTAACTATGCTGCTGAACTGCCAATTGAATTGTTGTATTTCAACTCACATTGTACTGGTGTAGCTGTATTCCTTCGCTTCCCAAATAAAGTATTCATGGTAGATTTTGAATGTAAAGTAATTTATATAAGAGGCTCTTGTCGTGCAGCTTGAGACGATATCACTGTATCAATCCTTTTCTTTCCAAATCATACAGCCAGCTCGGCTTCCCTTACCTGTGTTTCTTGTGCTCTCTCATATCATAATCCCTTTCCTGGACACTTTATCCTACGTAGCACTAATTGCGAACCTTTCGATATGGCATCGCCTTCCGGCAAGAATGTGCACTTCGTGGGGAGTATCTGTCTCCCTGACACACCCACGGTTTACCGTACACTCAATGCTACATTTCCAACCCAACTAAAGCGCATCCCCGATGGTGAGCCCGGTAACCGAGGGAACTTCGTCCTCTGGCAAAGAAGCGTGTTCTATAAATACCCTTATCTGGTTCGCTCTTTGTATTTCTCCCTGGCCAAGGATCCAGGCCCGATTCCCATTTCTCCTGAGAAGATCCAACTCATGCCTGTTGGATATGATGATGCTGCCATAGACTCGTATGCTACTTTTTGTCGACTTCGGGATGGTGGCACTATCCCGAACGGAGTGAAATTCCAGGTTTCGCTTCCTACACCTATCAATGTTCTTCACGTAGCAATAGAGCCAGCTTATCAAGAAGCAATTGAGCCAGTTTATGCAAAGGCTCTACTAAAAGCTGTTCGTCGCATCCAAGATGAGATTCCCGCAAAAGATTTGGCTATACAATGGGACGTTGCTGTGGAGTTCGCATTTCTGGAAGGGATTGTATCGCCTCCACCGCACGTAAGTATTAATGAACTTAGTGGCATCTCTGTCATTCATATTTCAACGTCCTAAACGAGTACTAAGTCGATGTTTTAGTGGATCATGGCTCTGAAAGACAGTATTGTCAACCGTGTCCTCGAACTAGCAGATGCTATAGATCCATCCGTCGAACTGGGTTTCCATTTCTGCTACGGTGATCTTGGACATCAACACTTCACGCAACCGAAAGATATGAGCTTATTAGTCGATATTGCGAATCGAGTCCTGACTGGAACAAGAAGGAGAAGACCTGTCAATTGGATTCATATGCCTGTACCAAAAGATCGAATTGATCGAGGGTACTTTGAACCATTGAAAAACTTGGAGAAGAATGATACAGAGTTGTATTTGGGTGTCTTACATCAGGATGACCTTGAGGGAACGAAATTAAGAATTAAATCGGCGAGTGAAGTTGTGGCAGATTTTGGTATCGCAACAGAGTGCGGTCTAGGCCGCGCGGATGTAAGAGAGTTGGAGAGTGTCTTGGAAATTGCGAAGAAGATTACAGAAGAATCGTAGGAAAGAATGAAAGGGTGTGATAGACATGAGAATCAGTGAAGGGTGATTGTTTTGGTGCTTCAACATTTGCGTCTTAGCAAAATCTAGTCAATACAAATAGCAGGTCTGACTTCAAACACTGCGTCTTTCATTGTTTAAGCATAGATAGCTTCCAATTTTTAGTAAAAGAATTATGTGAGATTCATGACCTGTGTGTCGGACTGATCATTGTTGAATCTGATTCTCCCTTTTTAGACATGGCTTGAGTGGGGTGCGTCAAGGAATGATTTGTTTCATATTGTATCGAGTAGAACAATTGTCCTTTATTCATCAGTTCTCGACTCAGTTATCCAAGAGTGGTGAATACAGCACAAGTGATGGTTGATTGTGGTTGCGATTGTGGTTGTGGTTTTATGTTTGTGTTTCCCAGCGAATCTCACTTGAACAAGATACATACGGTTGTGGAACCGTTACCCCTGTCAATAGAGGGGTTTAGTGGATTGTGAGCTCACAGAAATACCCCCCCAAATGAAGGAGCAACACTCAGCTGCTCTTCCACCTTCCGACTCCAATACACCTATACCCCAGATCCAAATTGAAAGCTCCGGTAACTTTCAATTCACAACCGATTCAAAATGGCAACTCACGAACAAAAAGAGTCTACATCCTCCCGCTCCGTTCTCGACCCCACTACCAGTACCCAAGAAAAGTCCTCCAAAGACGCTGCACCCCTCCGCGCTCTTGATCACCAATCCCAACGCGAGACATCCCAAAATGAAAAGCCAGCCACTATTCACATTGGCACACGCAAATCCGCACTCGCCATGGTGCAAACCGAGCAAGTAAAGGCTGCGCTCGAAAAAGCTCATCCCTATTTAAACTTTGAGATAACCAAATTGGAAACAATGGGCGACAAGAATCAAGTAACTGCTCTGCATGATTTCGGCGCAAAGAGTTTATGGACACATGAACTTGAGGCTTTATTGTTGGACAGGAAGTTGGATATTGTGGTTCACTGTCTTAAAGATATGCCGACGCAGTTACCGACTAAATGTATAATTGGTGCAATTCTTGAACGAGAGGACCCTCGGGATGCGTTGATTATGAAGGCAGGAAGCAACTATAAGAGCTTGTCAGAGCTGCCAGCCGGAAGCGTTGTAGGAACGAGTAGTGTGAGAAGAAGCGCACAGATTGCTAGGAAGTACCCCGAGTTAAAGTTTGAGAACGCGAGGGGCAACATTGGAACTAGGTTGAATAAGTTGGATGCGGATGATGGGAAGTATTCATGTTTGATTTTAGCTGCGGCGGGTTTGTTAAGAATGGGTTGGGGAGAGAGGATCACGCAGTATCTGGATAGTAAAACAGAGGGTGGCGGTATGTTGCATGCTGTGGGACAAGGTGCATTGGCTCTTGAGGTTAGAGATGGCGACGAAGAAATCAGCACGATGATCTCTGCGCTACAACACGAACCGACTCAATTGGCGGGGTTGGCAGAAAGAAGTTTGATGAGAACTCTGGAGGGTGGATGCAGTGTGCCGATCGGAGTTGAGACGACCTGGATCGAAAAGGGAAAATTGTTAATGAAGGCTATCGTTGTCAGTCTTGATGGCACAGAGAGTGTGGAATCAGAGAGATTGGAAGAGATCCTAACACCAAAAGATGCTGATGAGTTTGGATGGTCTCTTGCTCAAGATTTGGTCAGCAAGGGTGCTGCCAAAATACTGGAGGCCATCAACCTTAATCGTCCTGTCATTAAGGAGGGTGGTAATGCATAGTTGAAGCCCCGGATGATCTCTTTTTTCACAGACACATAGGCTACAAAAGTAAACTTTTCCTTTACATAGATTGACTGGCTGGACCACCAATAGCTTTCAAATATGTTCCAACAAGTCTAAAAGCTGCATACATATATAAATGTAGCTAATCCAGCGTCATTCCCCTCCAACCCTTATGTTTGTTGAATAAACTCCATTCCCAAATACACATTGATCAATGTTGAGTTGAATCCCCCGTCTATGCTATACCCCGCCCGTCCATGCAATCATGCCCTCATTTCTCATCATGTACTAGCTCCCATCGCGCTGCTTATTCCTCAATAAATGCCTTGTAAGCACTCTCGTCCATTAACCCTTCCAAATCCTTGACTCCCTGTTCCCCAACTTCAACCTTAGCAACCCAGCCTCCGGCACTTGTTTCATCTTCGGGACCCTTATTGATAGTGCTTGGTGCTTCCTCCAACATCTGGTTAGCCTGCACAATCTTGCAGGTGATGGGACTGTTGATATCAGATGCGCTCTTGACAGATTCTACGGCACCAATGGTATCACCAGCGCCGACCTCCAATGGGGCGGTGGGGAGCTCAACATAAACGACGTCACCGAGAGCATGTGCGGCATAATCACTGATACCGATTGTGCCAGTCTTGTTATCGGACGAGAGGAGAATCCATTCGTGGTCTTTGGTATACTTCTTGTTGAAAGCTGCGGTTGGGGAGAGAAAGTGTCAGTCAACATTGGTGGGATAGATGGTATGAAATGGGCAGAAATTGGATTGTAATGAATATTCCCATGGTAGATAAGAAGGCGAGTATTCCAAAGTCTCATCCACACTCCGTAGGCCACATTGGCCCAACTTCTTCGCTCTGCGCATAAAATCTCCATGACATGACACAGGCCGGTGGTCGGAGCACCTAGGATAAGAAGATGAACTCACCAGCTCTAGACACTGAGAAAGCTCGAAGAGCTCCAAAAGATGAGGATCTCCATGATGGAACCGTCTTAAATGTGCTGGATGTGATTTTTGAGGCGCATGGCCTTAAACTCCTTGCGATTGATGCCATTATCGTATATGTAGATGGTGTTAAGAGGGGTAGAATTTTGGGGTGGAGTTGAGCTTTAGTCCAGGAATCATTAATTCAATTATCAATAGAGTGAAAGAGAGGTGTGAGATAATAAAAGAGAGGATTGTTGGTATGGATCAGAAGGAGATTGAGCCAATCAGAGAAATGTCCCAAAATAAAGCCGACAAAAATCCAGGCGGTCTCTCGTCTCTGTCTCTGTCTCTGTCTCCAAAGACAGGGAGGACAACGAGGGAACCCAATGGCGAGCTATTGAATTGAATGAAACCCCCACCTGAGGAAAAGGAAACCAAATATCAATAGGAGCAAGAATATCAATTGGCTAATAATATGTATATATGTTTCTATATGTGTTTCTATATGTGTTTCTATATAATGTATAAAATGTCTTTATATTCAACACAAATACAAATACAAATACAAATACAAACAAAAACAATAACAAAAACAATAACAAACACAAACTAAAAACAAACACAATATAAATACATAGACTCTATAGCTTTCCCAATGTGAAGACAAAGTATGTACTGGTCGAAGTGTACCTAGGAATAACGTCTTTTTCCTTCTTCTCCTTCAATACTTTGATGACAATATCAATGTTTATTTTCCTCCTTTTCTCACATCAACGACAAACCCAAAGAACTCTCAGAGGAAGACGCGTCGCATAAAAGGGAATACCTACCTCCTTATAGCGACCTAGATACCTTCATTACGGAGTAAAGTGTCTCTGGTCGACCTGCCCGAGTTGCCTTTCGCACGCCCAAGCGCCGAACCACCGCATGACAATTATTTGCCTTGCCTTGTCTTCTTGCCTTGTACCAAGCTTGTAAGAAACCCCCTGGATATTTCTCATGAGGTATAACTTCAATCGTCCAAACCAAAATACAATTCAAATCTCTCCGTGAATCTCATTAGTCATTCATATCTTGACTTTCATCGTGGTGGCTTTCATCTACGGCGGTTATAGATTCGTCAACAATTTTTGATACCAAAATAACTTGCACACTACACTACATTACACTACCTACACTACACTACTCTACAATCAGCCGTGAATGATCTACCATAACATCCCAGTGTTGATCTCCTTCTTCCAGCCGCCAATTCGAGATCTCACCCTTATAAAGAATCATAGGTAACCTTTCACATTCATTCATCTCTATAGTTACCCATAAATCAGTCAACCTGGATCCTACTACTTTACCAGTGAGCTCTCCCGCTCAATTTCACGACGCAGTAGATTCGATGGACGCCGAAATCGCATACGAGAATCAGGGAGTCGACCCACCCCAAGACGATGCTATGGGCGGAATGGAGGAGAGAGCACATACGCCAACGCATAACAGTCGACACTCTGCGTCTGCATCTGCAGATTTCCAAACCCCATCACAATATCCACAAGAATATCCTGCGTCACCTCCACAAGAAGAACCTACAAATGGTCGATATGCTACCCCTCCCACAACTTTTCCCGCGTCACTTTCGCGCCCGGCTTCGGGTTTGTCAGGTCAAGGCAACTATGGCAACGCATACCAAGAACAAAATTCACGGGGTTCAGGTGCGAGTACAGATCAGCAACAGCAGCAACAACGGGGCTCGAAGAATAGTGTCGTCATCAAAGTCGGCATGGTAGGGGATGCTCAAATTGGCAAAACCTCCTTAATGGTCAAATATGTAGAAGGTAGTTGGGACGAAGATTACATTCAAACCTTGGGTGTTAACTTCATGGAGAAAACTATATCTATACGCAATACTGAGATTACATTTTCAATATGGGATTTGGGAGGACAGAGAGAGTTCGTGAACATGTTACCGCTCGTTTGCAACGATGCAGTAGCTATATTATTCATGTTTGACTTGACGCGAAAGAGTACTTTGAATAGTATTAAGGAGTGGTATAGGCAGGGGAGAGGTTTTAACAAGACCGCGATTCCATTCCTGGTCGGCACAAAATACGATCATTTTGTGAACTTTCCGAGAGAGGATCAAGAGGAGATCTCAAATCAGGTTAGTTTTACCAATTCTTCGATTTTGTTTCGTTTTGAGGCGTGCTAACAGATGCAACATTAGGCTCGAAGATTCGCAAAAGCAATGCGCGCAAGTCTGATTTTTAGTAGTACAAGCCATAGCATCAACGTTCAAAAGGTAAAGCCATCTACATTTCATTCTTACATACTTGCTTGCGGTTTACGCCATACTGCTTATATACCAAACCTTCAACTAACAAACCACCCAATTGCAGATTTTCAAGATTGTCCTCTCAAAAGCCTTCGACCTCAAATGCACAATCCCCGAAATCGAAAATGTTGGCGAACCTCTTCTCCTTTACCAATCCGTCGGTTAAATCGCTGTTATAATCTTACGATTTGAATCGAATACCTTATTTCTTTACGCCCCCAACAATCTCTCCATCAACCTCAATCCTCGATTTCGCGACCATCATTCATTTTCCTTCTACATTGTGTAAACTTCACTTAAAAACTACCCACTACCCAATACCAACATCAACATCTCCCACAATTCCAATCGAAATGCACAATGCAAAGGAGGAAAACACAAAACCGTCAACATAGGAAAGTCGAAGAAATCTTCACATACCACATCACACCGGATCATTTCAGAAATCTGGCAATTTTCCACATCACATACATCTCAACCAATGGGCATTCGGGCAAGGCGCGCGGGGAAATTGGAGGGAAAGGGGAAGAAATTCTTGTAATTTTATCTCTCCTACTTTCTATCAAAGTCCATTCTTGTCTTATCTTGATCTGGCACTGCATTCGCTGCATTGCCAGTCATCTTAACCAGAGAAGGGGAAGCATAGTATTCATTGGTTTCATAGAGACAGACACAGACACAGACGGGCAGGCATGCAGGCAGGAAGGGCGGGAGGGAGGCAAGAAATCAAAATTTTTAAATGTAATAAGAAAATCTTCGTGTTCATGTTAGAATGAATCCATCCATCCATACAGTCAGTCAGTCAGTCGGTCAGTAGCGAGTGAAGCAAGCAAAAACTTGCAAAATATATCTTGGGCGACTGTTTTTGAGGTGATAGTCAAGTGAGATGAATATGAATTTGAATATGACTGCGAATATGAGGTATGTACCTACCTACATGTAATGATTGTGATTGCGGGACGGATTCTCTAGATTATGGGGTATATATGGAGTACGATGCAGGGCATATGCTTGTGTGACCTGCAGATGGGTCTGGACTGCGTGTGTATGTATGTCGTGCATAAGTTCTTTCTTGGAATTTTCCAACTCCTCTATAAATTACCAGCCTCCTTGTGTACACGCATTCCATGTATCCACTTTCCAAATCTTCTACTGCCCAAGTGAGCCCGGCAAAGGTTATTATGATAACGAATGAATTTATTAAAGTATGCTTTTTCTTTCTGTCATCTCTACTCTAGTATTCAAATCCAATTTTGCGGATTCAAAGCTATGTATGTATGTATGAATGGCATTTTGGGAACCCACAAAAGAATGTAACGGAATTGATATTATATACATCCCCATCACCAATAATATCACCTATAGCACCACTACTAATAACGATAATCCTCCCCATACGCACTTAACAATATGATCCCATCCAATTCTTCCAATCTCCGAATCGTCTTAGCTCAAAAACTCCTCCAGCTCTAATTCCTCAACTGGTACCTGTTCAACAGCCCCCAACCGCATACTTCTAACCCTACTTGCACTTCCACTCTCAATTCTTCTACCGGTATTACCACCAACGTCATCGATTCTTATAAGCATGTCAGCGCCGTTGCAATCTCTAAAAGACCAACAGTGGCCACTCACAACCCTGATGACGTCTTCTTCGAGCTACCGAATCCAAAGTAACTAGCAAACCCACTCCCAGCCGAACTTTGGTCCGAAGGAAATCTCCTCTTATCTTTCCTCAGGCTCGAAGGCGTGATAGATGGCGGATAGGCGCCAGAAATATTCAACGGCGTGATGGGCGAGGGATAAGGTGCAGCGGGTGATGGAAATGGTGCTGGCGGTGCTACGCTGCCTTTTCGGCTGGCCATGCTCATGGTTCCATCTCCGTCCATTGGGGTCACACCGATAAAGTGACTTTCTTGATCTAAAGCAAGAACTTGGGCAAGTGTGAATCGAGCATCGCTTTCGTGTGAAGCAAAATCGTTAAGTCTAGGTCTCCGACTCCCTTCTTTTCCGATAGTGGACTTTTCATTAAACTCTGAGCTTTGGTCGTTGAAATGTTGAGCAATCCTTGTGCTATATTTTTCATATTCAGTGTCCCGGCTTGCACTAGCTTCCATCTTCACTCTGTCGGCTGGAGTGATACAGTCATCCAGAGTATGTAGACAATCCTCGTAATTTGTGTGGGTTGATTGATCATTATCACTGGTATCGACGAGCCATCCACGAGGAAGTCGAAGAGAATCATGAGATATGCTGTTCGGTTGACTACCCTCAGCCGGTATGATAGAGGGGCAACTAGAAGCTCTGTGCTGTTTTACCACTGAATTTCTGTTGCTTGAGGGGCTAGAGATGACGCAACTTGAAATTCTGTGCTGTCGGAGAGGAGTGGAAGGGCCAGAATCTACCGCACAATTTTCTAGTAAGTGTTCCTGTTCTTTTTCCGACGCAGAAGTTACACCGCAGTCTATCTCATTGTGTTGCAAAAGTGGGCTGCTAATTTTGGAATCATACTCGCAATCATCAAGTAAATGCTCGTCGCACTCCGAGATGATGGTAGAAGCGATGCAGCTCACGGCCCGATGCTGGCGTGGGTTGGGAGTCGATGAGCCCGATGACATATAGCCGTTCTCGTTCTTTGTATTTGTCGAATTTCCACCACTGGCATTACCACCGCAACTTGCAATACGATGCTGTTTGACAGGACTTGCAATTCCAGAAAGTAGACATCCATCTTCCATTAAGTGAGCCATCACCACTGAGCTTTTATGACTAGATTGAGGACTATCAGCCGCATAGCTTGCAAATCTATACGGCTTAGTGAGAACAGGTGTAGAGGATCCAGTCGTAAAGCTACAGTCTTCTAACCTATGAGATCTATCTCCATTGCTTTGATTCATACTACCAGAAGGAACCGAAGCACAACAGCTCGATATACGGTGCTGTCTGATCGTAACAGGACCACAATCACCAGCAAGATCAGAGCAACCCTCCAAGGAGTGTTGCTCACGAGAAACAGGGTTAATCGCCGTACAACTGAAAGCTCGAGATTTCGATGTTAATCTAGAGATGGGCGAGCCAGATTCAAGAGTACTATCGTCCAAAAGATGACCGTATTGTGAGTATTGAATAAGAGGAGTTGAGATGTTGGAATCATCCACGATATCCATGATAGATGGTGAGTAATTGTTTTGCATAACTGGAGAAGGTGAGGTTGATGGGGGTGCGGTCTCGACGGTGCAACTCAGCATGCGATTCTTCTCTGCAGAGCTTTCGGGGGTTCTAATAACCGGGGTACCAGGTGTAGCAGGACAGCTTGCTATTCGGTGTTGTCTTATTGACCTTTGGATACTAGATGGATTCCTAGGCATAATGGAACAACTTGAAATTCGATGTTGTATTGGCATATCTAATAACCAAGCAGAGTCCACTGATTCAGCGCAGCTATCGATACGACGCGGGTTGGCAAGTTCAGAAAGCGGCATTCCAACAACATCTTCTTTAAAGGTATGCTGCCGAACCGTGCTTGAACTAGAGGATGTGGTAGATGGTACAACAGGATCATCCGAGAACGGCAGCAGAAGATTTTCTTTGTCTTCACCAAAGTGAGCGGGACAACGGACGGTTCCTTTCTCCTGCAAACGCTTCTCTTCCTTAGCATAATGATCCAATACAATCTTGGTAGCGGAGTAATCAGAGAAGTCATGAACGTAAGAAAGATTTCCTCTTGCTGGCATTCTAGAGAGTTTCTCGCAACCTTTGACTCGTAAATAAGTTCCGTGAACTGAGGGACTAGGAGAATCTGGCTCAATAGCAAACGTACTACAGCTGGCAATACTACCTAGACTGAGTCTCTCTGAACTTACTCGAGTTTTCTGTTTTGAAGATGTAGTACCGTCAACAGCGGCACCGGCATTACTGGAGTTGATAGCCCTCCTGTGCGGTTCCATAAGCACATGATCCTTCAGTTCATCCATCTCACAATGTTGAGCGGTGCTCTGGTAATTCGAACCCTGACAGCTATATTCACTGCCACTCAAAGCTACTGCAGGGACCTCTTGAAGCTCAGAATTTGTATAACGCCTTCCTTGATTGAATATCCTGTTTTCTATGCCAGGATTTTCGGCCGAAGGTGCTTTTTGCGAGACATATCTCATTGGCTGTGATAATTTGGGTTGTTTCCAAGACATTTGTGCTTCATTGGGGAATCTCGCTAGCCCCGAAGCACCTTCTCTAGCCCGGACCTCTCGATCATGTTGCATCATAACACATGGACCACAGAAACATGACTTGATAACATCATTCCCCATAGACCCTAAAATTCTGTACTGGGCGCGAATCCGGGCACGTTGTATAAGAGTAAGACCAACTATTTTTGTTGGTTAAAAGAGAAATGATGAATATTGACCGGAGTATGTACTTACTCGACAGACAACAAGCAGCTGTCAAAGCACCATGGATCCAACACATCGAGTTGCAACCATCAGAAGACTTGAAATTATGCGGATCTCGACCAAGAGCCACATTCTTCAATCGCCAGTGAGTTTTTCCATATAAAAGACAAGGAACAAATAATCCCTCCAAGGCAGTTTTGTGATCACCCTCGGGATGATGGCAGAACGGAACCATCCAATCACTCTGTCCTTTATGTTCAGACTTGTTCCTCTTCATAGATAGCTCCGATCTTTGTGGTTGATCGGGAATGGCATAACGCAATTGAGGAGTGACAGCGGGCTGCCTGGCTTCAACTATAGCAGGAGCAGGGGCAGTAGTTGCAAGTGATTGTCGATGGACTGGAGTAGTTGGATCCAAATTATATTTCGTGACTGGTGGATTCTTGGCCAGCTTCCGTTTCTCCCGGCGAGCTGCCATGATCATTGGAGCGATATTTATGAATGAGCCTGTCCATTCAGGTTAGGAATAGTTTTCAACGTGGTATGGAATTCTCAACTTACGATGCACTTATTACAGTAATGATTCAATGCCAAAGATAATAATTCTGATGATGTTTGGGTAAGAGTGCAAAAGTGAAGGTGTGAAATATACATCAACAAACACTGGGGTTCAGTCGCTCCTTCTATATAGTCTACCACTGACTAGTAATTGCTCTTCCTAGATTTTATGGATACCTTGGCAGGTGTGACACTTAAGTTTGGCTCCTAGAGTACGACTCTCACTTGAACTTTGTGGATTGACTTTCCACCAGCAATCATGGATGGTTCATACAATTCCGATACTAGACAGTCAAAAAACTTTTTATTACCCCAACTTGCTCCCCAATCTTGAATCTAACACAACTATAGCACCAGTAGTTATTCAGTAGAACAGTCGCCCCAGCATGGCATTTAAATCAACTCATGAAGAGATGCGCACATTGCGGAAGAAACAAGAGGAAGAAACTGCAATTCATGATAATTCCCCTCCTCGAAATCTATCATTACGCTTTTGTGAAGGATTTTGATACATTATGTACATTACGACGGGGCAAAAGACACATTATTGTATCTCAATCGAGATCATAAATTTGAATATTTAAGAATCAGATTCTTCCTCAGGCTGGGATCATCGTTAGCATGGCTCATTTCTTTCCAATGAAAGACTGTATCTCTCGCGAGCTCAAAGCATTGAGGATGCACAATCTTTTCCATAAGTTCGAATTAGATTTAGTTTATACCTGGGGACGGTTTGGGTCGACGGTGCCCTTGACCTTGGCAGTCTCGGGAGCACCTTCACCCTTTTTACTCTTGGTAGGGTCGTTGGTAATGTCGGTGGAGTGCTTTGTATCGGTGTTTGAAAGACCTTCTTGTTTGCCAGATTGAGTGTTCTTGCCTTGGGGCTCCTTTGAAGCAGCGGCCTTGGAATAGAAATGTTAACCTCGGATATAATCCTTCGACGTGTACCAACATACCTTATCCGATGGCTCTCCCTCCTTTGCTTCCGAGTTATCCTCGCCTTGCTTGATGGCAGCCTTGCTCTCTGATCGAGCTTTGTTTCCGCCCTTTGCATCAGGAATTGACTTGCGGACGTTCTTGTCAGTCTCTCCGACAGTCTCTTCGTCATCGGAAGTAGCTGGGGTGTCTTGTTCCTTAGCCTCGTCATCACTGTCGGATTCTTCGCTCTTCTCGGACTCCTTTGGCTCTTCCTTATCCTCAGTCTTTTCCTCGGTCTTCTCTTCGGTCTTCTCTTCAGACTCAGCTGGCTTGTCTTCTTCTTTCTCTTCTACCTCCTCTTCCTTCTCTTCCTCATGCTCTTCATGTGCATGGCTATCCCCGTGTCCTCCATGACCGTGAGCAGGTTCTGGTTTGTTTGAGATCAGGAACCAACATGATGGGATGGTAACGGCTACTGCTCCGGCAGCCCTAAAGTATGACGTATTAGTTCAGGAATTCTTTCAAGAATGTTAAGATCAATAAGAATAAGGTAAAACATACCAAACAGCATCACCACCCGATTTTGCCTGTCCATGACCTCCACTGGCATAAGTTCTTCTAGCGATTTGGTTGAATTGAGGGCGTGCTCGGATGTTGCGCAAGTTGCGCACAATAGCTGCTCGTGAGAATGCCATTATCGGAGGGGTAAGATTGAAAGGTAGGTATAAGTAACCTAACAAAACGTTATCAGTGACAATTTTGATGATAGATAAAGCTTGAGGAAATAGCTGTATATATCAATTGATGTGTGGGAGAAAGGATAGGAAACGTAGGTAGGTACTTTATGAGGTAATACAATATTATTGAAGGAATTGAGGTTCCGAAAAAATCCTGGCAATTTAGTAGTTGGGCAAAAGATCACGCCAGCTGAGTCTAATTGGAGCTTCTCTGGAGCAAAGCTTGGTGCAGGTGGAGCTTCCGCATTATTCTGTATCCTGAGGCAACAATTATCAGACTGACTAAGCCGATCTCCCACTTCCTATGGCTAGAACCGTCAAATACCTACGTGGGCACGTGCTAGAGCCTAGGTATGTATCAACAGACACCTACTGTACGGAATACTGTACGTACTAGCTCAACCCCCACTACTTCTTCCGTCACCTCAAGGACCCATACTATCTAGTACTTTAATAATTATCTACAGTATCAACTTTACAATCGAAACCAATACACGAGTACATTGTCACTGTCTTTACGACTTCAAATAAACCTTTCTCAACAACCATCTTGTCAAGTAAGTTAGTAATTCTTACATTCCCTAACACTTTCTTGCTTGTGGATCTTGGATATTCAAACTCGAAATAACATCCAAGAGTAATAAGCTAACTTAGCTCTACTTCCTCAAGGCTCCTCCCATTCACACCCGCACCTAAACTAGAAAAAAACAACAACAAAATAACTACGGGCGTCTCCAAAATACAAATGGTAGTTTGATATTGCCATAGCACACATTTCTCCTTCCAGCTCTCATCATTAGGCCTGCCGGTCCATAGTGAAGATGGCTTCCAGCTCAATAACCGTCAATCCGACTTCATTAACAGTTGCATCTCTGTTGCCAAAACTTCACGATGCGGATCCAGATTATAGATTCATGTCATTGAATGATCTTTTCCAGGTGTTGGAGAGTGGAAAACCGGATTTCCTCCACCACGATTACAATACAGCTGCAAAGACTGTGGATGGTGTTATTAGAACGTTGGATGATCAAAATGGAGAGGTACAAAATTTGGCCATCAAATGGTTAGTATGCCAACAATCCTCGATCTAAGTAGAATTCAATTGACTTAAAATAGCCTTGCTCCCCTTGTTGCAAAGTTACCCAGCAATATAATTGCTCCTTTAATCGAGAGACTTTCGACATTAACAACTGAAAATTCGGTTGACAACTCAATACCTGCTATGGCTCTGCGAACGGTTGTCATCACTTTACCAAGACCGATCAGTGGTGTTACCCCTTCAAAAGATGTGCTCGAAGCATATTCTGCTATTAGCAGAGTTTTGATCCCAAGATTAGTCGGACGTGTCGTTGCTCAAAAACCAAACAAAGGCCAAAACCTTCCAAACCCCCCACCAGGAATGCTTGATCCTTCCACAAATACCGAAATTGACTCCGATGCTGTTGATGTTTTGATAGAAGTCGCAAGATGCTTCGGCCCTCTTTTGCAACACACAGAAGTCGAAGCACTACAAAGTTTAGTTGTCGGTATCTTAGAGACTGAGAAAGCTAGTTCTGTCGTCAAGAAGCGGGCTGTTGTTGCAGTGTCTCTACTTGCTATGTACTTGACGGATTCCGATCTCAGTGGCTTTGTATCTCATATCATCGAGTGCCTTCGCAATCCGCATTTGACACCTGTACAGAGACGTTTATACATTACTATTCTCGGATCGATGGCTAGATCCATACCCTCGAGATTTGGTCCTTACTTGAAAACTCTTGCGCCATTTGTGCTTTCTGCGCTGAGCGAGCAAGAACTTCAAGATCAGATTGAAAACTCCGCGGAAGATGGCGAAAGTAACCCGGAGTTGGACGATGTAAGGGAATCTGCACTTGTGGCACTGGATGGCTTTCTAGCCTCTTGTGGTGCAGAAATGCGAATTCATACAGAAGAAACAATCGCAGCAGCTCTCAGATTTTTGAAGTATGATCCAAATTACAACGACGATGATGACGACGAAATGGGAGGAACTCAATCTGATGAAGATGATATGGCCGATTTCGATGATGACGATGATTTCGAGGCAGACGCTGGATTTGACGACGATGATGACGACGCAAGTTGGAAGGTTCGAAGATGTGCCGCCAAAACTCTCTATACCTTAATTTCAACTAGGGGTAGTGGTGATCTACTTGAGGATGGAACTCTATACGCCCAAGTGGCGCCAACTCTTATACAGAGGTTCAATGAACGAGAAGAGAATGTTCGCCTTGAAGTTATTGCTACCATGGCATGTCTAATTGGGAAAACTGGGGAGGGTGTTCTAGTCAACTTTTCGCCAGATGAGTCTTTAAACCATGCAAATCAAGCGCCCCCAAGTCGAAAGCGCAGAAGAGAGAGTGCCGGGTCAGCCACTTTTGACACTAAATCATTCATTTCAAGATCTGCTGGTCTGACATCACCAACTATTGAGCCGCTACCTGTTTCGGGTCCCCGAACAGACTTGGCAAGATTGACCCCTGTGATTGTAAAGAGTATTGTGAGATTATTGAAGACAAGCTCCATTCCAACGAAGCAAGCTCTCATCAACCTTTTGGATGGTATGGTTTCAGTTCAGGTGGGAGGGCTCTCAGAACACTTCGGCCAGCTTGTGGATCCTATCATAGATTCTATCAAAACATCGGGAGGTTCATCGTCTACTGCAACTACTAGTGGCGGTGCTGCCTCGGCCACTGCAAATACCCTGCGAATTGCTGCTCTCAAGTTATTGGGTGATGTTGCGCAAACTCATTCTTCGAGCGTATTACAGCCACACCTGCCTAAAATCATTCCATGTGTAGCGTCAGCTGTACATGATAGGTTTTACAAGATTTCTGGTGAGGCTGTCGGTACAGCCGAACAACTCGTAAAGGCTTTGACACCTCCGAGATCGAAGCCGGCGAAGTCAACTCAGCAAGAAGATATTTTGAAATTATATCAAGTGATAGTCGATCGTGTATCCGCTACCGATGCAGATGTTGAAGTTCGTCAACGTGCTATACATGCTCTAGGTATCATGCTTGCTCGCACAGCAAGTCCCGAGGGCTTATCGCTTCTCTCAGAAACTAACCGAAGTTCTGCTCTCACTCTGCTTAGTGATAGACTAAAGAACGAAACCACTCGCCTCGCTGCTGTAAGAGCTATCGATACTATTGCGGTCGGTTCAATTGAGGTTGGTCCAACCACTAAAGGCCAACTGCAGCCACCATGGATTCGAGATGTCTCTCTAGAGCTTGCTGCACAACTCCGAAAGGCCAACAGATCGCTTCGCGGTGCAAGTCTTGGAGCTCTGAAGAATCTCATTGTTTCTCCGGCAGCTAGAAGCTCTCTCGACGCTCCGACTGTTCAAGGCCTTATCGACGCACTTCTTCCGCTCTTAACCACAGTTGATCTTCATCTTCTAGGTCCGGCACTACTAGTACTGGCTACTTTGGTGATGGATGAAGCAAAGCTTGTTGTTACAGACCAGCTAAATCTTGCTCTTTGCGGGTTATTAACCTCGTCATTAAGTGGCGCTGTACTTGACGCTGTCCTTCTCTTGGTCGCCAATATCGGCAAGCAAGGAGTTGGTCAACCTTTGATGTCTGGTTTATTGAGAGACGTTAGTACTAGTGGGGACTCTACAGTTGTAGGAAAAGCTATCGGAACGCTTTTGGTATTCGGAGGATCCTCAGTCGGAGTTACACTTGACAACTTCTTGACCGAATTACAAAACCCCTCCTCGGATGAAGCTAGACAATGCTTAGCCTTGGCTGTTCTCGGGGAAGCTGGATTACAATTGGGGGCAAAATCGCCATTGAATCCATCCACCTTCACAGCTCATTTTAAATCCTCTTATGACAAAGTTCCTCTTGCTGCAGCAATCGCATTAGGACGCGCGGGAGCTGGAGACACACCTTTGTATCTCTCAGAGATATTGAATATGATTAAAGGTGGAGATGAATTTTTACTTCTACATTCTATCAAGGAAATACTTCAGCAAGCTGGCAACAACCCCACTGCCATCACCCAGCACACCACTACTCTCTGGGAAAGATTGCTTGCCGCTTCGCAAGCTGAGGACAACAAAGCTGTTGGCGCAGAGTGCATTGGTCGTTTGACAATGATTGATCCCAAGGCATTTATGCCACAATTAAAGGTTTGTTGTGATTGGAAGATGTTGAATTTGCATCCGCTAATGTTTTTACAGGGCTATCTCTCCGACCCAAATGCTTCAATTAGAGCTATGGTTATTCAAGCTATCCGTTATACCTTATCTGATTGTGACGACTCACTCGATTCAGTGCTAAAGATCATGTTGATTGATATGCTGAAGGTCATGCTGACTGATACCGAGTTGGAGAACCGTCGATTGGCACTGACTACATTGAATGCTGCTGCGCACAACAAAGCAGATCTCATCAACCCTAATCTCAACCAGTTACTTCCATTTGTTATGAGTGAATCGGTAATAAAGGAAGAGTTGATTCATGAGGTAATGATGGGTCCTTTCAAGCATAAGGTCGATGATGGTCTAGAGGTCCGAAAGGTAAGATACTCTTTGTAATTTTAGTGATGCATCGCTAATCTAGGTTATAGAGTGCATATGAAACTTTGTATGCTCTTATGGAGACCGCGTTCTCACGTATAAACATACTTGATTTTTACGATCGTATTATCGCCGGTTTGAAAGATGAGCACGACATCCGATCTCTCTGCAATCTGATGTTGAATAAGTTGGTCATCCTGGATCCTGATGAGACGGCTCGACGCCTCGACGCGATTGCAGATTGCTTCCGCGTTACTCTGTCGGTCAAATTGAAGGAATCAGCTGTCAAGCAAGAAATCGAGAAGCAAGATGATGCAACCAAGAGTACTCTTCGCTCAACGCTGAATCTGCATGCTCGAATTCCATCAGCGAGCACAGGCATGGGTGCGCAAAGCAGCCAACATCAGACATGGAGAACCTATTTTGAATGGGTAGAGAAGGATTTCGAAGCGCAGTTGAAATCACTGAGGGAAGAGAAAAAAGATTGAATTCTTTTTAGCGGAGCGGAGGCGTAAATTTGACTAATAATGATGATGATATGAATGATTATGAAGACGAATGTGATAAAGATAGCGACGAATGACATTGGTATTGTTACGTATATGGTTTTACAAAAGTAAAGAGGCTTGCATACAGGACTTGCAATGCATACGAAGTGAGCGAACATGAAGCAAAGGCGGTTGGTTTTAAATAGTGGAGTTCAGTATGAATCCGTTCTTAAGCTAGATAGCTCCGTGCGAATCAATTACATTCTCAAATGGCGTGCTATACATGTGTCAGATATTGTGAGTAAACAGTTGGTGCATCAAAAGAAACCACCACTTAAGGCAGAAATGAGAGGAGTTCTATCTTTCATTTCCGCTAAAAAGCCACCCAGCTGTTGCTGTAATCTACAAAGAAAGGGTTCTAAATTTACATATGTAACATTGAATAACGAACTCCTTTCTCGCTATTCAAGTATACAATAAAAGATCCATTTCTTCATAATCTTCCTTTCTTTCCCATCCCAATTTTCCACCTTTCCCTTTCGTTTTCATTGGACGTTCATTTTATACGATGCGTTTGCGTTGTATTTTTCCCCTTCCGTTTCATACACGTTATACGTCATCCCATTTTAGCCCTTCTCTACTGTCTTAATGCATTAAATGATTTACTTGATGATTCTGGTAACCAATCCAGTGGCGACGGTTCGTCCTCCCTCACGAATGTTGAAACGCTGACCAACGTCCAAAGCGCAAGGCTTCTCAATCTCACATTGCATCTCGACATTGTCACCTGGCATGACCATCTTGGAATCGGCGTCTTCAGTTCCGTCGGGGAAGTGGAGAGCAGCAGCTTCATCAGCAGTTCTGATGAAGATTTGTGGGCGGTAGTTTTGGTGGAAACCGGTGTGGCGTCCTCCTTCTTCCTTGGTGAGAACGTACATGGAGACGAGGAATTTGGTGTGGGCCTTGGTGTGTCCTGGGGCGGAAATGACCATTCCACGTCGGACATCTTCACGCTTGATACCACGGAGCAAAAGACCGGAGTTGTCTCCTGCACGGGATTCGTCGCAGGACTTCTTGAAAGTCTCGATATCAGTGACCTTGGTCTTGATGACTTGGTCTCCCTTTCCAACAATCTCGACTTCGGAATCCTTCTTGAGGACACCACGTTCGACACGACCAGAGGCGACAGTTCCACGACCTGGGATGGAGAAAACATCCTCAACGGACATAAGGAAAGGCTTGTCGAGGTCACGTTGTGGGGTTGGGATCCAGGTATCAACTGCGTTCATCAACTCGTCGATCTTCTCGGTTCCAATTTCCGGTCTGCGGCCCTCGAGTGCGCAAAGGGCAGATCCAAGAATGATAGGTGTCTCTTCTCCTTCAAATCCGTATGTGCTGAGGAGATCACGCATCTCCATCTCGACCAACTCCAACATCTCAGGGTCCTCAAGAGCATCGACCTTGTTGACGAAAACGACAATCTTTTGAACACCGACTTGACGGGCAAGCAAAAGATGCTCACGGGTTTGAGGCATTTGTCCGTCAGAAGCAGCAACGACAATAACAGCTCCATCCATGTTGGCAGCTCCAGTAATCATGTTCTTGATGTAATCTGCGTGACCGGGACAGTCGACGTGGGAGTAGTGGCGGGCTTCAGTGGCATATTCGATGTGGGCAGTCGAGATGGTAATACCACGCTTTCGCTCTTCGGGAGCCTTGTCAATGGCACCGTAATCGAGGAAACTGGCCATTCCCTTCTCTGCTTGTCTCTTGGTAATAGCGGCAGTCAATGTGGTCTATACAATCATGATCTAATTAGCATTTATTTGCCTCTGCGGGGCTTTCGAGATTGATATGATGTACCTTTCCGTGATCGACGTGACCAATTGTACCTATAGAAGATTAGCAAACGCCCGGTGGCATACATATAGAAACAGACGCCATACCAATATTAACATGCGGCTTCGAGCGCTCGAAAGCGGTAGCATATGAGCGAGCAGCATTGATCACAGCAGCTCCATTTTGTCTTCTCAAAGCATGCTGTAAAGGACTGACAGCATTACCCTGACGCAGCGCAGATCGTGCTGTCTGGAAGAAAGGAGTAATTGATCTCGCAAACGCCGGCATTTTGAATGTGAGATTTAGAGGAAAGAAAGAAAAAAGAGTGTTTTGAGTGGGATTTACAAACACTGGTGCCACTGACAATATTTTGGTTCCATCTCGAAATATTTTTGGACCATCTAGGTCGCCGTAGTGGAGTGTGAAGTTGGTCTGTGCGAGGATCTAAAATGACTTCAGTACTACAAACATGAATGAACAAAGCTACCTAGATAGATATAGAGTAACATGGTTTAGAAGTTTATTCTAATTTGAACAATATATACAATGGACTTCTGTCTTCTGTTCCTACCTCTTCCTTCCTATTTGCTTGATAATGACAACCCTCAAGAACCTCACTCTATAAATACATACGTGACATTACATCAAGTTTCCACCAATTATGAGATTCGGATTAGTGGTTGCAGATCCACTCCGCACATAGCTTTTCAATATCTGGATTGTTGTTGAGATCGAAAAGACACCAAGAATTCGGGCGTGCAATAGTTATTCAGGCAGTTCTACTAAAATAAACGAAGGGCGAGCTGCTCTTCAACCAGCATCTATATGCCTATCCCACCGAACTCCCAACTCCCGCTATGCTAATATATCAATATATGCTAAATCACAAGGCAATGCCAAATCTTCTGAACTCCCTCGCACCCCAAAGATCAATTTGGTAAAAGCGTCCCGGATACCACCCCATGCATCTAATCGCTCCAATTCTGCTGCCTCTACCTCGTTTGCTACAAGAGCACTTGGTTGATATTCGTGCCATGGCCATTCATCGGCGGGGCACTTTTCCCACTCCTCATCAAGCAAATCTGATCCCTCTCCTCTGAACCTAGGAGCATCGGGCACTTTTCCCTCACGAAAGTACGCCCTGACTTTCTCAATGGTACATCTGGATTTCACAGCTATAGTGCAATGTCCTTCGGATTCTTGTTCAAAGAAGCCCGCGTCCACGAACTTTGTGGCCATCTTTACTCCTGCGAATAATGGTGTAACAGGGTCTGCCCTGTTGCTAATATAAAGCAGTGGAAATGCAGTTTTGATTGGCTTCTGCCTATGTGCTGGATGGTCATCCCATCGCATGGGGGATCAATACTTTGGATATCATATCCAGAACATTGTATCATGAGCGACATCCATGCATCCGCAAATACTGATTGGGCTTCCATGTCTTCGAACATGCTCTCAATCTCAGAGTATGTGTGGTTGAGCTATGAAAACAAGTTAGAACTCCAAAAATAATTCGTGCAGTAATATGCTTACTGGGTACTTCTTGTCACTGCAAAGAATGACTCTTTGCGCATCATCGTAATAACTCCACTTTGGCAGAGAATGGTTACAAACGAGCTCGAGATCGTACGACGGAGGTGTTGGAACAAGCTCAAACCAACCTTCGAGATTGCGTTCCAGGGCATCAAGCAATTCAGCGGCAGCTCGGAAACCGTACAGGGGAGCGTAGAGCGTCAGGAAAATTTGATATTTGACGTCTGAATAGGTCACGAGAAAGGGTGCTAGGATGTCCTTTGAAACAACAGGTATCGGGTTCTCTTTCAGTCTCTCCATAAAAGACTCAAACCTCTCCTCGATATCTTTTACCTTGTCATTCTCCCTGTAGAATTGACACGCAGACTTCGCCTCGTGGCAGTATTTGAAAAAAGACGACCACACCTTGTCCGCATCTCGTTGACTCTCGAGCCACTGCAAAATTGAGGAGTCAGTATCGCTTATCACAGAATGGCTTCTGAAGCAGAATGAGAGAAAGCGAGGTATAGAATTTATATCAGGATCCCAAAAAGTACACGTCATAAAACATAAAAGTGAAATTTGAGATCAGGGATCAGGATCAGATAGTAAAAGCAAAAGATTGTAGTGACCGGTTGAACTTACAATAGGAGCAACATAATGATCAGCATCGACAACACCATCCAGGACAAGTCGGCCTACTCTATCCGGGAACATTGCTGCGAAGGTAGATCCAAGAAGTGTCTAGAGAATTCAGTAATTATCACGAGACGGTTGAAAATACATACCCCGTAACTGAAACCCCAATACACTAATTTACCCTTTGTTTCTAGATATGCATCTTCGAATTCATTTTCTGGCTCTCTTTCATTAGGAAGATCAGTATCGGCAATATCAGAGTATGCCGATTCTTCTTTTATACTCGAGGTCCAATCATCCCACGCATCTATGATACTAATCATATCTCTTGCAACACTTGGTGTTCCCGCATGTCGAAAAATACTGGTTTGTCCACTCAGAGAATCCTTCTCCGCGCACAATTTGCCATAGCTTTTGCACGTGCGTTAAGATGTCTCAATGCTGTTGAACTCGTATTAGCCAGACCGATTGCTTGGCCCGCGGTGTTGAAGAGTAGCCTGTGGTAATCTCCTCGTGCCTGATCATCTCCCACTCCATCGTATGTCCCTCCATACGAGAAACAATCGGCTCGTGGTGTCGTTGCTCCAATACCTCGAGGATCAAATCCAATCACATCTTGATCGCCACCAACAATATTTTGAATCAACGATCCAGCTGCTAAACCAAACAATGTACCAGAGCCTCCGGGGCCACCTGGATTCAGGAGTAACGGCGATTCAGAGAATTTATCTCCGGTATGGTTCCAGGTATTAGAATTAACGCAATATGTACTTTAGGGTTATCATCCGATTCATTAAGAGGCCGATGATAGTCCATAGAACTGTGAGTCTTGCACATTTGAACCTCGATCCAGGAACGTCAAAACATGGGTACCATTTAAGTTTTTCACTCGGTATTATCTGTAAACATGTCAGATACCTGAGTCCGTAAACCACGAGAGGAAATTCTAGACCTCATCAAACTCATAGTACTTGTTCCCACGAATATCAGATATTGGTTCCTCAGACCAAACTAAATCTGATATGACAACCCATGTCCACCAGACAAACAAAATGGTAGCAATAGTAAGGCCTGGCCATTTCGAGGGAACTCTAATAACCTTCACGTTCTCAACTCGTCTAATGGTTTTAGGAAGAAGACTTCTTCTTTCCTCCACCTTGGGATCATCAACATCGAAATCTTGAAACGTCTTCATTGTAGACTCCTGTAAACTAGCTGGTTCATCGAAACGAGAATTCGCTAGGAAATCAAACACCAGTAAAAGTCTGTATCGTATTTGTCGATTTGGAAACGCAATAACTTCAAGAGAAGGCGTGAGGATGAACAAGACGGCTTGAAATGGAAGTAAAAGGAAAGTGTATGTCTAAAGCAGTACAGTTTCAGGCAGTCGGGGCTCGGGGTAAGCGCACAGGTCTCATGAGGAATTACAAAGTTCGAGCACGTAATAGATCGGATGAGTTGTATCCAATAATAATCCTGGCGATGTTTCGTTTGTATCCATCAGCTGGCGCGTTTGATCTCCCTCCTACGGGTAACAGAAGGTGGGGGCTTAATGGTACGTGCGCCGCATATCCATCAGGATCAGGTGATTTAAAGGTTGTGGAGGAAGGCGCTGAGCACAACAAGCATTCATATATGCTAGAACACTATCGACGGCTTAACAAACTTGGGTCATGTTTGACGCGCAACAAAATGCCACGACTCTGGAAATATTAACACTCGGATCATCAAGATGAACAGTCTGAATAGTGAATATGTGTTGGCCTGTAAACACACAATTCTCCAGATGATATGTCTGTACAATCTTGCGAAGAGAAAGAGTAAATTAATTGATGGCCCGGTAATATAGGAAGTTGAGTTTATCGATGGATTGAGTTTTTGGCACAAACGAAAGTAGCGTTGACGATGAAGTTGGATATTGTCTACAGGAAAGTGAGAAGCGCCTTCGTATGCATACCTAGGATTGTAAACTCCGGCATTCCGGTTGCAGGCGTTGTCCTGGCATGCGCGTACCAGATCTCCCTCCAGGTACACACCAACTTCATGGCGCATGGTCAATTGAGACTTGGGGTATTTCGAAAGGCAACGATACAACTGCATCGAAAACGCTGAGAGTGACACGGCGTCCTTAGCTGCAACCGACGAACGATTTCCCGTTGTCAAACTAATCGTGCAGTGAGTTTCTAGATATTAATGTAGCAATGTTGCCTCTGCGATGACACGCATAGATGTACGACATGTAGCGCTTGTTGAAGCGCACTTGTGACATCACTTACATGGATAACAAGCCACACAAAACACAAAGTACGGCTCGAAGTTTGATAGTATATAAATAGATGACGGTTAAATGACACTGTTGCTCTATGTTGTACTTCCAGCAAATGACGGAGCTTTTGCTTCCCGTCTTCAATATGCATAAGGTCACCAGGCTAGTATCAAATCACTGATTGTAACACCTTTACAATTACAATACAGGCCTTCCTTCGGAATATGCATCAACCACGGCCGTGGGATTCACTTAATCGAGATAGGTGTGAACACTCAGAATGTCGCTATCTGTTAATAACTTTGGCATCGTGATGCTCAAAATTTCGTCGTCACCAACCTGAAGCGTTTGTCTGAGTCTATACCCTCATTGCGACCATCTTATGTGTTTGAGAGACTCAGACCACACCATATCAACGCTGTCAAGGCATGCCTTACTGCAAAGTGTAGAGTTATAGCAGCATATGTGGACTTACATGGACTTTCCAGTCTGCGGTCTCTCGCATTTGTATTAAGAGAATGAGCTTGAATCTACATCTCACACGCGTGTCATCCTTTCCAGCCCCCCCAATGGCTTTGGCATCATATATAGCAAGTCTGCTATGTGCAAACTAGATCTGCGTTGTTTTCATGCATTTGCAATGCAGTTTGCTAGAGATTGAGGGGTACCCGAGAAAATATATTACGCTCGTACTTCCACGCACATCCGATGTGGTACAGCAGCGATAGAGGCAATCGCAAAATTGTATTCCATCAGAAGAATGTTCGACACGCCAGAGATCGTCATTTCATGTCGGTGAAATGCATGCACTTCAGGGCTGGCGCTGATCTACCTTGAAACTAGTCATAGCTTAGCGAATATCCCTATCTTCATTCCGTCCACACTTCTCGTAATATCCAACTTCATCTGTCAAGATGTATCATCACTGTGCAAGTTACATAATTTATGATTGCGAGTCGTGCATATGAAGTGGTTTGCCATGTGGCCTTTTGCGCTTCGTTGTTCTGGAAGCCCTTGGTTCCAATCGTAACTAATTCACTAACTAGCTAGGAGGGTGAATTTTAGGGACATTGTCCAACTTAGTCAGTCGCATATTGATGTCCGTATTTTTATATGCCTTTCATACTTCTAAAATTCAGGTAAATTGTTTCTCCTATGGAACCACCCGAAATGCATGAAGATCTTGGGCACCACGTTCTATGTCGGCGTCTCAATGCTTGATGGACTCTTTATTCATCATCGTATGGCAACTTGAAGTGAAAAACATTGTTTCTATCGACACTCTACCGTTTAATCTTGTCAATCTAGTTTGTGAGTTTTGATGTTCCAATATCTCCTTTGGAAGACGTACAATCAAGTGACAGAGGTGCCGTACAAGGAAGTTGCGAAGTCTTAATATTCTACCGTACACACAAGGAAGGCACGAGGTCTCGACATTTTCAAATGCGGTCGTTAACTCTACAGTTTACAATCAATCATGAACAAATGCACATAAAAACAAACACAAGTGCTCATCCTTCAACATCTAAGTTGCTACCAACACCCAGCATCCAACACCTAGAAATAATCAGAAAATATTATCACCCAAATGTTCCTTCGGCTATCATCGACGAGTCCAACTTCCTTTCAGCAGTTGTTGGCGAAGCCAAGGCTGCTCCTTCTAGCCATGTCCACTGGCGCCAGGAAAAGGGGAATTTCCTTCTGTCGAGTACTACGATCATCTTGCTAGAACCTATGAGGGTGCTTTTTCCCACGACATCGGTCTCCGAGTATTCATTGAAAGAACCCTTCTGGAACTACCCAACAACTCAAAAGTTCTCGATATTGGCTGTGGAACTGGCAAGCCAGTCTCATACACGATGGCAGCCCATGGTCATAATGTTCATGGTCTCGACCTATCCGGCGCCATGGTCGATCTATCCATGAAATGCGTTCCCACGGCTCATTCACACAAGCGGACATGTTGTATCATACCCCTCAATTCCAGAACAACACTCCTGACTTTGACGTCATCTTTACCATCTTCTCGCTCTTCTGCTTGTCTCGCGAAGAGATGACTACAATGGCCTCAAAGATGTTCAGTTGGTTAAAACCAAACGGACTCTTGTGTATCGGCACCATCTGCGCCGAAGACTTCAGAACAACACCTTCGATGTATGATGCGGATGGATTGTGCGCCACGGGTGTTGAAATGATGTTCATGGGATCAAAGTGTTCTTCCATGACAGCATTCACAAAGCAGGGTTGGAAAGGCCTGATTGAGGCCGCTGGTTTTGAGATAATTCACACGAAGAGTGATTTATTCACGCCACGGCCCAGTGCAGGCATTGCTTCCGATGATGAGATGCATTATTATATTATGGCAAGGAAGATCTAAGAGGATCAGTCTTCTTAAGTTTAGTCTAGAGTTTATTAATTGAGCTGAGCTTGCGCATTCACACTGATATCTCATTCTCCATTTTGTAGTGATACTTCCACCAAAAACTGCGTGCATGCACCGATCTATATTGCGCCAGTCTAAATACGAGAGTTAACAATAAACTCTACTAGCTCTAATTTTGCCCCACGTCATTCACCACCCAATATTCACTCTCAAAATTCCCCCCTCATTTTTCCCTCATCAAACAAGTGGGTCCACCACCTCATCGTCGCTCAATCTCCAACCTCTCCCCGCCCCTCAAAAAATCAAAAATCGAACCCCAGAAACCTAAGATCATCACCACCCAAAAAAAATGGCAAAACAACAGGGTGGCCAGCCCCATCATCCCAGCTTCTCACGCGCGTGAGTTCTGTGGCCATATCCTGTTTAGCGCATTCAAGCCAGTCAATTCGACGACCTCCGAGCCACCAGAAGCCATCTCCTTGCTAACTCCGCTAAACGAATACATATTGGTTGAAGATGATGCTGGGTATTGGGATATATGTTGATAGCAAAGGTGAGCAGATATAAATATGATATTGGGAGACTCATTGCGCCTTTGTACTAAAGATTTCTGCGACGTATATTTTCCTGCTTATCGGCTCAAGACGTCACATTCAAGTAGAGGATGTAGCATGTGTCAATTCGGATGATGTCTTTGAAACCCTATAGCAAACAAGCTCGCCACAAAGAAAAGATATAAAATGCGCATAAAATCGGAGATATTAAACTTGGGCTGTGAAGATGTTGTGCAACGAGTATCTCGAAATAGAAAAAATCGACTCTTGATAGAAAAAGCGGACAGCGATCTCGTCTGTACAATAAAAGCAAATATCAACCCAAAAATCATTGTTATCATTAGGAGCCAGGAAGAGACCCAAATCAAGTTTGCCGAATTGCGCAAAACACCACGAATCTCCGCTTTCCCGAACCATTTCCAACCTCCGTAGCCATACCGGTGCTGTACCCGATTTATCCCTATGATCTCAAATCTAACATCTTGCCCAAACCCAATTTCCAATCTCCCACCTTGACTACCTTCTTTTCAAGACAATCCTCTCCAAACCCAAAATTAGGTTGGTCATGATACTCATCTCCACCACGAACAACTCAATTTCCACACCATCTGTTTCCGTTCCTACTTTTTGCAAGTTGTCTGCGAAGGCTTTCACATCGTCGACAAAGGCTTCGTCTTCACCAGCTACGATTAGAATTGATGACACGACGGTGGGAAGACGTGACCACCATGATGAGGAAGCATAGAGTGGTTCAATGTAGTTATCTGATGGAGCAGAAGCCTGATAATCGCCTGCCCACTTTTGGTCGTTAGATTTAGGTTAGCCAAGTGATATCGGAATCAATTGGGCAATGAGGTCAAGATGAGGTTGAGAAAATTTGAAGGAAGTGCAATTTAAGAACGGAAACTTACAATTTTGACAGAGGTGGGGTGAATTAGATCCTTATACTTATTTGCCTCGTATGATTGAGAGCCGGTGGCAAATGTAACCCAAGTGCTAAGAGCACAGCTCCATCCAGTGGTTTTGAGAGACGAACTCGAGAATACTGTCATTTGGATGGCCATGCATGATGTGAGACAGCAGAGCGAGGACAAGATTTGCGCCTGCAGAGTCGCCAGCTAAGATTATGGAGGATGGAGCGTAGCTGAAAGATTGGAGATATGCCAGTTAGTCTTGGGAACTTATGATGGTGAAACTTGAGCATTTCCAATAGTCCAAACAGCAATTCATTCAAGATTTCAGCTTTGAGATTCTGAAGATACTATCATCGATGTCATAGATTCATTATTCCAAATCAATTTGATTGTCAGAACTATTTCAATGCTTAAAGGGATTAAATATTCCCAAGGTTTTGATTTTTGGGACGCAATCCGGACTATTGGACACCCAGTTTCAGAAAATTAAAAGGTAGACTTACTTCAAAGTTTGAACGACATGATTCAGCAACGCGGCAGCTTGTTCCAATGCCGAGGATAGACCCTACTTGGGGAAAGATCTATATGCATTTATCAGTATTACGTACCAATACTCAAATTACATGTAGATATAAGGTAAAATAGCATACCATAAGATAGGAACAATACCGCCAGACTCTTTCCCTCATTCTCCGCACCATCCACAAGCCTAAACATATATTCGACGGCTTCGGGGCTTGCAGGAAGTGCAAACCCACCTCCTAATAGACACGAACGATTCAGATCTTGTATGCGACGCAATGAGAAGAAATTTGGACAAACCATGGAAATTGAGAATTATTTTCTTCGCTCCTTTTTTGCCTATCCAGTGCGCCTGCGTTCCATCCTCCAAAGTCTCGCTCAAGGGTTCTACACCCCGCTGTTTGCAGACGGTTTCGTATGCATGATCTGTGTTTGGATTGACATATCTTATTCATTAGCATGTGATGCCAAGCTTCTACCCTCACTATTCATTATGGCAACTCGATAGCGAACTGAAATAAAGACCACCAAAGAACTTAAAACAAGGTGTTCTAGTGAACACCTCATGTAAGTCCGCAATTTCCCCAGCCATCTTCAAAGACAACTCACAAAATTTGCCTAGGACTCATTCTCCTACACATAGTCCTCACAGCTGTAAGAAGGACATATCTTTTGTAACTTCCCCTCTTCTCATTTCTCGTACGCCATATACCAGTCAGGAGACTGAAAAATGTGTTTCCTACTATTTCGGGTTTCTTTGATTAGTCCAAGTTTAGAATGTTCTGGTACATAAGAAAGGAAGCATTCGAGAAAATGAAGGGGTTGCATACAGATACTTGTGTATGCTAGCACAACATCCAGTTTCTCGGCAATAGATAAACTATCAGCCAATTTTTTCTGCGAAATACTTGAGGAGGACATTTTGGGATAAACTTTGTCGAGTATTTGAGAGACAAGATTAACGAGATGAGAAGAAACGAAACAAGATTTGTTCAAGAAAGACTAGCGATGAGCTAAGCAACTCTTCAGCTGAACATCCCCCGCATCCATGTACTACATCACCAGGATCGCTCCTGCTGCATATAGTTAGTTGCATGGGCTGTAGCTGGCATCCGAGCGGAATGGCGGCTGCAATGTAACCCTCAAATAGTTATTGAACAATGAGAGTAGAACAAATGATAAGCATAGGGTAAACAATAAAACCAGGATAAACAATAAGAACAGGACAAACAACTAGAACAGGATGAATGACTGGAATAAATTGAATGACGAACAAAACCTAGTATAGGAAACAACATATCCAGTATACAAAACCTTCCGCAAAACTTCCACACGGTGATTTTCCGGCGGGCCATGAAACATTGTCTTTCCGTGTAGATAAAAATATTGTATTTGGGTATCATTGCTCTCTTTTAATTCAACTCAGCTTTTTCATGCCCCTCTTTCGCTTTCCACCAACTTCCCTTCCTTCCTCAATTTCTAACATAGCTTCACGTTTCTTCTCTCCTACTAACTTCAGCGATTCTCTGATTACTCTCGTTTCCAGATTTACGCCATCTTCGGCCCAAGCTTCCATCTGTCTTCCTACTCTACTCTCAATGGCCTGTATCAACTGTACATCTCTTTGGCCTACGAATGAAACGGCTTCTCCTTTTCTTCCAGCTCTGGCTGTACGACCAACTCGATGAATATAGTCATCTGGATCTCTAGGAATATCGTAGTTAATTACTAAACCCACCTCTGGAATATCAAGACCACGAGCAGCTACATCAGTCGCGACTAGAATTCTGGCCGCAGAGGCACGGAATCGACCCAAATTATCAATTCTTTGTCTTTGTGGAAGTTTAGAATGGAGGGCCGTGACTCGATGATCTAGAAGTCGCAATAAGTGGGTAAGGTAATCGGCAGTAGCGGTTCGATTGCAAAAGATAACGATAGATTTTGGTAGATTTTCTCAGTAAGTAGGAACATGTGCAGATAGTGTTCTCGATGTGTTACCGGTACCTGCAGATGCGATTGAAGGTGGAATTGCCAAAGCCTGTGTATCCACTTCGCAAACAAAAACTGGAAGCTTTCCTGGTGTGCGAGGCATGTCCTTCAAAGCTCGCACTTCTGGAGTGACTGTAGCCGTGAACAATAAGGTTTGTCGTTTGGCGGGAGGTGGAAGGATAGATAGACATTCTTCAACATCTGGTAGCATACTTCCTGCGCTACCGGATGCAAGTAATCGATCCGCTTCATCAAGAACCACCATGCGCACCCTACGTAAAGCACCGATTGTGTCTTCGCCCGAGGTTCGAATATGATCTGCCAATCTACCAGGGGTTGCGATAACAATATGTGGTCGTTGAGCAAGGGCCGTTGCCTGGGGTCGCATGTCCGAGCCTCCCGTTATCAGGACAGCCTTGAGAGATTGGGGAGATGAGATCGCTTTGAATTGCTCGTAAATTTGTAATGCCAATTCTCTAAAAAAAGTGATGTCAGCCAGATGATACCATATTCAACACGGCAAGGTCTTACCTCGTGGGAGTAAGCACTAAAGCAAAGATCCCGAAAGGATCTTCAGCCCATTTTTGTAGGATTGGAACAGCAAATGCCACTGTTTTTCCAGAACCTGTGCGACTACCTCCTATACAGTCTCTTCCCTTTAATATTTCTGGTATGCAGCCCTTTTGAATTCCTGTAGGCCGCTTGATAGCCATAGATCCCAGCGATCCCACCAACCATGGCTTCACATCCAAGGCAGCAAAAGTGGTTTGCGCATCTGTAGGAGCCAATATTGCGCCATTGCTAACATTTTTGGCATCGAGAGAATTTTTTTGCGATTTAACCTTCACCGCGAAGGAACAGATGTGGTAGCAATCAAGGGGATATCTTTTGCGTTGGCTCCTGGGGGGATGTTTTACGCCGTTTCCGTGAAGCTTGACTGTCTAAAGAATCTGAATCTGAATCTGAATCGGATTGCGAAATGTCATCCTGCTCATCTTGTTCGTCATCGGATGAGGAATTGTGATTTGACTGTGGAGATAACCCGGGCGCTTCAATTGAAACTCGATCGACGTTCTTGAATCCTTGTATGGATTTTTTGGAAGGCATTTTGGGTGGTCCACGTCGTTTTTGATGTTTTGAAAAAATTAGAGGAAATTATTTTTTTCCCTTACTTCATGGCTCGCTCACTACCATTTGCTGACTGTGCTATGGTACCTGCCAAATTCGCGCGCGCTAAAAAGCTTGGCGGGGTTCATCGTCTCTCTCAGAGTTTCTGGATTGGGACAAGGAGGTCAACCAATAGGATTATCTGGATTGATATTTACATGGGCAGGTAAGTTTATGGTTTTGTACTACGAATTATAATTGTCTACAGTACAAGCATCAATAATATCCTTTCTCCATAGAAATGGAAATAGAAATCACTCATGCAAGATTCTCTATAAAAATAGCTCGGTTATCCTTTTCATTCTTGAAGAATTGCTTTAGTGAGTGATCAGAGGAACAAAGAAAGCGATTCTTTCTTTAGTTACAATTAGATTGATTCTGACTCCCGTCTCTAGAGCCAGCTATGATTTTCTCATATACGAAGTGGTGTATCTCGTGCCAGACAAGAAGATACGGGGAAGGGGAATTCCAGGAACCGGCAGTTTGGGCGGCTTACTACATACGATCCAACTACTCCGTAAACAGAACATTAACAGCCTATGAATTGGTTCATGACCTACTTGGCTCGGAAAAATCTAATAAGTCAACATGTACAACTATTCAGTTATCCATTATCTGATCATATTGAATAACGAGAAGCGAGATAGCACTGTAGAATTACGAAGTACTCCTTTTAATGAAGATGCGAAGCGACTCGCGGAGCTTCTTCATTGCATATGTCCGGTACCGAAAATACTCTTGATGTTAATCTAATATGCAAATAGATACATAAGAGTGCTTCTGAAAATCGGCGCTCTCTGTATGACTGCATTTCTCTGACCACCACCATCTTACCTCTCCTCATTCATACCTTTATTACCGCACTTTATTCTCACGCCCCTCATGATTTATAACAGTCATTGGGTTGCACGGAGTATACCGAGTAGAATTCAGCTATGAAAGAGGATTGCTACGAAGAGAAATATATATATGGCTGAACCCTAATTGTCCAATTCGCTATGAAACACCGATGCACTCGAAGGTAAGCAAGCACCTCTAATTGATTGATGAAGGTAGACGACGATGTCAGCGACGACGACAGCTTTTCGAGCACCATCCACCAAATACCGACCTGCCTTTTTATGTTTTTCGGGAAGAGTAGCCAAATGCAGCTGTCTCCACAGAAATCTACAATTAGTTTGGCGCTGTA